>NC_059077.1:95289561-95602061 GCF_020497125.1 Mauremys mutica | reverse complement strand
CTTGAGTTGCTGGCAAAGACCACACTTTCGCTGAATGTGGCCTTCCCCAGGGCAGCAAATGCACTGGGAGTGCTTGTCTGCGACAGGCAAATGTGCTGGGAGTGCTCGTTTTGCCCAGTGAGCAGGGCAAACCCATTGAGGAAAGGAACAGGAAAAGAAATAAAAGTCTTTATTTATTTATTTTTAATGGGAAAAAAACAACAAATAGAACTACAACTAAGAACTATGAGGCTAACTTTAGAAATGTAAATCAAAAGTAATGGTGCTAATGGACTATGAATGGCTCCATCTCTAGCCATGGGTGGTTGAGAAAGGAACTGAGGGGTGTTAGCTCACCTGTGCTGACTAGCCTCTCTCATGAGGAGAGGCAACACATGTGTGAGCCTAAAGGACACTGCTACCAAAGTTCTCCAATCAGCTGCACAGGGACTCAAGCACACCAACAGTGGAGCAACCACAGGGACACTACTCAAAGCAGGAGAATTCTTCAGGTCAAGAGCTAGAAACCAATCCCGCTCATCTAGTATCAGTATTATGAAGGCCAGAGTAACCACCGTGAATATTCAACTGTGAATGAAGGCACTGAACATTCTGAGATCTAGGATGAGTCTCCATTCTGCCCCCCTCCCTTTTTTTTTTTGGATAAGGAGGAATAGGTACTATTGCCCCTGGCTGAATGAGAGAATCCACCCTTTAAATTAGAAGCCTCTCATGAGATGCGGTCCCTGAAAAGGGACAAGGAAGATGGGTATGGCGTGAAACTTGATGGTATAATCTGTTGAAATAATTTCCAACACCCATTTGTCTGATATACTAATATTTCATGCTCTCCAAAACCAGAAAAGACTATGTCCAAAGGCAGTAGAGAAAGAAGGAGAGATCACTAGATCTAAAGTAATATTTGGTCTGTAGCTATTATGAATCCGGTCCAAAGGGATGATTGTTGGTTGACGTCAATTGTGATGAAAAAGTAGGAGCAGTCAGGTGGTCTTTTCTTCTGCATTTTTTGACATTTCCTGAGAGGTTCTGAAGGCTATTGATGATGAAAGATAGGTGAAGTTGTCCTTAGTCTCTGGTAAGGTTGATACTTTCTATGTTTTCTTTTTGTTGCAGCAAAAGTCCCTAGAGAACATACTACTTACTGCCTCTCTTCCACTTCCCTGCTATGTGACTTTGGGTAGTCACTTCACCTCTCTTTGTCTTAAGATGAAGATGATACTTCCTTTCTCTGTTAACCTCTTTGAGATCAAAAGATGTGCAGTCGTATATAGGATCCAAGTGTAACTCTTATAGTTGCTGCAATGGTTACGGCTCCAGTATATCACTTCCCCAATCCATTCACTTACTCTCTCAACCCAAATTCTTACAATTTCCCTTTCATTTGTGCAGCGTGCCACTATCTCTCATCCCCAAACACACAATGCACTCTTACAACTGCAGCAGACCTGCACATTTTCCTTCACTCTATAACACTCCACAATCACTTGTCTTCCCTTCTCCTTCCTCATACTCTCACATACTCAGTCCAGTGGCACCTCACTTAGATGTTGGAAGCCTCTTCCCACATGCCAGGATCTTTTTTCCCTTCCTCTCCAGGGGAGGAGAGGGGAAAGCTTGTTGTGGGTGAATCTGTTCCCCTACTTTCCTCTCTGAGGGCCTTGCTTCTCCTAGTCCTCCGGGAAGGATGACTCTTGTCCCTCTTTTCCTGACCTTGCCCACACTGCAAAGGATCAGCCTGCCACTAGGAAGAGGGAGCTGGATGCTGGCTCCTGCACAATGTGTCTCATTTTCTATTCTGAGGCCTGGGCTCTTTCTCTATATGTTATTCCAAAGTGTGGAGAAGGGAGAAGCAGAAAACCTGCTGTCTACCTGGGACAGTAAGTAGCTACTAAAAACTGTAGCTCAACAGCAATCCTGTGAACCTTGCTCAATCTGTGCCATGGACATCGTTGTCAGCTGTTACTGCCTACAGCAGCAGAAGCCCAAGTTGTATACACCTGTGTAATATTTTACAAATTAAAAATACACTTGCTTTTTATGAAAAAGATTTCTACCTCTTGGTCTTTGGGCACCTCAGCCTGTGTAAAGAGTTCAGCCAATGCATACAGGAATCCAAGATCTAATTTGAGATCCATTTCCTGAATCAGCACCTTAAAGTACCTGAATATGACAGTAAAAAATAACTATTAAACAGCAGCAATTTATTGTTTGTAAAAGCAAAGCTTCAAATGTGAAGCAGAATAAACTATGAAATAACACACAAGGTATTAAAACTACCTATTTATGAACTATAGATACAAAATAATTCCTCAAAAATCCACCGACACTGGTCAAGGAAGATTTGAAGGTGCTCTCAGTGAACATCCAAAAAAACCCTACCTCATTATTCACCTACATATCTCTCCTCAAAATTCTCCTTTGCCATGAATACTATTAAAAATTTGACAAGTTAGGCTGCTAGTGTGTAGAGACCACTCACGGCTATCATATTGACCAGTACTCTTTGTTTACTTGTACTCCCACATCGGTCTTATATCTATCAGTGGTCTCTCTTGTCTTATATGTTAGACTGCAAGCCTCTTGGGGCAGGGATCATCTCTTTCTTCTGTGTTTGTACAGCATCTAGCACAATGAAGTCCTGATCTCTGACCAGGGTTTCAAGGTGCTATGGCAATATGAATAACAACAACAGAAGTATAACATATGAACTCCACATTTGCTATAACCAGAAATAATTTCACTATATAGCACCTTTAACTTAAACAAATGCTATATATATATGACATTGTTACAGTTCTGCATTAGAGCAAGCATTTAAGTGCTCACACAGGGTAACTAACAGGTCAAGTTAGGCTGAGTTCCACATTCCATTTTTTTCCCAACTGCTATCTTTCTGAAATTAATTTCTTTTGGGTTGAAATTTACCTTGCTTTGTCTCAGTCCACAAGTGGTTTATTTCCAAAAGCGTGAGCAAAATCAGTTTAGCTGTTTTTCATTGTGAGTACATAAAACTACACATCTTCCTATATGTTACAATCAGAAATGTATTGTTGATGTGACTCCAAAAATTTTTTGGAAAATAGCACGTAACAGTAGCTGGATCAAATGAGTTTTCTATTCATTGAAAGAGTACCTCTGCTAGAAGAAAAGGTAGTGGTTTTGGAAGTTTAAACATTCCACCATAATGGAATATGTAAAATATACTTACTTAATACGTGATATTTGAGAATGCCCTGCAGTCCGCATGACAATACTCACATCAATAAACGGCTTTGGTGCTATAAAGAGGTAAAACCAAGAAGTTAGTATAGGTTTTATAAGAAATATGAACTAAATTTTCCTGAATATAAAAAATGCCATTTATGATCCTGATTATCTGCAGTGTTTAAATCCCATAAAATAGAATACAATGGAAGGAATGGGCACTCATGTGATTCAAATGAAGGAGAAGTAAGAGGAGCAGGCAAGAGGGAAGAGGAGAAGGAAATGGAACATCAAAAAAACTCAACTCCAGCCTAGTACCTTTTAGAAACATAGCATTTTCACTTGACAGCAAATGAATGCTTTGGAGGATATTTTAGCTGTATATAATAACATAGCTAACACTATAATTTAATCTTTTATTCATATATTATAAGGTCAGAAGGGGCCATTATGATAATCTAGTTTAACTTCCCATATAACAAAGACTTCCCTGAATTAATTTTTGTTTGAACTAGAGCTTATCTTTACAAAACATCCAATCTTGATTTTGAAATTGCCAGTAATAGAGAACCCACCACAGCCTTTGGTAAATTATTCCAATGGTTAATGACCATCATTTTAGCTATATATAGTAAAAGCTGTGTTGTCTGGCACTTTACCAACCGGAAAACTCTATAAACTGGCATTTCTGATCTTTGGTGAAAGTCTGGTTTATAGTACGGTTGGCATGGGGCTGGTAGGCTCCCTACTGGGCTCCGTGTGGCTCCCCAGAAATGATTACATGTCCTCCTGCAGGTCCTAGTAGGGTGACTAGATAGCCCGATAAAATCAGGACCGTCACGATATTTGGGTGGTTGTCCTGCGTCCCGACTGGGATGCAATTAGTCCCGATATTTCGCTCAGCCAGCAGCACTCTTTTTTTTTTGCTCCGCCATGTCCCAATATTTTCTTCATCTGGTCACCCTACGTCCTATGCAGAGGAATGGCCACAAAGGGTTTGGAGTGCAGGATCTGGGAAGGAGTTTGCATGGGGAGGGGGTTCCAGGCAAGGGGTTGGGTCGTGGGAGCAGAGTGCTGGATCCAGGTGGTGCTCACTTGGACGGCACCCAACAAGTGGCCACATGTCCCTGCGTCTCCTAGGTGGGTATAGCTAGGCAACCATGGCCTATGGGAGCTGCGGAGGAAGTGCCTGCACCCACACCCTCTCCCGTGCCCCAACCTCCCTCCTGCCCCCAAACTCCCTCCTAGATCCTGCACCCCAACCCTCAGCCCTCTCTTGCACCCAAAATCCTTCCCTCCCTCTTAGTTAAGCGGAATTTTGAAGTTACTGGCATCCCCCATTCCGCCCCAACATGTTGGATAACAAAGCTTTAATTGTACAACATCCGTATCGAAAAGGTTAATCTAGACCTTCAAGTTATTTATAGCTCTACTCATAAAATTAATGCAAAAAGAAATACAGCCTCTAAATAACAGCTTCATGAACAATATTAAGTGCTACCCTTTGAAAGTGACGCTTACTTCTGTCTTTTTGGGAGCTAGAGTCTCTGAGGATTGAAAAACTTATTCCTGATCATCATAAGAATCCCTCAATTCACAGTGGGAGGAAGGGGAACTGTGTAGTTCCACTTCAGTATCTTGGATAGGGAGCAGGAGAATGACTTTGGATCCCTTCTGGGGTTTCCCCACACCAGCCCAGGTCCGTAATGGAATTTACCCCCTAAGCTAGCCAGAGAGTATCCTCCTCATCCTTTCCCTGAAACACTTTAGGGCTTCTCCATGTTGGAGTCATGGCTCATTGGGGTGTGCAGGGGACCAAATGGTGGTCCAACTGTTAGTGCAAGGGTAAGATAACTTTGAGAATTTCACCCAAAGATGCCTTCTAGTCATAATAAATTTGGCTTTAGGTGGGTGGGCTGGATCATTCATTCCTTAATACTAATATTTGTTTTCTCTGTAGTTATCAAGTTTTATGGTCAATTTTGACTGATAGTTGCCTAAATATGCCTTCTCTTTTTTCAGGCACATCTTTCTGTTTTAAGGAAACCAACTTATATTCTGCTTATGGTGACAACCTAAACCATTTACAAATGCACATAAAATATATATTTATATTTTTGTAAGAACTGTGAAATATATTAAACTTTATCCACAAACCTGAATCCAGGGTGATGGACTTTGGAGGTTTAATAGGATAAAACACAAAAGGAAATATGGCTCCGGGAATCTGGTTTTGTATCTGATAAGGGTAAGGACAGGACAAGATGATGTATGTTAGCTATTCAAGTATCAACTCTTTATTAAAAAAGAAACACTAGGTAAGCAACATACGGAAACACTGAAATATCCTTTACACATGCCAAACACAAAAGAAAAAGGTGACTGATCCAAAAAGCGTTTAGTATATTTCTGAAAAAAAGATAATTTGGGTTACAAAACCTAGAAAAACTCATTACTGTAGCCCTAACATTGTAAACAATTCTTGAAGAGTAACCTTACTAAGTGTGTCCTCATACATTTTAGCTCTTTGGAAGACTCACCTGTATCCAGTAAACTTGGACTCTGAAGGACTTTTGATGCGCAGATGTACTATATTCTACATTTAAAGCTGGCAAATAGTTTCTTCTTACAGGAATTTCACTTGGTTGCTGGATTTTCATGTTTCCACCATTAGGAGTTAAACAAACCTGTAATATTAATATTAAAAAAAATATGGGTGTGCTGTGTGCTTCAGTAGCCAGAAACTCTAATTTTAAAATATACATTTTGTACTCTCAACATATTGAAAGTCAACTTTAAAACTAATATTAAAGTGGTACTGCTCAAATGTTAGAATGTTTTCCAATTCAAGTTAATGGGGATAGTCATTAACTTCAACAGAAGAAAGGCTAGGACTTAAGTTTGTACACTTATTTTGAGGGATTATCTATCTATTTACATGTTGCTTTCTAAAGCTGATGTACAATAGTATGGTAAACAATATCATTTTAAGATATAAACTTACAGGTGTCAGGAGCCTGGACTCAGTTTCCTGCACAAATTTATTTAAATATAAACCTACTACATATAGAAAAAGGAAGATACAGATCTTTTTAATTTTTAAAAAATCATCTAGAATGTTCTGCTTGATATTTACAGTATGATAATATAAAGCACTGCTTTAAGTGATTCACCTTGCCTAGAAATGAAACATGCACAGCTATTTTATTATGCAATCTTAACTATAGCACTTTATCAACCACATATTTAATTATAATGTTACTTTTGCCGTCTATTACTATAGTAAAGCTATACATTTATTATTTGCTCATATGTTAGCAGTTATAATATTTACAATTGTTTAAAGCATGTAATAACAAAATACGTAAGTAGAAAAAGCTGTGATGTCAAAAAGTTTGTATTAAACATCACGTGAAGAAGTGCAATGCTCCTTGACTGTGTATGTGTGTGCAGATCTTTATGATCACACAACCTGCAATTGGTTATGCCTGCTTAAATAAGGTAAAGGCTAAAAGCAAATTGGATACAGTAGCTTTCAAGGTCTTATTGTATCCTTTCTGGAGATACATAAAGAAAGGTTTTCAAATGGACTCTACTGGAATATTGCCAAAATTTCTTCTTCTCTCGGTCGTGTGTGTGTGTGTACGTACACACACAAATTAATATCTAAGAGTAAAGAGTACTAGCAAATATTACCATAACATTTGTTTCCAGCTCAACAATCTTGTTTTCTGAAGGGGATAGCTCACTGTATTCTTTAAATTCTCTCTCTAACTTTTCAGTTTGCTTAATGCTCATTGGCTTCCACCTTGATTTCTTCTTGGGTTTTGTCTCCCAAACTACATCAGAACTTGTAAATGAAAACAAGACAAATGGTAAACAAAGAAAGATTAGCAGTTTCAGGTTTATTTTGACAATTTTATCATTTTAAATAATATTTTGCTGGACATGGATCCTCAATACATATAAAACATATGACAGACAAAAACAAAAAACACCAAATTTCATGTAGTATTCTTTTTTGGTTATTTTATTTATTTATTGGCAACTTAGTATTAGTACTAGGCAATATTCAATTTTGATTGCTGCTGCATATCTATCCAAGAGGGTTTTAAAAAATAAACTATACACAGTTTCCCCTACTTTCAAGATACAAAATGAAAAATTTATTACCTGAATATCTTAGTTTCTCTCCTCATTCCTAACAAACAAGTAATGCCTCTTACCTGTGGAATTCAGAAATAACCCAGAACTGTCCTGGAGAAATTTAATGCATGCCACCAGCAATTCTAGTTGGCAACTGGTTATGGGTGATTGCTGTGAGAAAAATAGTGATTCAGTGAAGTTTTGGTTCTTTGACCATAATTTTACCACTATGGCAAACATTTGTAGAGCCAAGCCTAGTCTGACCTCGGGTAAACAGCTCTCTGTATTGGGATCAAAAAGTTCCTCCTGATTTTGAACCATTTCCAGCACCTGGGAAGTTCTGAGAGGGTTTGTTTCTCCACATAGGACATTAATTGGGATTTTGTCCCTGAATGGATACAGATGCATAACTTGCAACCTGAGCCTTGCCATAGCTACCACCAGCTGTTTCTTTTAAGAATCTGGGTGCAGAGTATTGACGAAAAAGAAGAGGAATAGGTCACCCTTCTGGATGAGTAAGGATTGGTGGCTTGTGTCAGCAAGGCATAGCTTGCCCTCTGAGAGTCCTTATAAATATAGCACAGCCCAGACTTGGTTAGATGCTAGTAGGGCTTCTCTGCTGTGATGGGGGGCAGAGGGAGCTGCTCATGAAGTGCTATACAGGAGAAAATAGAGGGTTATAGCCTCAACATTATGGTAATTCCTCAACTCAGCCGAGGGAGAGAGGAGCTAGATGCTAAAATGAAATTGCTAGTGCACAAAAACATAAAAATTAGTTATAAAACATACTGGTTGGGAGAAACTGAACTGCTAACTTGTTCCCCTGTTGGAAGAAGAAAATCTGGTTGCCTAAGCTGAAGGGTAGGGCTTAGACCTGGAGTATACACCAGTGTGGACTCCTTTCAAATTCCACAGGTGGGAAGTATTACCCATTAGTGATGAATGAGGAGGGAAGCTGTGCAGCAGAAAGTTTAATATAACATACTGTACATGCATACAAAGCACATACCAATTTGAAGCATAAAGCTAAATGGAAATGGAATTCCGAGTACAGCCTACAAACACACAGTGATTTAGTACTAACAAGAAGACTAGATCAGACCAAAAAGTATAAAACTAAAAATAAAACTAGCTGAGTTTAAAATACTTGAAATAATGCTTAGAGTGACTCCCTACCGAATAGATTACTTTACCTTGTAATTCCAATGTAGGACACTTCTTGCTTTGTATAATTGTTAACTAAAGAAATTCCAACATCTTGTAATGATAGAATAATTTCTTGTTCTGCTAGTTCTACTTTTTCACTTTCATATGTTGCTTTAAATACACTCTCATCTTCAGTGAATAGGATAATACGTTGCAAGCCTTCAAAAAATGAAACTAAATAAACTCTCTTTTTATGATCCAGGATGAGAAAGTCCATCATGTCCTACATGAGGAGAAAAAAAAACAACCCAAAAGTTTGCAACTCTTCTTCATTCTACTTTGACAAACAAATGTAAATTTTGTAGCAACATAGACATTGACAAATAAAAGCTACATTGGGAAGGTAGGACATTGGAGAGGGTAAGAATGGAAGAAAACAGGTAATAGTCATAAGGACATTATATGAAATTCAAAAATAGTAAAATTTGAATCATGAAGCAAGATCTCAATTATGCAAGCACTCATTAAGACAAAGGGACAAATGGGAATAAAGTTAAGAATATGTACAACTGCATATATTTCCCCTAGGCGAGCTATGCACATGTTGATCATTGATTAAACTAATACAAACACATCAGAAGTTAAAGTATTTGTTTCTGCTTTATTAGAAACAATGAAAAGAAGAGGAAATCTATATTTACCTACTAGAGAAGCATAAAACTGAAACCAAAAGAACAGTTAGCATAAGAGAAATAAAAAGTTAACTAGATATTGGTACTGTTTTAAGTATAGCCTCAATAACACAAAACATTTCTATTCAGGTGATTAATATAATGAAAACGGATTTTTTTGTTTTAATGTACCAGAATGTGTAAAATATTCTTATGCTTTAAAGTATTTCCATATCTTCAAAAAGTGAAATGGAACAATATCTTAAATTATGATTGGTTGCTCTGGCTATAAAAGAGCTTTTTGGCAACTGTCTTAGGTCTCCATAACTAAGAATCTGTCATGGTATTCACAAGTTAGGCTCTTACAGACAATCTATTCTCCATTCTTGTACAAACTCCTATTGTTTTCAACAGGAGTTATGCACTTAAAATTGGGTGTAACATAGTGCTGTGTTTTAAATACGTGGTTTATTATTTGTTTCGGCAGTTTAAAGGATAATTCCTACAGTAAACTGGTCTTAACAGATAATAAGCTATAATTTGTAGTTTTAGCGTTTTAAACCAGGTTTCGAATTCTTGAAGAGAAATATTAGAATACTATTAAATCCAAGAACTCTATTAACACAAACAGCACTTTTGTGAAATCAGGGTTTGTCTATAGTCAGTGTGCTGCAAGCTGGGTTGTAAATCTACCTTGCACTAGTGTGTCATGCACTAACTATCCATGTGGACCTTGTTGCCGCACACTAAAAATTCCTCTATTCTCATAGGTAAGTCCCCAGGATAACAAAACTGGCAATATTTAGTTACCTGAATAAAGGAAAATGGCAACACAATTGTTTAATAGCACTACCCATTCATTAGGAAAATAACAAACTTGTTCATTTGGCCCTTATTTCTCCAATATTGCATACTCTGGCCTGGTCTATACTTGGGGGAGGGGGGGGGATCGAGCTAAGATACGCAACTTCAGCTATGAGACTAGCGTAGCTGAAGTCGACGTATCTTAGATTGACTTACCTCCCATCCTCACGGCTTGGGATCGACGGCTGCAGCTCCCCCATCGACTCCGCTTCCACCTCAGTGGTGTTCCGGAGTCGACGGGGAGTGCGTTGGAGGATCGATTTATCGCGTCTAGACGAGATGCGATAAATTGATCCCCAATAGATCGATCGCTACTTGCCGATCCGGCGGGTAGTGTGGACGTTCCCTTTGAAAAACTGTGTCATTAAATTGTTTTGCTTTGTGTCTCTTTGCTTCTTTCCTTTCTTAGTCACCTCCTAAGTCTTCAACAATTGATATTCTCGTTCTTCTTTCCCTTATGGAAAAGTCCTACAGAATTTAACGAGGATGAAATTTCTAGGATACTACAAGAACAAATAAAAAAAACTATTGATACTGCACTCAGTGAATCAGCACTCCTCTGCAAAATAGAGTGGTCCAGTGGTGTCTAACAAACTTTCCTGGAATTTATTTTTAAAATAAGAACTAAAAAATTCCATTGAACAACCACCATGTTAGGAGGACATTACAGTTACACTGTTAGCAATCAAAATAAAGAAAATGTCAAAGTTAAGGTTGCATGAATAAGCTTAAATGCTGCCCCCTGTATACTCTGAAGCACTTAAATTTAAAAGATTGCATGCTATTTTTCAAATACAATATGTATTATACTTTGTCCTACAACCTGTAAGGTGCAGCTTCAAAAGTGTGCAGGAAGAGCCTAATCCAAAGCCTACTGAAGTGAATGTGAGTCTTTCCATCATGCCTTAAATGCAACAGGGTTCTGCAAGACTGAATGACTTTCATGGACTGTCTGATACCTCCAGAATAATATGTAAGTATACCACCTTCTAATAGTGCGTATCTAAGACTGTAAAAAACAAACCCAGTTTTTTTTTCCTCTTTGTTGAGATCATGTATTTAAAGGCTATTGCAGTGCATAACACAAGAGAAAGAACTTAGGTTGGCAGGCAACCTTAATATCAACATTTCTGACTTTTGAATACTTTGCCAGGTAACTATAAACCATTTTAACAGGTATTTTAATCAAGCACCAATTTTTTAGAAAAATATGTCTGTAAATAAATAAAGTACAGCCAGCCTGCTAGTATCTGTGCCAGAAAGCTGCTTTCAAAATTATGAGCATCAGAAGGGCAATACTGGGGCCTAAAATTAACATACAGAAATACAATATCAACAGATAGCACTGGTAAGAGTTCTATGATGTTAAATAGTACACATACATCTTTTTGTGTTACTTCCCCATTGCACTTTCCACATTTCCATTTCAACTTTCTAGAGCCTACCGGATCAGCCCAGGTGTACAATACTGCTTTATTTGGCATAAGACAGTCTTCCATCACATTGAGAGAACTGCAAAATAATGATTAACAATATATATTCAATGATCTTTTATACAACAAACTCAAAATCTAACACACCAAAGAATTGCACCATTTCTTACCTGTTAATTTATTCTCACTTTCATAGAATCATAGAATATCAGGGTTGGAAGGGACTTCAGGAGGTCATCTAGTCTAACCCCCTGCTCAAAGCAGGACCAATCTCCAACTAAATCATCCCAATCAGAGCTTTGGCAAGCCTGACCTTAAAAACCTCTAAGGAAGGAGATTCCACCACCTCCCTAGGTAACCCATTCCAATGCTTCACCACCCTCCTAGTGAAAAAGTTTTTCCTAATATCCAACCTAAACCTCCCCCACTGCAACTTGAGACCATTAATTCTTGTTCTGTCATATGGTATCACTGAGAACAGTCTAGATCCATCCTCTTTGGAACCCCCTTTCAAGTAGTTGAAAGCAGCTATCAAAGATAATATCAATGTATCATTAGCGGGCTTCCTGTTTCTTGACAATACTTCACTTGGAATACATTAATAAAGGTTTTTGCTTTGTTTTTTTAAACTATAAAAGTGTGAATTTAAAGCAATATTCAGTGTGTAAATAATACACACACACAAACTTTAGAGAAGAGTAATTAAATCAGTATTACATGTTTATAATTTTACAAAGCGTGGGATAGTTCAGCTTAGTGGAATTATAGTTTTTAAAAATATTTTATTAACAACATAAATGAACTTCGCATACAAGTACACCTCTACCCCGATATAACGCTGTCCTTGGGAGCCAAAAAATCTTACCATGTTATAGGTGAAACCGTGTTATATTGAACTTGCTTTGATCCGCTGGAGTGCGCAGCCCAGCCCCCCCGGAGAACTGCTTTACCGCGTTATATCCGAATTCGTGTTAAATTGGGTCCCATTATATCGGGGTAGAGATGTATTAGTAAATCTTATCCATAGCCTATATTTGTTTCCTTTTAAAATCTCATTTGTGTTTGGTCAACCTGTATATCTATTTTATTCAAATTCCAAAAATAGTATGAAATCCACTTGATATTAATTATTAGTAAAATTTCCATTCTGTTTCAGAGTACTTATTGGTTACTAATGGCAAATAAGTAACAAGAAGGCAGAAAGCAGAGCTTAGAAATCATAAAGGAAATCTAGGCTGAGTACTGTCTATCACACAAACATTTCTAGGGAAGAACAATGTATTTATAGATGCAACTACCTGGAGCATACTCTACCACAGAATTTGCTGGCTGAGGCATGAAGGTTTAGTCTGTAGTGTCTCAGTACCGTATTATGAATATCTGCAAAAACGTAGGATCTTTACAGATCTATACAGCCTTGACACGGCTAGGGGGTCTGGTGCAGTATATTGTAATTCTATCAGGAACTGGTCTCCCCCCACTATAATATACTGTTTTGTTTGTTTCTTGGGTAAAGAACTTTATCTACTATAGCAGGGGTAAGTAACCTATGGCACGGGTGCCGAAGGCGGCACGCAAGCTGATTTTCAGTGGCACTCACACTACCTGGGTCCTGGCCACAGGTCCAGGTGGCTCTGCATTTTAATTTAATTTTAACTGAAGCTTCTTAAACATTTAAAAAGCCTTATTTACTTTATATACAACAATAGTTTAGTTATATATTATACACTTATAGAAAGAGACCTTCTAAAAATGTTAAAATGTATTACCGGCACGCGAAACCTTAAATCAGAGTGAATAAATGAAGATTCGGCACACCACTTCTGAAAGGTTGCTGACTCCTGGTTTACTATATAAAGAGGGGGGGGGGGGAGCCCTGTACTATAGCTTTAAAATTGCATGGGGGATTCCCGAAAGGCACCTCAACAAGCCAGAAATAATATGATGTTCAAATGCCACAACTTCATTCAACAAGAAACAAAAATATAAACAAACAAAAAGAAGCAGGATTCATATAGTTTTTGCAGCAAAGGGTGCCTATAGCCACTGGGTCCAACTAACAGCTATCCTCTCTCTTAACTGCACATCTCCAAACAGCAAACTACAATTTTCAAAACAGTCCATTAATTTTGAGTACCTCCACTGAAACATCAAAAGGTGCCATTTTGCAAAGGTGCTGAGTATCCACAGCCCCTAATGACTTCAGTTAGAGTTGTGAGTGCTCATTGTCTACCAATATCAGGCCCAACATGTTGCACACCCAGAAAATGAGGTCTATGAATGAGTGGTTATGTGTGACAATTTGGTTTTAGTGACTTGCCCTGCATCATGTGGCAAGTCTGTGTAAAGCCAGGGATAGAACCCAGTTCTCCTTGGTTGCAGGTAAGTGTCCTATCCACACCATCATCTTTGTTTCTTCTTGTAGCCCCATGCCTCATGGACAACACAACACTGCTTCATTAACAATCCATCCCATCCAACAACAGAATATCATCTATGTTGCACACCTCGAGTACATCTCCACCTCATGAAACATGCTGAATATTTTGTTGTTTTTTAATCTCATTTTTCACAGCTCTTTGAGAGACAGTATGCAGAACTATAGAAAACTTGCATGTGTATATATGCATACAGTGTACGAGTTGCACGTTCTTGCTCTCACACACACAATTATATATGTGCATACGCACATGTATGTGACCCTGTAACTCATACACCGTAAGCATATATACACATGCAAGTTTATATATACAGTCTGCAGCAATATGCTATGGAGAGTTTTATAACAACATTGCATACATACCTCTGCCCATACTCAATCATCTCTTCCTTGGTATGGTTAATTAACAGGAATGGAGCTGCACCATCATGGTAATCTGATAAAGTAATTACTGTAGAATGTTCGGTCAGGTTAACATCCACTATAATGCCACCAAGCTATCAGATAGGAAATAAGAGTAAGTATCTGTGGTGTGATAAACCTTTTCATGTATAAAATATCATTTACTTTTTACAATGTGAAAACGTTTAACCCCATAAGCTAAATCACAAACATCTGTTTTAATCTAATTTTATTATATTTTCCTGACCATATATGGAAAGTCAGGAAAGAGAGGCTGCATGGTCCTGCTAGTGAAGGCAGGGGGCTGGACTCAATTTCAAGGTCCCTTCCAGTTCTATGATTGATATATATAATTTAGTGTTCCAAGACTACACAGGCATTCTACACCCTCAAATAATAAAGTTATTTGCTGGCAGAGCAATTCTTTTCTGGATCATTTAAACTCCAGGGCATGTTTGACGAGTTTGTACATTCTGACCTCAACAATATGCTTTTGTTAAGGCTGTACCTAACCTTCTCTCCCACAAAGCTGGAGAACGCCACCCTATAACAATCTGTTTAGGCAGAGATAAGATTGACTCTACAAGACAAACTAACCAGTGGTAATAAACATATATCCTTAAGCCTGTGAACACAGCTCTTGTGATGCTTAATTTCATTTGACTATGTTGTGCTACCTCAAGATAATAAAACATGCACTGTAGCAAGTTCAGAAATTCATAAAGTTTAAAAAGCCACCATAACAATCAGCAATGTCCCCCCACATACAAAATGAAAAAGCAATGGATAAATCTACAAATAGGGAAACTGACTACAACTGTTACAAACTGGCTACTTCTAACATTTTATATATTTTCAATTAATATAAGCCAGTGCTAAACTGAAATGTAGCCTGTCCCCAAAAGATCACTTTTAATATGGGAAATTAATTTAGAAGCATGTGGGCCTTTATTTTCACTTATCTCTAACTATATTCATGTTTCCTAAAGATACTGTACTGAGTTTAAAATTTTTAGCTGTATGTGAAAAAAGTTCTTCAAATAAATGTTCAATAAGAAGAATCAAACCCACTCTTAATCAATAATCAACTGTAGTACAGGTAGCAGTCCTACAGCAAACACTGAGTTCTATGACTTTTCCATTCAGATACAGTAAACGAAGTGGTAAAAGTTATAGTTCATTTTACAGGATCCTAACAATGTACTGTACACTGTGGTCTAGATTCTCAGCTCAGATATATGAGCACTGCTTCACTGACTTAAATGGTGCTCCAAGCCTTTTACATCAACTGAATATCTAGCTTACAATCCTTCTTCCTCCACCTTCACCTGACATCAAGATTACAAAGTCACTCACACCTGGGCCAGAAATGAACTGGTAAATTGCAAAAATGCAGACTTACAAAATGTAGAGTATTAGCTACCTGTTTTCAGTAAGTAAGTAAAAACTTTAACATGAGAGACAATTAACGGAATAAACACTAGCAACAAATACAATAGACCTGATTCTGATTTCATTTAAATAGGATTTCATTTATAAACCAGGAGCAACTCCACTGATGTCAATACAGTTCTACCAGTGTAAAACTAATGCAAATGAAATAGGCATGAAGCCCAGTCAATATTCAAAACAGCCAACATTTCAGTTTTGACAGATTCATTTTTTATAGAATATATGAAGATTTTATATATATATTTGGAATACCCCATTGTTTTTGGAATGGGAGAAGAGTTTCGTATGGGAGGAGGTAGAGTATAGATTTATGTTGTCCTCTATAATTACTAAAAAAAATCACTTACCTTATTGTCCAAATACAGCAATGTACAGTTTTCTTGCTTATTAAAACAGATCATCTTGGGGGGAATGTTGGCGTTTTCAACTCTAATCAGCAGTTTATTTGAATCATTTTCAGGCCAAAAGGGAATGCACTAGAATAAAATAATAAATGTTATATTCAAATGAATAGAAATCATAGTGGAAAACTGCTATGTAGCCCTCAAATGGCACTTTTCTTCTTCTTACTATAATTTATATTACAGCATCAAGGAGCCAGAGTCAAGGGCCAAGACCCCATCGTGCTAGATGCTGTACAAGCATAGGGCAAAAGGCAGTCCCTGCCCCAGAGAGTTTACAATGCAAGTACCAGACAAGAGACAGCACACAGATATGGACAGACCAATGGGGGAGTATAAGGAAACAATGAGACAACATCGGTTGACATGATAGGCTGTAGTCTCAACCCCCTACAGTGTCTGGCAGCAATAAAATATATTGATTTTTAAAAACACTTTCATCTTAACTGCTGTAAAATGAATAGGGAGCTCTGTTAGAATTTTTTAAACAGTTACCTAATCTAAAAAGGAACCCAGAACATTTATGCTAGAGCAAGGGAGTGGAAAGGAGGGGTGAGGAACTAATGGTAAAAAAGGAATGGAGGCCAACACATGTAGCATTTAAAAAGAGAACCGCACCTGTAATGGAAAACCGAATTAAAATTTAGAGTATATTAAGAAAGCTCTGGCATTTAACCATCAATTTCCTGTTTATCCATTTAACATGTATGGGGGCTGGTATTTTTTTCTCCTTATTGCTGAGGAAGTCCCAGCTATATATTCATGAAAGCTGGTGCACAGGTGTGACTGACTGGTTGTGCCTTATCAGTGTGCAAAAGACATACTCTAATTTAAGAACTTCGCTATATCTTTTACCAAAATTTATGAATTATTTATCAGCTTCAACGGTGACATTCAATGACAAAAATCTCACTTTAGCATAATGGTAAAACCTATTATATGTTCAACTCTCTAAATAAGCAAATTAAGTCAGGTATCAGCATGTTAGTGTATTTTTATACTTACCTTTCCTGTTGAAGGACTGTGTAATTAAATCCAACCCTGCACATTGCTCTTTATTAGCAATGTCTCACCCACTGTCTTTTTTAACATTTTTATATAGTGTATTATAAGGCCAATTAAAATTACACTTGCCTTTTCCTTAAGTAAGTACAGCATGTTTTGTTACTAGTGTATTTAATTCCTTTCTTTCACTGTCAAACAGTCAACTGAAATTTTTTTGGTCATTCGTTGAAGTTGACTTCATTATTATTATTTATATTTCAGTAGTACATAAAGGTCTCAACCAAGATCATAGCCCCATTGTACTAGAGTCTACAATCTCATAAGAAGAGACAGAGAGCTTATTTTCACATAGAAAATACAGGCAAAGAGGGAGAGGGGAAAGAGAGGCACTGAAAGATATAATGACTTGACCGGGATCTTACAGAAGGTCACTGGGAATAGTAGTGAGGTCTCGAGTCCCGTGCACACTTAGACTTTTAAAAACCATAACTTTAAAATTCACGGTAAGTTTAGTTCTTAGGGAAGGAGACACTAAACAAGAGCCAGGGATTGTTTGGACAGATATTAAACAAGCTTGCCCAGAAAACTCTTCCTCTTTAAATACATACCTGCCACATCTGATATCTCAGTAATGTGCCTCTCCAAAGGAAAATAATATGAACTGTAGTATTAGGATGAGACTAGCATATTCAATTTTGTATAACCTTACAACAATCTGAACTCAAAATTTCCAACAGCGAAGGGCTAGTTCACTAACTTACCAGGCCATCAAGTTCCCTCTCCCATAGATTCTCAGACCCCAGGAAGCAGGAAGACAAGAAAAAAAATTAGTTAAATAGCAAGACTGACTAGGTTATTCAAGTGAAAAGGGTATGCTACAGACAATGGAAATTCATTCTCATGAAGCAAACAAAAAGAAAAACTATGAAAGGTAAAATGGAAAGGTAAACTATAAGATGGAAATTAGGAAAGCAAAGAGGAAATCTGAAGACTAAATAGCCCAAAACAAAGAAGGTGATAGACAGTTGTTTCATGTATCAGAAGCAGGAAAATTGCAAAATGGAGTAATGGAAGCAATTAAGGATAAGGAAGACTTGGAGAAGAACTAGCCAATTTTTTTTTGCACTAGTCTTAGTCACAGAGCATGCTGAGGTCATGCTTATGCCAAAACTCATCTTTACATGGTAATAAATGTGACAGTGTGAGATATGACTGTGTCAAACTGTAATCTTCATTTTATGCAAGAAATTCCATTTTCTACTATGTTCTGAAGGCATGTCTAACCTTGCCATTGTGATGTACTGAATTCATCCATCTCATCATAGAGCAATGTGGAGCCATCAACTTGGATTGTGTTTCAACTGCTGGCCTAATCCCAGCAGGACACTGGATTTTCTACCCAGGCGCACCAGCATGACTAGTGGATCTGCAGCTTCTCAGCCTGAGCACACGATGAAAGGGAGAGAGACTATTTAAGAGGGGGTAACTTCTGAGAGATGGGAGGCCATTCATCACCACATTTAAGAAGAAATACTGACAAAACCTCAGAATCAATAAAGGGGTGAGTTCTGATTGTGGTGGAGAGGGAGAATGTCTCAGGACTTTTGTTATTTTACAAGTATCTCTAACTCCCGTGCTTTTTAAGAATAAAGTGACTGGTTAAGAAATTCCTTTGTTAAACCTATGTTCCTTGCTTGCCTGCAACGTTGTCTCTGAAGGAGTTAAAATTAGAAGCCAGAGTGCCCACAACTAGGTGGGAAACACTTTGGGAGCATGTGTAAGCAACTGGGGGCTCAGGAAGTCAGAGGAACTGGTTTATTGGACTCAAGCAACTGGACTGCAGAGTACCACATCCCAAAGATGAGTTCAGACAAGAAGTCTTTTCCTGTGAATGCACCCAGAAACCCAGAGCTAGAAGCATGTGGTGTGGAGTCCAGAGATTGGGTTCACTTACAGACTGGTGACCATCTAGAGGGGGACTAGGCCAGGCTGTGACAAAGAAAACGGGGCATTGTCAGAGCAAAGGTGTCAAAAAAGGAGGAGCTGGCACAAACAGATACGTTACAGAGCAACAAGTGAGCTCAGGACTAGGTAGTAAATACCCAAAGACATTTTGAGGAACTTGAGAATGAAGTTTGGCTGAGCCGCTACAAATTTTGACATTTTTCATTAAAATTGAAGCTTACTAACCTGTAACTAGGGTTCTTCAACACAGACTCTACATACTCCCACGCTTGGGATGCTTCCACTAGTGCAACTTGAACAGAACCTTAACTAGTGTGGCATCTCATGCAACACTCACATGCCGCTCCTCTCAGTGTTTGTGAATATTTGGAGGATGAGGACACAAAAGGGGGCATTATGTTCAGGCTGCCTCAGTTCCTTCCCCTGTGACCCCAGGTCCTTTGTTAAGTATGACCCCAAGGAAGAGGGGAAGGATGGAGAGAAGTATGCATATGCAGTCCAGCTTAGAGAACTCAGGTGAGTAACCTTCATTTCCTTTCTGTGTGTCCTCTGCATATTCCTACTCCCGGGATAGATTGCTTAGCAGTATACTAATCCTTGTAAGGTGGGCCATGGAGTCGCAATTGAATAAGGACTTGAAAATTGCTTCACCAAACCCTGCATCTCAGCTAGACGCCAAGTCTAGAACATAGTGTTTAGTAAAAGTATGAATGGAGCTCCACATAGCTATCCTGCAACTTCCTGCAAGTTTTTAGTAAAAGTCATAAAGGCTACTTTCACTTTAGCAGAATGTGCTAAAACCCCTTTGTGGAGCAGAACAGATGTTGACATACACTTCTTGTATACAACACTTAACCCATCTAGATAAAATTTGACTAGTGATAGCATCTGTGTAAAAGATGAACAGGCTGGGAATTTGTCTAAAATGTTTATTTCTGTCCAAATACTATACTAAAGCTCTTTTAACATCCAGAGTATGCAGTCTAGCCTTCCTTACATGACTAAGAAGTTTAGAAATGAATACCAGTAAATTACTTGCTTGATTTATATGAAACTCAGAAATTACCTTAAGTAAAAACCTAGAGTGGGAACATAGCAATAGTTTGTCCTTATGAAAGGCAGTAAATGGTGGCTCAGCCATCAATTCTTGAAGTTCACTTTTTCTCCTTGCTGAATAGCTATTATAGAAGCTGTTTTAATGGATAAATGGAAAAATGTACATTCCCCCAAAGGTTCAAAAGAGTGTTGCATGAGATGAGCAAGTACTATATTTAGATCCCAAGATGATACAGGATCTCTAACTGGTAGATATAAATTAAGTCCTTTTAGAAATCTCTTAACCATATAATGAACATACATAGATTTATTATCCATAGGAACAAGGTGTATTGAAACTACGAAGAGATGGACCCGAACAAAAGACAGCAAGAGACTAGACATTTGAAGATGTAGCAAATACTCTAAAATATACTGAGTAGGTGCTGTATAAGGATCTATATTAGCAAATCTGTGTTATATCCAATAACAACTACTTTCTTGACAATGCTGTGACTAGCCAATTGTCTAGATAAGGAGAGATGAAAATCCCTTGCTTTCTCAGATATGTAGCCACTATGGAAGGACACTGTTTGAAAACACCTGGTACAGCAGAAAGACAAAAGGGAAGGAACTTGAGTGGAAGTGGTTCTTTCTTAAATAAAATGCAGGTATTTCTGATGGATGGTCTACTGAAGTCTGAAAATACATATCCTTTAGATTGAGAGCGGCAAACCAGTTCTGAATAGAAAGGAAGCAAATTACGAAGGCTAGAGACAACACGCAGAACTGAAATCTTCAATTAAATGCATTTAGCATCCTGATATATAATATGGGACAAAGACCTCCCACCCTGTTTTAAAATAACTAAGTATCTTGAATAAAAACCCTTTCCTTTGTCTTATATGCAGCACTTCCTCAATAGCTCCTGGTTTTTAGAAGGGAGAGAACTTTGACTCTCAGCAGGCTCTTATGTGATGGGTCCCTGGAGAAGGATGAGACACAAGGGTTGGAGACAGGGTTTTGAATTTGATAAAGTATCTGTTGAAAATAATTTCTAGATTTGTTCTGTCTGATGTTATAGACTGCCACTGGTGGCAGAACTGGGACAGGTGGTCTCCAAATGGGGTAGGGCAGGTACTGGATACGATTGATTTGCAGGTCCTATGTCCTCATGTAAAAAAAGGACTGAGGTTGAGATCCAGAAGATGGTGTAACCGATAGTATCCCTTTACTGCAGGGCTTAAAAGGTTTCTCTTTCTATTGCTGTTGTTGATGAGGAGTCCATTGATGATAATTCCTCTTTTGATAAAAATAGGATGAAGATGGAGGGTACTGTCTATAGTACCTAAATAAAGGCATGTAGAGTTGCTTATTTTTTTAAAAACACATGAGAATTTGGCTGTAAACTTAATAATCTTCATTTCCCCTAAAACCTCATCTGTTTTTAACTAAATAAACCATTCCCCTCAAACAGGAGATCTTCAGATCTCATTCTCATCTCTGGAGGAAGACTCACAGATCTTAACCAGGCATGGTGTCAAAGATAAGCCCAAAACCACAGCCATAGCCAAAATAGCCAAAGACTCAAAAGCTGTCCTCAAATCAAGCTTAGCAGCACTCTGACATTCCACCACAATGAATTTGCCACCCTTCTCTGGTCATCTCGGTGATTTTTTATATAGGCTGACATATTTCCCCATAGATGGTACTGATAGCATGTCACCATTGCCTGATAATTTGCTACTCTTATGCCAACGGTAGCAGAGGAGAAATTTCTTCTTCCTGGCATGTTCTTCCCTTTCTTCTCATCTGGTGTTGAATGAATCTCTCCAGTGTAGCTTCCACCACCAATGAATTTGGGGATGGATGGATGTGAAACATTAATAAGTCTTCTTGGGGAAACTGATATAATTAATCTACCCTTTTAGACATCAGCTGCACTGATGGAGGTGCAGACCATGTTGCTTTTGCTGCTTGACAAAGTTCATTTAGTAAAGCAAGTGTAACCCTCTGTCTTGCAGACACCACTAATATATCAAATATAGGTTGTACCATCTTTCTCTATGGACACTGAATAAATATTAAATCTTTTTGTCATTTTAGCCATTCTGTCTAATTCATGGTATAATACAGCATCTTCTGATGATGATGAAGCTAATGACACCCCAAACACTTTCTTCTGGAGACGTTATGTCTCCAGAGTCCACGTTCAACACTCCTGTGGCTGTTCTATTTGCTCTTCCTTGTCTGATAAAGCATCCTGCAAAGTCATAGGACTCCCGTCTCTCTCTCTCCATTGTACAATCAGATCCATGCTTTTCAGATCCAAAGACTGAAATCCTTCCTGGATCCGTGTAGCGATCCCATGATTGAGTTTGCCAATCAAGCAATTGTATTTAGATCTGATGGGTAAAATCATGGGTGATACAGATCCTGTCCCAAATCCTTGTGTAGAATAAAAATCTATCCTTCTGACAAAGGATCTAATCCGGTTTCATGTCTAGATGCAAATCTGAATGATGCAAATACAAACAGTGAAGGGAGGGTCAGGAGAGGTGCGTGAAAGCTCCAATAGGCACTGCTGTTGTTCAAGCTGCACCAGTCAGAGTGTCCCAGGAGTGGGAACATACAGAGGACATTCAGTTAAAAATCTGTTACTATACTGGAGAACGAGAGGGCAACAAATCTATCTATGTTTTAAAATGTTCTTAGCAATGATCCTGAGATCCAGAAAGCCTCACTTTAGTATCTGGAAAACCAGTGAGTCCAGTGCTGTTCAATATTTTCATTAATGACTTGGATGATGGAGTGGAGAGTATGCTTATAACATTTGTGGATGACATGAAGCTGGGAGGGGTAGTAAACACTTTGGAGCACAGAATTAGAATTCAAAATAACCTTGATAAATTGGTGAATTGGTCTGAAATCAACCAGATGAAATTAAATAAAAACAAGTGCAAAGTACTACACTTCTGTTAGACACGGTACTGCAGAAAAGGATCTAGGGGATACAGAGTCAATCACAAATTGTATATGACACCCCAATGTGATGTAGTAGTGAAAAAGGCTAATATTTTGGGATGTATTAACAGGAATGCTGTATGTAGGACATGGGACATAATTATCCTACTCTACTCAGCATTGGTGAGGCTTCAGTTGGAGTATTGTGCTCAGTTTTGGGTGCCACACTTTAAGAAAGATGTGGACTAACTGGGGAGAATCCAACAGAGAGCAACAAAAACGATAAAAGGTTTAGATAACATGAGTTATGAGGAAAGGTTAAAAAAATGGGTATATTTAGTTTTGAGAAAAGATGACCGAGAGGATCTGATAATCGTCTTCACAGATATTAAAAGCTGTTATATAGAGGAAGGTGATCAATTGTTGTCCACGTGCACTGAATAATCAGCTTAATTTACAGAAAGGAAAAACTTTCAAACTATAGGGAGAGTTAAAGCAACGGAATAGGTTACCAAGAGAGATTGTGGAATCCCTATCACTGGAAGTTTTTTAGAACATGTTGGACAAACACCTGTCAAGGGAGGATCTAGTCCTGTCTCAGGATTGACTAGATGACTACTCAAGGTCCATTCCAGCCCTGTGTTTCTCTGATTCTTGGTAAAAATGCAATTATAAAAACACCTTGGTGAGCACAATATGATGTGGCCAAGCCAGTAATAGCATCAAGTAAAGGAAAATTGTACTTCTGTAATCTTTTAGCATTTTGTGGCATGTCAACAAAATAGCCTATGAAGGAGAGCCAGTTGGCACACTTTATCTGGACTCTGAAAGAGTTTTTGACGTGGTCCCTCAAATTGGCAAAAAGGTAGACATTGGGCAAGAATAGGTAAGTATAATCAGGCATCAGAAAATGGCTAAGAGAAAACACGGAGTCAAAATAAAATGGTCAATTTTCAATATGGCAAAAAGATTATCAGTAGAGTGCTCAAAGGTTCCCTAGGATTGGTGTCATTACATATATTTATTAATGTTCTGTTACAAGGGATGATCAATGAGGTGGCAAAAATTTTCAGATGTACAAAATCATTTAGCTTAATCAAAACTAGAGACTTTGAGGAACTTCAGAAAGACTTGAGAAAGTTGGGTGAATGGCTAGAACAATGGCAGATGAAAGTAACTGTAACTACTCAGGTTTCAGAGTAGCAGCCACTCAGGAAAGAGATGTAAGCATTATTAACTCAAAAAAAAATCTTCTCAATGTTCAGCAGTAGCAGTAAAAAAACCAAACAAAACATTATCTTTCACAAGGAATGGGATGTAAAATGAACACAAAGTATTACAGTGCCATTATGAACATAACATAAGAACATAAGAATGGCCATACTGAGTCAGACCAAAGGTCCATCCAGCCCAGTATCCTTTCTACTGACAGTGGCCAATACCAGGTGCTCCAGTGGGACTAAACCTAACAGGCAATGATCAAGTGATCTCTCTCCTGCCATCCATCTCCACCCTCTGACAAACAGAGGCTAGGGACACCATTCCTTACCCATCCTGGCTAAGAGCCATGAATGGACTTAACCTCCACGAATTTATCTAGTTCTCTTTTAAACCCTGTTATAGTCCTAGCCTTCACAACTTCCTTAGGCAAGGATTTCCACAGGTTGACTGTGCACGGTGTGAAGAAGAACTTCCTTTTATTTGTTTTAAACCTGCTGCCCATTAATTTCATTTGGTGGCCCCTAGTTCTTATATTATGGGAACAAGTAAATAACTTCCTTATTCATGTTCTCCACACCACTCATGATTTTATATACCTCTATCATATCCCCCCCCCTTAGTCTCCTGTTTTCCAAGCTGAAAAGTCCTAGCCTCTTTAATCTCTCCTCATATGGGACCCGTTCCAAACCCCTAATCATTTTAGTTGCCCTTCTCTAAACCTTTTCTAATGCCAGTACATCTTTTTTGAGATGAGGAGACCACATCGGTATGCAGTATTCAAGATGTGGGCGTACCATGGATTTGTAAAAGAGCAATAGATATTCTCCGCCTTATTCTCTATCCCTTTTTTAATGATTCCTAACATCCTGTTTGCTTTTTTGACTGCAGCTGCACACCGCGTGGACGTTTTCAGAGAACTATCCACAATTACTCCAAGATCTCTTTCCTGATTTGTTGTAGCTAAATTAGCCCCCATCATATTGTATGTATAATTGCGGTTATTTTTTCCAGTGTGCATTACTTTACATTTATCCACATTAAATTTCATTTGTCATTTTGTTACCCAATCACTTAGTTTTGTGAGATCTTTTTGAAGTTCTTCACAGTCTGCTTTGATCTTAACTATCCTGAGCAGTTTAGTATCATCTACAAACTTTGCCACCTCACTGTTTACCCCTTTCTCCAGATCATTCATATAATTGAAATAAATCAATGGTATGCCTTTACACTTGGCACACTGTGTTCAGTTCTAGTTTCTTTTTCTCAAAAAGAAACAGACATGGTGAAAATGATAAAAGCCTTGAAACTTTTGTATTGGTGACTGTTTTCAACAGAGCTAGCCTCTGAATGCGACCCCCCTTATAACAGTGTTAAATATTTTAAAAGAGTGTTTTTAATTGATAAGTGCCAGAGGTGAAGCCAGGTTTGGGAGTGGAGGCTGACAGGTCATAACCCTCCCCCCCCCCCCCCCCATGACCCCAGTTTGAGAACCCCTGATTTGAAAAGATGGACTGTTGAGTTTAGGGAGATGTGAATAAGAGGGGATATGTTACACATGTATACAAAATAATAATATACAGAATAATGAATTATGAAGAAACACAAAAAGGTAAATAAACCTATTTATTCTCTCATGACAACAACAAAGGGACATTCAATGAAATGAAAGGCAGCAAATTTAAAACTAATGGAAAATCTCTTTTACACAATCATAGAACTGGAAGGGACCTCGAGAGGTCATCTAGTCCAGTCCCCTGCACTTATGGCAGGACTAAGTATTACCATCTCTCACAAGTGTTTGTCTAACTGGCTGTTAAAAATCTCCAATAATGGCGATTCCACAACCTCTCTAAGCAATTTATTCCAGTGCTTAACCACCCTGACAGTTAGGAAGTTTTTCCTAATGTCCAACCTAAACCTCCCTTGCTGCAATTTAAGCCCATTACTTCTTGTCCTATCCTCGGAGGTTAAGAAAAACAATTTGTCTTCCTCCTCCTTGTAACAACCTTTTACATACTTGGAAACTGTTATGTCCCCTCTCAGTCTTTTCTTTTCCAGACTAAACAAACCCAATTTTTTCCATGTATAATTACCCCATGTAACTTATTCTCACTAGATGTCACTAATGGAAGAGCTTAGTATTCATAAAAGGACATTTGTACAGATAATGAGAAAAATGAACTGTTACATTAGACAGGATTTTTAAAAAACTTGGAATGGAAATACACCCTCATACTTCAAGGCAAAAGCCAATCTTTAATTGATGGAAGTCAGGAAAATTTTTTCCTTTTGAGCAACTTCCTTTGAGGCATCTGGTTCTGGCCACTGCCAGGGAAAGGTTACTTAAAAAGATGGACCTCCAGCTTGATCCAGTGTGGCATTTCCTCTGTTGTTTATGAGGAATGGTGATTTAACAATTTTATATTCAATTGTATTTTTTCTTCCATAATCATTAAGTATAAACTCTACATTTAACAATAGCGACTATTAAAAGTAGAACAGTAAGATATGGTTTCAATTTATTTATAGCCAGATTCTGATACTCTTATTTAAGTAAAACCTTACTCTGCAAGCAATTTGTTGAAATTAGTAAGACTATTCACAGAGGCTACATTGTCACTATATGATCTGCCATGTGCTAAGGGCAATACATTGTTATGTTGGTCCTAGAGCAATCCATAAGAAAATGTGACCCCAGTTCTTCTGCTGCTTTGCAAAGGGAGTAAACTGCACACTGCCCAACATGTCAGCACAACTATACCACCACATACTATGGGAGGAACAGAAGAAAAGCTGCACCTACTCCCCACCCACCTCTGTGAGGGACAGGAGAAGAATGTAGCAATTCTGTGGAGCCTGCTTCTCAAGTGCTGCTACCTGTGATGTGAGTAGAAAGTGCCTTAAGCCTCCTACCAATCTTGCACTGCCATGCAAGGTAGGCTACAATTTAGTTTAGAGTAAGGTACTATTCAGTGGAAGTTAGGGTACCAGAATCAGCCCCTCAGATTTCTGGATAACCAAACAGTATCGCATATAAAATATTAAGACAATCTTTGTGTGAGAAATGAAAACTGAAATTTTCCTGAGAAACTCGAGAAACTGTGTACAATTGAAATATTTAGGGTTTGATTTTTAAAAATCTACCTGCTGAAAAGTGATAGGAATCCATTTTTCCTTGCCTTCTTCAGCTACTTCTAAAGTATATTTGCTTCTGTTTGCGACCATAAAAAAGGGGGTAAACGTTACGATTCTTGTAATGTTAAAACTGCTGTTATCTATGGTGACACCAACCTGTGAATGAAGGAAATTGTTTAAAATTTGTTAGTGTCACTTAATTTTTTATATTTCTTAACATACAGAAGTTTGATAGACACATTATACTCACATGGTACTCCTTTTTGTGACTCTTACATTTAACAGAACCATGACTACCAACAGTATCAAGAGAAAACTGATCAGACAGTTCACTGTCAGTCACCATAAGCTGCACCTGTAAAAAGAAAATTAATTTTTGTTCGAGCATGAAAACTAATGGAAAACATTTAAAATAGCCAAATCAACAAACAACCATGTCTTCTGATCCTCTCTCTGTTATCCTCATCTTCTTTCTACCATCATTTCTTTTAAATACACACAGAGTCTTGTAATATCTATTGTCTCAACAAGGTGATTTAAAGGTGATTTAACATTCTTATTTAACTATTACAACATTAAACAGTAAAGTGCAGTTTTATGTGAACTTATCACCAGCTTACTTCCATTGTAATAACCACTATTAAAAATATATTAACCTTTTAAGCAACATCATTATGCAGCAGCTTTACTTTAAGCACTTGCTTAAGCTTTGCCCTGAGTAGGAGTATGTCCTAATTTGGGGTCTGAAAGGTTAAGTAAAACTCATTTTAACAATTTCCCATATTCCCCTTTCCTCTGACTATATACTTTTAAACTGACAGTTCTTAGTATTAAACGTGATGTTAACTGTCCTTTTATTTTGGCGAAAAAGAAAGTCAGTTTAAATGGTCTTGAGTAGTAGTTTAGACTTATCTTATTTCTTTAAAAATACCCTAAAAGCACAAAAGGAGAAAGAAAAAAAATAGTAAAAACAAACAATGCATCTTCTATCTCCCATATTCCCTCACTTTCAACCCAGTTCCTGGGAAATTATATTCATACAGCATTATCTTAATAGCCACTCCAAGACACAGTAAACTTTTACTAGAATCAGACTGTATAAAGTGTTACTTTTAGCTTGCTTTTTGGTCATAGGCTCAGCAGTGTTGTAAAAAGACAGATTTGTCTTGGCTGACTAAGTCAGACAGAAGGAAAAAAGAGGAAGACAAAAAAGGAGAAATAAGGATAGGCAAAGGCAAAAACTACAGATTAACATCAAAGGTTTTGCTGAGCATTTAGTTTAGGCAGATGGAAGTGGTTCTCTCTTTCCCTCTGGCCAGTTCTAATCATGACATATTTTAGGATCAGGATAACAAAGGCCTAATCATTTTAATGGTGGGTTCCATGCTTAAGCAAGTTGCCAAGTAATCCCTCCAAAAAAACAAAATCCAAAAAAACTGGTTCAATCTCATCCTATCACCACCACTCAAAAAACCCACATTTCCTTCCCTTACCGCATTATAGGTGAAGCTGTGTTATATCGAACTTGCTTTGATCTGCCAGAGTGTGCAGCCCCACTCCCCCAGAGCACTGCTTTACCGCGTTATATCCTAATTAGTGTTATATCGGGTCGTGTTATATTGGGGTAGAGGTGTATTTAATTTAGTTTGTACCAGTCTCTTGCTCTCCAACTTTTGCTTATTTTTCAACCAAGTTGATACAGGCTGACCTTTTTTTTTGTTATCTTTCACCAACTCTGGACCATTTAGAATCTAGACCTTTGCACAGCATGTTTTATCTTCAGTTAAACCTGGATCCCAAAGGAGATCTGCATGGGCAAATTATTGAGCTCATAGAGATCAGCTTGTAGGATGAGGGCCTTAAGACAGAAAGTCGTTTGGGGCAGAGAGCATGCCTTTCTATATGTTTGTATAGCACCTAGCACAATGGAACTACTTATTTCTGATTTGGGCATCTGGGGACTCCTATTATTAAAGTAATAAATATCGTTTACCAATGGTAGCTATCTTAATTTAATATCCGAGAGACACAGTTGTGGACAAATCATATGAAGTACTGATCTCTTCATTTTTCATTGTCAGTGGCAATTGCAAGTGCTCAAAGTGGGATCTGGCTCCTATGTCCTATTCCAAGAATACAGAAATACCTGCAGTATCTCCTGTACCATGATGGCAATTGTTGGTGAATGTGCCTTTTTTTTTTTTTTTTTTTTAAATGGTGACCATTGTAACACATCACGCCTTAAAGGATTTTCCAGTTCCGATTTTACCGTTTCACTTACAAGCCAAAAATAAGTAAATTTCTTATCTCCTTAAGAAATCTCATAAAATGCTGTATTGGTGCACAAATTTACTAATTTCATGCTATCTAGTAAATACAATAAACTTTATTGCTACATTTACAGCTGTCATTAGTTTTCAAAGTTCTGAAAAACTTTTAATTGGTAAAGGAAGGATGACAACTAATTTTACTTAGCTGTCAGTTTATTAATAAAATTCACTTACAGTACCTTGTTATTTTGGAAGAAATTTTTAGGCTGGAAGGAAAAAAGAAGTGGCTTTTTGTAGTCAGGAGGATGCTTGCGGTGAATGCCATCGGCTTTGTATTGTAGCATTCGGCCAGTTTTGTTTACCATCCAATATGGACTGTGAATTGCTATGATCATTTGTCCAGTTGCATAGGTCACATGAACAGCAATATCTAGTTCAGTCTTATCCACTTCAGTGATACAAGAGAATGTGATGAAGCCAATTTCCTGCTGATTAGTTCTTATACGGTACTCGCTTTTCCAATTTTGATCAAGGTAATTAAGTAACTGCAATTCCAGCTTGGTTTGATCCAATACTGCATTATGAATCTGAGTTGAACATCCATCCTCTAGAGTGTCCCATTTGTTATCATTTCCCTTAAAAAAAAATATTTTACATTCACATAGGACAAGATACACAGTTGTAACATCATCTTGGTTTAATTTCTGCCATTATTATGCACCTTTTAAAAATTTCTTTTAGATGTACAGAATAGGCAACATTTTCAAAAGCATGTACATATGTCACTTAATTACGAAGTTTTGTGCCATAAACAATCCTTTAATCTTATTGCTGTACCCGCTCTGTCCTCTCTTCCCTCAATTCTCTCCATATTGTTTTTCTTTTACTTGATTATATAATTTTTTTTGGCAGAGAATTTCTCTTATTTGTTTATGAAATCCTTAGCACACTTTTAGTCACGCAAAAGTAATAAATGATAAATTAATAAATGAAGAAAAACTTATTAAAACAATGCAAAAGTATTTTGAGATTTAGCAACTTTTACTGAATTCACTGGAAAAAAATCTCTAGTAGTCATCACTCAATTATACATTTTTTTAATTATAGTGAATTTCTTTCATTTTGGATTAACTTTTATTTGTATTCATATGAAAACCCCATACATTTGATATGAAATTAAAAAATAATCATCAGTGATTGATCTCATATATACACCAAGCAACTCCAGAAATACAGTAGATACTTGAACACAATTGTTAAAATCCTTTGGTGATGACATAAAATTGCCCCTTACTACCAACCAACTTCTGTCTTCAAGGGTTCTAGCATGGTCAAAATCATCAGTACACCACTCACCACCACGACATGCATCTCAAATCTGAAAGAAGATTGGAATCCACACTGGAAGCTATACTTTATCTGTTTAATTACCAAGTGCACCTGGTATTGAAAACCCATATACAGCACATTCCATGCCTTCCCCAAAAAAGGAAAATTTCACATTAGTCTAATTAAGAAGCACTTCTGAGTCAAAAGATTGTTTCTCTTGGGGAGGGGGAAAACCTCTTCATTTTTAAAGTCATCAGTATGTAAACAATGCCTGTCAATAACCAATCTGTAACCACCCCGCTTTTTTTAAACGAAGATGAAAGGTTGAATTAAGTATCCATTGATGCAATGATTTTCAATGGGATTTAGGCTCCTAAATCAGCGTTAAAATATTTTACCCATTATCTATAGGAAATCTAAAATCATTGCAGAGTTCAACTGAAGGACCTACTATCAGCCTGAGGTAGGTGAAAATTAATTTTTTTAACTGCATCTGTTTCTGGAATTTGTTTTATTTAATGACAAATGTGGAAAACAGTCTATCTGTTGCTCTTATTTGTATTAGAAGTAATAGTCTCTACTTGAGAGAGTCACTTGGGTGAGTTTTGACAACACAGATCAGAACAGGACTTATTATTTGTATGTCTGTTTGCTGAATATAAAGAGCGCTTACATCAAAATGGATGTTTACTTTTGGTGTCTCCCTTCTAAATTTCCATTGCCCTTCCCCTGGTAATATACTAGGACATACTCCTATTGATGCCACTGTTTCTTGAGGCAGTCACAGTCCACATGAAAAAGGATCTTGCATATTTGTGCTGCAGAGTTACTAGGATCCAGCTCTACTTGACAATCAAAAATGGAGTCTCATATGGCAAAGTTAATATGTACTGTACTAAACTTGCCTATAGTGGAAGTGTTGAAGTTTCTTTTTGCCTGCATTTCATATATTTGATGTATTTATAATTCAGGATAGCATCTTTCATACTATGGTATCTGTTTCTCCTCCAATAGACGAAACATCACTCCTATAACATCTATAGTTGTGTTTAACTGATAATGCAGCAGAAACATTTCTGTGCTTATTTAGGCCTGCCCGTAAAAGAATGTTTACTTTCAACCAAATTACACAGCATATACCAGAAAAATACAAAAATAATAATTGTAAAGATTACCTCTAGAGAATAAGTAATTGGATAAGGAAGAAGATTGCGGAGAAGGACAGAGGGCCATAAATGAATAACATATGGTAAATCCCATTGATCATCTGCACATACTGAAGATGTCAAGGTATCTTTTACTGGCACAACATTAATGATAAGTGAATGATTAGTTGATTTCACAGACTGGCATTTCCTCTGTATTAAGTTGCCAAAATTTTTCATAATTTCATCAAAGCTAATTCCTTCACACATTTCATATTCTCCACCAATTCCATTTTCATCAGTTACTGGTTGCAAACAAAGTAGTGATCTGCAGAGGAAAACATTTTTTAAATGCTTCTGATAGCTTTCTAACCTCTCAGTAACAAACTTTTTAAAATAGAAATTTTAATAACAAAATTCAAATATTATATATTTACCAAATTTGTTGGTTTTAAACAACTGTTTCTCAATATAAAATTAAAACAAAACAAAGCTATTAAAAGAGGAAGCAAAAAAATGCTTCTAACCAAAGGGTTCTTTGAGTGGTATGTGCACCCCATTACAGAACTCACTGGAAAACAGTGACTATTGGAGACACATAAGGGGCCTTGAAACTTATCTGTGTATTAGGAAGAGTAGGAGCCAAAATTCCTGCTTTTTTCTGTTGTGGGGTGTCAAGCTAATACAAATCTCAGATACTGCTCTTCTCTGAGGCACATAAAGCATAAAATATGAGGGATAATGACAGATATTTTGCTTTTTTAAGTATGGCACCAATTTAATCTAATTTGCTTCCTAGATTCAGCCACTGTATTAGAGTAAACATGTGCCCAGCTGATTAAACCTATTAGTAGGATGCTCCTACCATCAGACTGACGGAACTACCTGTGCAATGAATCGGATGATACTACCACCACTAAATAATTTTGAAAAACTATAACCAGAAATATAATTTAACTACAGTATTTACAATAAAACGTAGCAAAAAATGTTTTCCAAAGGTGACAATGGGAGGGGCAAAAGGAATTTCAATCTTAGCGCCCCTAATCATTCAATCAAGTGTAGAGACCGCTCTTTATTGGATGACCATAATCATTTCCTGCAGCGCTTGGGCTAGAATTTTCAAAGGAGTCAATGGGAATCAGATGCCCAGTACCCTAAACTCCTTTAAAAATCCCAGACTTGGAGCATCTTGAAGTCTCCCTGCCAAATATTTATCTCCTTTAACTTTGAGGTGCTGAGAAAATCTTAGCATGACATGGTATGGCTGCTTCTATATCATCAACAGTTCTAAACTTTCAATAATGAAAAGAACAATTCTGGAAAACTTGCTTAATTTTCAATCAAAAAATATGTATAACTTGTCTTTGTATTTACTAGATTAGTCATCAGTACTTATACAATATATTCTGTATTAAAAGAAGAATGTAAATAATCACCTGTAAGAGGTCAATGGTATGTTAAATTCATTTATTGGTGAAGCAGTTCCTAGACATATTCCATCTTCAAAAAGACTCAGTGGAATTGAAAAATGATTCCTTATCTGTGAAAAATAAAAGTCTGCATAAATTACATTAATAAAAGCCTTAAAGATCTAAAATATTTCAATTATGGTAAAGTGCAGAATGAGACATTCCTTATAACCAATCCTGTAGATTTCCAGTAAACACCCCAAACACACGAAGGAATTTGTTATCTACAGTCAGGTCCTCAGATACTACATAATATTCTCCGAGGTGAAAGTCCAGGATATACATCTTAATACACTCAGCACTGCTTTCACCAAACAAGGACACTTCACCAGAGAAGTAGCTCACATCATGGAACGGGCAACACAAATACCTCAAGAGAACCTGCCTCAATACAGATATAAAAACCCCTCCAACCGCACACCCCTAAGTTGTCACCTACCACCTCTGGAACCCACATAGGGTATCAAACAACTACAACCCATACTTAATGGGGACACAATCATGAAAGAAATATTTCTTGAACCACCTCTTCTGGCCTTCAAACAATCCCCGAACCTCTTCAAGCTCATCATCAGAAGCAAGCTCTCCACAGACCAGGACACACGAACACAAAGCAGCATCACACCATGCCGAACAACAGATGCAAAACATGCAGCCATTTCTCCACTGCTACAATGATCAATACCTCCCACAACGCATTTCAAGATCCATGAGTCCTACACATGCCTCTCACAACATGTGTTGTACCTCATCCAGTGCACTACATGCCTCAATAACAACTATGTGGGTGAAAACAGAACATCACTACACTCTCAAATGAACTCACACAGAAACATGATAAAGACAAAAACACCATATCACTCACCCTTGGGTGAATACTTTTCAAAATACTATCCCACTTTTCACAATCACTATATCTGACCCATCTATCCTCACTGTCAAAGGAAACCTGCACAACACTTTCAAAAGATGACCCAGGGAGCCTAAATTCATAACTTTGCTAGACACTAAATATCATGGACTGAATAGACACACTGGATTTATAACTTAATACTGTAACTCGTCACTTAATGTTATAGTTATGTTCCTGAAAAATGCTACTTTAATCAAAACGATGCTAAGCGAATCCAGCTTCCCGACAAGAATTAATGTAAATGGAGGGGGTTAGGTTCCAGGGAAATTTTTTCGCCAGAGAGACAGACAGACAGACAGACAGACACACACACAGTATACGTTTTTAACAAACTATTTAATACTGTACACAGCAATGATGATTGTGAAGCTTGGTTGAGGTGGTGAAGTCAGAGGGTGGGATATTTCCCAAGGAATGCCTTACTGCTAAATGATGAACTAGCACTCAACTGAGCCTTCAAGGGTTAACATGTTGTTAATGTAGCCTCACACTCTACGAGACAGCACGAATGGAGGGAAGGGAGACAGCATGGCAGAGAGATACAGACATACACCATGATGTCCATGTGAGAGGGGGGAAGAGTGTGTATGTGTGTGTGGGGGAGAGACAGAGACACACACCGGGTGTGAGAGAGAGACGCGCTTTGCCCCTTTAAATCCCACTCTAAGTACACTGCCTTTTTGAGTAGATCAGCAAGTTGAGACAGAAGCTGCTGCCAGCAAGCTCCCTCAGTCCTGAGTCCTGTCCTGTCCCCCCCGCTCTTGGAGACAGGGTACAGTAGTGGGGGGGAGGAGCAGGGGGAAGGGGGACACCCTGACATTAGCACCCCTTTCCCCCCTCCCGTTCTGCACAGCAAGCAGGAGGCTCCCAGGAGCAGCTCCAAGGCAGAGAGCAGGAGCAGCATATGGCAGTGGGTGGAGAGGAGGGGGGGAGAACAGCTGAACTGCCCAGCAATTGATAGCCTGCTGGGTGGCTGCCACACAGGGAACTTAGGGGAGCTGCCGGTCCACCCTGGTTCCAAGTCCCCACCAGCTAGCTCCAATGGGCTGCTCTTCCTGGAAGCAGTGGACAAAGCAGGCGGCTGCCAAATAATGTTATAAGGGAGCATTGTACAACTTTAAAGGAGCATGTTCTCTAATTGATCAGCAACATAACAAAATGTTAACCAGGATGACGTTAAGTGAGGGGTTACTGTACAATAATCTATAACCCACTAACAGTGGCCCCCCACCACCCAGCTGACTTCCTTTGTCTGGAAGGGTGTTAATGGGCTACTTCACCTTTAACGGTCCCTTGAAATGTGTTAACTACTTGTGTTAAAGGATATATTCCACCATGTATTTAGCTGTGACACTCTGATTATGCTTCCCAGACCTGAAGAAGAGGTCTCTGTAAGCTCAAACGCTTGTCTCTTTCACCAACAGAAGTTGGTCCAATAAAAGATATTACCTTAATCATCTTATTCCTGTAGATATGGCATCCTACATCATGTGTTTTAAAAAACTAACTCATATTTAGACAAATATTTTAGCTTAAAACCATTCTACCATGAGCAAGAATGAAGTAGAATTAGACTTCAGCTGTAAGCACCTTTTCAACGAAATAAACTTAAAATAAGTTTGCTTTCAAGGAAAGGCAAGTATACCTCTATAATACCTTTCAAAAGATCTTCCTTGTATCAAAACATGAAGTTAAGTGTTTGCAGGTCAAGAAACTTACAGAAGAAAGTACTACAAAATTATAGCAACTGTTTAAAAAAAAAAAAAAGTTCAGCCATCACATTTATTATAATCAAAACTGCACATGATTAATGTTGCTCATGTACATTATAATAAATGTGATGGCTGAAGAACTTTTTTTTTATGTCTTAGTATGATTCAGACTTGGCAACAAACAGGTAATGAATATTGTTAAATCAGTTTAGTTTGTTTTTAAAAAATCCTTTTTTAGTGTTCTTAATAATGTCTCTTTTGGGAGAGATGTCTGATACTACTTAGGTGCCCTGAAATATGTAGACATGTATACAAATTGATTATTAAGCCAACAAAACAAAAAGCATGAAATTAAAAAAACTGAATTTTCTACAAGAAAATGTGAAAATATTCACTTTTCTATCAGATATTGATTCTGATATTGATTCTAATCTGTTTTGGCAAGGCCTTCATTTGATATATTTCATAAAATCATCAACTGTAGAAGTTACACAATAAACCCATGTATCTGAGATTAGACTAAGCAGACAGATTCTGCATCCTCTTGTAGAAAATTCTGATATATGAAGTATCAATCAAGTATGTATCTGATTACTCCTTTTTTATGAATAACCTCCCCTCCAGTGTGAAACATCTGTGCTGGGCTTCTCTCACAAATGTGGCAATACTGGTGGCAGCTTAGCTTTTTCAACTGGATAACAACCTATCCCACAGTCTGAGAAACTAGGGACGAGCAAGCAGTAAGGGAAAATGAGCTCAGCAGATGGTATCATTCAAGGGACACAGCTCTGGAAATCTGGTCCCCTAAGGGATTAAAAAAATAAGTGAAATGATTTTGCTTACTGCTGTCTCAAGATCAGCTTTACAACTATGATTGCAATGGACAAAGTAGGAGCCCTAAACTGCCAATTTATTTACAGCTCTGGAGGCCAAGATTCTACTTCAGAAGGCAGAAAGGGCATGGTTAAATCCCAGAGATTAGTAGAAATTGCTGAATCACCTCTGGTGTTTTCAGATAGAGACACAATGCAAATACTTCCAAGAAGGATCAAGATCCAGAAAAGTCTTCTGGGCGACTTGGTAGCAAGGTCTACCTGTTTCAAGACTGAAGACAATAGGGAGATGTAGAAGACAAGGATGGATGTGGGCTTATCAGCTTAGATACTGAAGTTTCTCTCCTCTATTACTGAATACTCAGTTGAAATCAGCTCTGAGGAAGCAAAGGTGTTAGCAATACGAAAACCGTTTGATTTCATCTCCTTAGAGGATTGATACTTACTTGGGGATGTCTATCCAGCCCCTGCACATTGCATCTGACAGCTTGGATGCTGGCTGGCTACAGAAAAGCTGCTTGGCTGTGGTTCAAGACTTCTTGCTCCAAAGCAGAAAATCTTATATCAGACAGATACATAAAGCCAAATGGAAAAAAAAAATCTATCTGAGCAGCTCAGCATTAGCGTTCTCTGAAAAGTGCTCACATTCTAGGAAGGAGGTGGGAGTTCCATGAAATGTAAAAATAGGTGTCTTTTATGTCAAGAGCCACAAAGCAGTCCACTGGATCCAAAGAGAAGGTAACAGAAGCAAGGGAACTATACAGAATTTTGAAGCAACAGATGAAGATGTTGAGATTACTATGAAGATCAAGGACAGGTCTCCAATCACCTTTCTTCTTTGGGATTAAGTAGCAATATGAATGAAATCAACTATCCCTGAACTCTGGAGACCTTTCTCTTACTGTTCCCACCTGAATGAGGGCAACATACTTCTTGCTTCAACAATCTCATGAGAAATGTCCCTGAAGAGAGACAGGAAAGGAACGTGAATATTTTAAAACTGTATGGGACATCCCTTGCTGATTAGTTTGAGGACCCTCAGGCCAGGCTTCTTGGAAATAGGAAAAGCAGTTGGAAAAGGGGGGGTTGGAGGAAAGTGGATCTGAAGGTGGTCCAGCTAGTGTCTTGATATGTGTGTCAAAACCATTTCTTACCTGATGCCTCACAGACTGTGGGGCAGCTGAGGAAGAGTTAGAAGATCACCTCTGGTGAAATTACCTCCTCAGGACTGAGTTTGTGGCCTCTGTCTATAAAATGGTTGTGTTGGATGCTTCCTCTTTTGGGGTTGGGATGTACACACCCAAAGCTCTTAGGAATGTTCTTGAGTCCTTTGGATTATGGAGTGTTTCATCCATACCTCACAGAAGAGCTTGTTGCCCTCAAGTGGGAGGTCCTCAATGCTTACCTGGACCTCCATGGGAATTCCAATGCCTGCAACCAGGAAGATCTCATCAACATGGTGGTGACGATTGTTCTAGCTGCTGTGTCGGATGAGGGTTGCTTCATGTGCCAGTCATGAGGGATTTTAATTACTCATGCTAGTCTTTCTGGACTCTATGCAGATGGAAAGTCTGTCCCAAAGCAGAAAGATGTATTTTGAGAGTAATGCCCAATAATTTGCTACTCTCGTCTGAGAGCTTGCAGAGGAGACGCCTTCCTCCCAAAGAGGTCTAATTTCTTTGGGTCTTTCTCCAAAGGAGTGGATTTGGGTTGACCTTGCTGATTTGATTTTTCTTGACCTGCCTCCACCACAAGAGCATTAGAGGTGGTGTACCTGTAAATATATTCAAACCATTTAGCAGTCACTTAATATCTACTGGCTGCTTTTAGAGACTGCTGTCATCAAGACAGGCATTTGCCAAATCATTTTGGCCAGTCTCAGTAGCCCATCATTAAGGGGCTTGGCCAGTTGCCCCATAAAGGAAGACTAAAGAATATCCAGAAGCTTGTGGTGTTTTCTCCTGTATAACTTTCCAGTGGGATATCCATCATCTCCATAATTCTTTTCAATAAGTCCTGGAAGACTTTCAGCTCATCCATAGAAGCTGTGAATGGGGGATGGGGCTCTAACAGCTTTATCTGGAAAGGGCAATAAGATGGCCAGAGGCTGAAAAGGTTTGGGAGAATGGCCATTCCTACTATATTCTTCCTTGCCCGTCACAAGTTGAAGATGGGACAGGAGAGAAGCCTGATACAAATGAAGCTGCATACTTGGCAACGTGAATCTGTCTCTAAAGACCCCAGATTATGCCAATTCCTTGAGTATGGATTTACTTCCCAGGGCAATGAGCACAGGTGCGATTGGTGGATACCCCAAAGGTGCTCCCTATTGGATCCCGATTTTTCTGGTATCCCTCAAGGATTCATCCCTCAATTCTCTGCTGGACTCTCACTATGCCAGACGCAGAGAAGAGGGGGCATGCTCAGGAGAGGAAGCCCTGCTATGTGCCTCTGAGGTTGAGGGGCACTTCTGTTACACATGTCCTGTTGGTACTGTGGGTTATTTGGTAATGACCTTCTGTAGCCTCTCAATGAGAAAGGTATGTTGGCATCAAGTAGTACATTCGTACTGATACACACAGTCCTTGAACAACTGGAGCGACAGTCTCTATTGTTTTTGAAAAAAGTAGTTTGTGCCAAAGAGAGACATCTCATGATAGAGACACTCAGCAGCACAATGCTCAGTGCCAGAGTGTTCGGTGAGAGGTTGGTGTTGGAGGCACTGTGGTTTCTGGTGTGGACAGAAACCACTGCTGCTGGGTTGAGTTTCAGTGTTGGACTCCACTTTTAGGCTTCTAGAGAAGTGAGCCTTATGGGAAAGCCCTATGATCCCTATTTGAAGACGGAAATCAGTATCTGCCTTGGTCCTGGAAGTGATGCTCCTTCTGGCCACTTGCTCAGGACACCACCAAAATGGACAACGAAAGGGGTTTATGCAAAATGGCTCAGTAACTCAGCTTGGAATCCAGCTTACCTGGGTACTGGATTAACCTGATATCTGGTGGTTTTCCAAAAGTCTGCCAGGATCCAATGAGACTTGCATGGGCCTTTCTGGGAGAAAGTGTTTCAGTTTTGCATCTCTTGCCTTCTGGGTCCTCTTGGAGAAGATTTTGTGAACAGAGCAGCATTCTGGAGCATGTCTGTCTTCCAGACATAACAGACATCTGAATGCCTGTCATTCCTAGGCATCACTGCACTGCAGGAGAGGCAGAGTGAACATCAGCAACTTATGGTTGGCCATTTCAGAACTGCTGTATGGTGGCTGGGGGGAGGGGATAAGGCCCTTGTACAGAGGTTATATAGGGAGAAAGAAAACATCACAACTCTATTTTTAAGTCTAACAAACACTTCTTTTAAACCAACAGGGGATAGGGGAAGGAACAAAAAAACCTCATCTAAAGTACAATAATTAACAACTACTGTATTCTGAACTAATATAAACTATGTTAGATAACTTGCTAAGAGCAAGGAACTTGGGCACTACAGGGTTCCACCTTGCAATCATAGGGAGCAAAAAGGAACTGAATGTGGTCTGCAGCCACTGGACCCTTTATGTCCATGGATACAGGAAATCAGAGGGCAGTAAAGAAGCAGGTGCAGCCCAATGGACACTGCCATTCAAAATAATACAATCTCGTGCTTGCGAGAGCATGCTTACAAAGAATGGAAAATGCATGGATAGTCACTCAAAGATCAGCCCTTTGTTTTCAACACCAAAGATTGAAAGGGCTACAAATATCAACAGTGAGGGATATGGTATCTTAAAGGATGAGAATGTTCAGAACATCTCAAATCAGTTATATGTCAACTAGGTTACAGATATGACCCTTCCCATAGTCTGACCCAGTGAAACTAGGAAGATTAAGAGGGCATGAATGAGTTAGGATGTCAAAGAATAAAGTGAAAAAAGAAGAAGAAAAAATACTTCCTGTAAGTATTGATGCATTGTGGGCTTTCTAGGATTAAAAATTTCCTGACTTTCTACAACTAAACCCATGTCTCACTGCACAAACCTGAAACAAATTTAAATATGAAATATGAAGTATGCCCTGTTGAGTCAAAAGGATGCTTACAGGAGATTGCTGATTACTTGGGAGCAAGTAATAAATAGGCATCAGGAGTCCCTTTATTTTTAATAATTCCCAGTTTATAAAGCAAGCATTTTTTTTTTGGGATATGGACATTGGTTCCATGATCAAGATGGTATAATTTTAAAGGTAATACCACTGGACAGGTAGGTTCCATTGGTCTGATTGTACTGCTCTAAGAAATTTGGCTACTTGGGGGTTTTCTGCAAGTGAGCCTAGGGTCCCTGGGTAAAGCACACTACTATCTATGAGTAGATACTTTACATACAATGGTGCTGGGTTGGAGACTTCTGTTTCTGCCTTCCTGGAGAAAGTCCAAAATGACTGGAATTCCTAGCTTTATGGGATTAGCACTGTGCTCTGGGCACCAGCAAATGAATCTGGACATTATAGCGGAGTGTAAGAACATAACAACGGCCACACTGTGTCAGATCAAAGGTCCATCTAGCCCAGTATCCGTCTTCCGACAGTGGCCAATGCCAGGTGCCCCAGAGGGAATGAACAGAACAGATAATCAACAAGGGATCCATCCTCTGTTGCCCATCCCCAGCTTCTGGCAAACAGAGGTTAGGGACACCATCCCTGCCCATCCTGGCTAATAGCCATTGATGGACCTATCCTCCATTAATTTATCTAGTTCTTTTTTGAATCCTGTTATAGTCTTGGCCTTCACAACATCCTCTGGCAAGGAGTTCCACAGGTTGACTGTGCATTGTGTGAAAAAATACTTCCTTTTGTTTGTTTTAATCCTGCTGCCTATTAATTTAATTTGGTGGCCCCTAGTTCCTGTGTTATGAGGAGTAAATAACACTTCCTTATTTACTTTCTCTACACCAGTCATGATTTTATAGACCTCTATCATATGCTCCCCATGTCATCTCTTTTCCAAGCTGAAAAGTCCCAGTCTTATCAATCTCTGTATCAATACTGGCCTAAATGAAAGTAAAGACCTTAAGGACTCTGGAGGGCTAAGCTCACACCTTCTAGTGCTTCTCTTTCAAAAGAAAAACTGTTAGTTGAAATCATTTCCGAAACCAGTGAAGAAAAGGACTTGTAGAGAATTTCCAGTCTCCATGGAAGCTGGAGTGGAGGCCTCTGGTTCAGCTCTATCAGGTCAGAAACCAAGGTGTTTCCTCAGCCAATGTGGATGCTTGTTCTCACTTTATTGTTTGGACCACTTTCCCCACTAACGGAAATGGTGGAAATGCATAGAAAAGGTCCTGTGACCAACTGCGTGATAAGGCATTTGTCCCCTTGGATCTGGAGTCTGTCTTCCTGGAGAAGATTTTGGCCTCTTTGCACTCGTATAATTTGTGAAGAGGTCGGTTGAATGGAGACAAAAAGTCTGAACACTAAGATTGATAACCTTCTGATTCAATCAAGACTTGGAGTTACTGACCCTGAGTTTGCTGAGCCTGTCAGCTTTTTGTTTCAGATCCCCTTTTATGGGGATCACTTGGAGGAAAAGAAACTGCTCCATCCACCTTCATTATTTCCATTGCCTCTGCATATAGCACTGGACTCCTTGTTCCCCTCTTGGTTGTTTAAATGTGTGACCACAGTCATGTTGTCTGATTGAACCAGGACATAGTTCCACTCTATACCAGAATGGAACCTTCTCAGAGCCAGCTTGACCACTCTTTCAGCTCTACAGAGATTATGCTGTGAGCATTTTCCTCCAGGCTCCAGAGACCCTGAGATGCTTGAGTCTCCAAGTGTGCTAGTCAGTTGTGAGAAAGAGGATCCCGAAGGCAGATGGGCATGACTTTGCAGACACTGTCATGGTCCAACCACCATTCTAGGGAGTGGACTACCTGTGTTGGAATCTGTACTTAATCTTTCATGTATTCCATGAAACAGACCCGCACCTTTAGCATGAAGGCTTCTGAGATGTGACTGTGCTGATGCAATGATCTCTATATATGACACCAGAAGGCCTAGCAATTGAAGGCACAGTGCTATGATAGTCCTCCTACAGATCCAGAGCAAGATAAGATCCAAGATTTTTCTGAAATGTTTTTAGTGATGGATAGATCTTTGCTATCAACACATCTATTTCTGCTCCCACATGAATTATGCTGGTGGATTGAGTAAGGGAATTTTTCTTTACATTGATAAAGCCATGCCCCTGTAGGAGATCAATGTCCAAGACATGGCTCTGTGTGCTGCTGACTGTGATGGATCTCTCATCAGGACGTGGTTCAGGAATGGATACAGGTGCATTCCCTGTGACCAAGAGTTTGGCAACTATCACCACCAGCATCTTTATAAAAACCTGAGGGCCGAGGACAAGCTGAACAGGACTGTTTGATAGTGATGTTTCCTGTCATAGGCAAACCTCAGAAGTCTGCGGTGACACAGTTTGAAGAGAATATAGAAGTATTCATCTGCTAGATCCACTGAAATTAGGAAGCCCCCCAGGAAAGGGATGACACCATACAGGCCAGATTCCTCAAGTGAAACTTTGTTTTATTCATCTATATGTTGAGCCTTTTGAAATTAGCTGGCTGGGTGCAGGCTAGGCACAACTCATTATCTGTCATTCCTGGGATGACTACCTCACAAATGGAACATTGCTTGGATTTAACCTGGTGCTTTGTGACCGCTCTGCCCTGCCTGTATGGGGACAGAGGAGCCGCAGGGAGAAGCTCTGGCAGAGGATAAGGTGGGTTAAACCACCAAAATGTTGTTAAGCAGGGAGAAAGAGGAAGCCAGAAAGAAATAACTGCTGCCACTGCTCAAAAACAGGGTAAAAATTAAACTAACACACAAATGGGGGCAGGAGCAATCATACCACCAACTGACTGTTGCTGCAGAGCAGAGGAACTGGCAGCAAGCAGGAGCAGAGGCGGGATGGTCAGAGGGCACAGCACCAAAACTCTGATCCATCTCTGTGAGCTGCTCAGTGGAGGGGAGTGTCTCAGTTGTCCAGAATTGTAGGATACACTGGGCCGCAGAATACATTTGAGCTCTTTCAGATCATTCCTTAATACCCCAAGACTTAAGGCAAAACATTCCCAACTATGGAGGCTTCCATGACTAGTCCACACCTTGCTTGGGAAAAGAGAATAGAGACTCACATTCATACAAGGGATAGGAGAACAGAACCTCATGTTCTTGTCCCAGAATAGTTGAAACTATATTATAGTTGTTTCCCTGGTCAATGTGAATAGGCTTTTTTCGTTGTGAAATGTATTCTATAAAGCAAGTGCTGTAAAATCTCTCTAATGATTATCTGTAACAGTGCTAAAACAATTCCAGTCCACACTGGTAAGAGAATCTGTGCTACAACAGTTCTCTCAATAACTGTTCTTAAAACATGGTTGCAAACATGGGTGACGTGGAATTATAATAAAGTCACCCAGATTAACAGTCTTATAAAAAGGTATTGTAAGAAAACTGTAGTACCTGTACAGGAGAACGTACAGTTATCATCTTACTCCCTTCGACCGTATCAATTTGACAAACAATGGATCTTTCAACAACCGACTCCTCATGTCTTACTCTATAAAGACATCGACCAACTTTTGTCAACGGAATCTTGTCAGCAGTGGAGTGTTTATGAGGCCCTTAAAGTTGAAAAAATGCACAATTATAAATTAATGAAGCAATCAAAGCAACAAGTACATACATCTGAAAAAACAACAATTCATACAAAAAGTCTGTGTTCAAGAATTTTTACTGTAACAATTGCTCTGGAAACATGAAGAATATTCACTAGTTTACAAAATATAATATGGAATTATGCTATTTCTGATCTGAATGTCACTCTCTTAGAAGTAAAGTTGCACAGTAGTTTGGCTAATGCTACAATATTATTTCCAGAAAGGATGAGTTAATCTCTAATATTTTTAATGTTTCTTTTACCATTACAAATCATCAAAAATTGTTTTGCAAAGATTGATAACTGACATTATGTTTTGCATCTTTTTTTAAAAAAGTAGCTTCACTCATTAATGTTTCATGGTAATAATGAAATAAGTGATTGAAGATGCTCTGACAAACTAGTTTTGAAAAGTCCCAAATTCACAATTAATAAACTAGCATTATCAACATTATTCAACTGCAAGCTATACAGTATTAAAATAGGTTCATTATTTTTGAATTAATAAACCATGCTAATTTTCTTTAAAATCTTTATTAAAAATCACCTTTTCCAGGAGCACAATATATAAATGCTTAAACTTTCTAGAAACAAACTCAAATTTTGGAGGCACAATTTTGCACTCAACATTGTGTATGCAAATGAAGACTGAACTACTTGTTTCCAGACACAAAAATCATAGACTGAGACAAGGCCTGTCCAAAAATTGGGGCCTACATTATTATGGCATAGACTAAACGAGCAGACAACAGTAATTATGCTCAAGTGTATCATATGTAAATTTGAAAATATTTACATACACACAAAACGAATCTGATGTGACTCTCAAGTAAGATTTCAGATATTGCTATGTCATTGGAAAGCCAGAAATTATCCCTTTCAAGTAATAAAAAACATATGAAACGCACATTATCTTCTTCACTGGGAAGATGCACTACTGATGTATACAAAAGCAGAAGATTTATTATGCAACTTACTGAGTTGAATGTAAAACATTTTGCTGCTTAGGGTGGTCATTGCTGTGAACTGGTCACTCTCACTTTTAGTTCTGAGAAACTCCATATTTAGACTTTCCCCATCTTTTAAATGAAATGTTTTTGCTCCAGACTCAACATTAAGGACTTTAAAGGAATCACTGGGTGAGACAGTGATGGGAAGTCCTAAGGAATTCATTATTACAAATGGTGCTTGATCTTTTTTGAAGATGTCTGAAGTTTTGCTAGCTGCTTCAGCAAATGCCTAAAGAACAAAATAAATTTGTTAAAATATATATTTCAAAGCACAAATAACCCCAAGTGGTACCAAATACCAAAGTGTTATTTAAATCTGGATTACCTGCACAAAAAGTCATCCAATCTAACACTAAATTTCTTAATTGTGAGGAAGTTCCATTTAAATAGATAGGTGATATTTCTTACCATGCCCAGGTTACTCAACATTTGTAGTCCACATTTGGATAGTGTAATGTTCAGCTGGTCTTTCGAGGAGATGTTTATTACTGTTTTATATTCTGGCACCTTGTAGTGTTCTTCTTCAGCATCTGATTCTAATGCTTCTTTAGCCTTCTTTTTCATCTAAAAAAGCCAAACATGAATTTAATCAAAAAAGAAAATGGGAAATTAATTATCCAATGATTTTCTTTCTAGGAATAATCTCTGCATCAATCCGAGACATTTGGACTGCACTTCTCAGCCTGAAAATACTGATGACATAGTTCTTGCCACTGCTGGGGGTATGTCAGGGGCAGGAAGGAAAAATAGCTGCACTTGGACTACTCAAAGCTGGGATATAGTCCCCTGAGAATAACCACCATCTGGTGAAAATTAGAGCAGCATCCAGAAGATGAAATAAGAATGAAAAGGCTGACACCAAGCCTCAGAGCTTTATGGACTAGTCTCTCTACTTTTATAGGAAGAGAGGTATTGCTCAAAGTCTCAGACTGGAAAGAGGTCAGGATCCACATTTGTTTTAGGTTTACCGCATTTTTTCTAATCTGAACATTTAAGTCCAACCTTCTCTATACCACCTAAAGGCTATTTTTAGTATAAAATATGATTAATATCCCATAAATATAACCAATTATTAAGGGAACACACACAACTAACACAGCATTCCTTGAGCAAAGGGCAACTATCCTTAAAAAAAAGCAGGCTGTAATTCAGCAGCACCTGGAAGCCGCACTCTATTGAAAAACCTATACCATTGACAAGGATTAATATTCTGATAGTTTCCATTCGAAGTATCTGTTTTAAAATGTCAAAGACAAAAGTTCCATGCTAACTGAAACCTGGCATAGTCAGATTTTTCTTCTAGATAGAGTAACTGTAACAGTGGTTATTTGAGATGTAATGCAGATGTGTATTCCACTTAGGTGTATGCACACCTGATGCACTGGAGCAGGAGAATTTGCCTAGCAGTACCCACAGAGGGGCGAAGCTCACGCCTCATGGCCACAGACCCTCACCTGGTCGCATGAGGTGGCGCTGCTCCAACCCTCCCTCAGTCTCCTTGCACTGAATGCCCAGAGATGAGACTCTAAGGCAGAGGGGACAGAAGGTGGGTCAAGGAATACAAATCTACATCACATCTCAAAAAAACAATTAAAGAAGAAAAAACGATTACTTACAGTGAGTAGAAGCAGCTGTGTAAATCCATTTAGATGACTCACAAGCAGTACCCTCCCCTGCCCCCTCCTTTCAGGAGGGACTCAGAGTCTACCTAAACAAGGATTGCAGGACAACCTTTCTGAAAGTTGAATCCACCTTGGAAGATGCGGTGATGGCACAGCAGTTTGTAAATGTTCCTATGGAAGACCACGTGCCCGTCATGCAAATGTTCAATGTGGAAATGTCACTGAGGAACACTACTGACATTGCTTGCACTCTCGTCGAATGAGCTCACACCCACTGACTTATTTCATATACAGTCTTGATACAGGATGGTATAAATCTAAAGATCATCTGTGAAGAGGCCACCTGACCCTTCATACAATCTGCATATGACACAAACAGGCGAGGCGAAGCACAGAACTCTTTCATCCTGTCCAGACAGAAGGATAGACATCACCTGACATCTAATGTATGGAGTTGCTGCTCCTCCAGAGACGAACACAGCTTAAAAGGAATACAGGTAAGTATACCGCATGGTTCAAATGAAGTTGAGAAACTGATTTAGACAAAAATTTTAGATATGGTTGTAAAGTCACCTTGTCTTTGGAGAATTGTGTATAAGGAGGCCCCACTACCAGAGCCTGCAACTCTCACATACTCGTGGATGTCATCACTACCAGGAATGCAGTTTTATGAGACAAGAGCGGAAAGGGACAAGATGCTAAGAGCTAAAACCGAGGTCCCATCAGACTACTAGGACTATGTCAAGGTTCCACAGACGAACTGGCTCTTGGACTGGAGGAGTAGACAAAGAAGCCCTTTTAAGAATCTTGTCACCATGGGACTGGAGAAGACTGATCTTCCCTGAATAGGGGGACAAAATGCAGATATCACTGCCGGATGCACTTTCAATGAACTAAGAACAAATTCCAATGACTAAAGGTGCAGCAGGTACTCCAAGATGTCATGAATGGAAACCAGCATTGGTTGAATTCCATGGGCTAATGACCACATGAAAAACCATTTCCATTTTACCCAACATGCCATCCTGGTAGAGGGATTTCTAATGTTGAGTAGAACACAGCTCTTCCTCCTCATTCACCCATGCAGCAGCCATACTGTGCTCTGGTTTCCGTGCCTTGTTGTGGCAGGACAGCTTGCATGCTCTAATGATCCCCAGAGTCTGTGTTGGCGGGAGCTTTTTGCTCCTGGTAGGTTCAACTATGCCGGATTGGTCTGTGGCGTAGGGGCCAGACAAAACAGACACCCTGGTCCTCCAGGTTGGGGTTTAGGCACATGACTAACAACCCTGTCCCGTAAAAAACAAAATGTGTTCTGGAAAAGGTGGAGAAATTGACCATTACTGTGCATGATGGCCTTCAGGAGTCAATGACCCATATGACTGCCAGTGGCGAAAGCCAAAAGCAAGCCACTGGCATGAAGACTGAAGTGCTCAACACCAAGACAAAAACCAAACTTGGTTTTTGGAACGTACGGACAAATGTACAAAAGCAGGGAAGCTAGCTCAGGTCACAGCAGAGATGAGACTCTACAGCTTACACATCCTGGGTGTCAGCAAGAGCAGATGGATGGGATCAGGAAGATTAACAACAGCCTCGGGAGAAACTTTGCTGTTTTCTGGATGGGATGATGTACAACACCATGAGGGTGTTGCCATCCTTTTGAAGAAGGGAGTCGAGCATTCCCTGCTTGAATAGAAATCCATCAGTGGCAGACTTATGAGAGCCAGACTGAAAGGGAAACATAATAATATCACCTTGATTAAGTGTTATGCTCCGACAAATGACAGTGATGAGGAAGTAAAGGACAAATTCTACCTTACACTACAGGCAGAGTTAGAGTACCATGACACGACCTATTGTCATGGGAGACCTGAATGCCAAGGTCAGTAAGGACAACACAAACAATGACAAAGCAACAGGAAGACATGGGTGTGGCACTATGAATGAAAACAGAGAAAGGTTTGTTGATTTCTGTAATATGAATGACCTATTGGTCAAACCCTATTTGAACATCGTGAAATTCACAAGCTGACATGGTGTTCTCCAAATGGCAGAGATAAGAACCAGATTGACCATATCATGATTAATGGTGACGCTCACTGACACACATGAAAATGAGAAGGGGTGCAGATGTTGGCAGTGACCACCACCTTGTGACAGCCTCCATCAAGCTAAAACTGAGATGTGTGGGTCCACCAAACAAGGGACATAGACATTATGATATTGACAAACTAAAGTCCCTTGAAATACTGAAAACCTTCATTCTGCAGTTAAAGAACAGGTTTCAAGCACTTGCAGACCTTGATGAAGAGGAGAGGAATACAGATGAGGAGATCAACAAGAAGTGGGACAAAATAAAAGACGGTTACTCACCTTTGTAACTGTTGTTCTTTGAGATGTGTTGCTCATATCCATTCCAATTAGGTGTGCGCGCACCGCGTGCACAATTGTCGGAAGATTTTTACCCTAGCAACACTCAGTGGGTCGACTGGGTCGCCCCCTGGAGTGGCGCCATTATGGTGCTGGATATATACTCCTGCTGACCCAACGGCCCTTCAGTTCCTTCTTGCCAGCTACTCTGACAGAGGGGAAAGAGGGCGGGTTTGGAATGGATATGAGCAACACATCTCGAAGAACAACATTTACAAAGGTGAGTAACCGTCTTTTCATCTTCGAGTGCTTGCTCATATCGATTCCAATTAGGTGACTCCCAAGCCTTACCTAGGTGGTGGGGTCAGAGTGAGATGTCGCAGAACCTAACACTGCTGAAACAAATGCCACATCATCTCTGGACTGTTGTACCAACGCGTAGTGTGACGCGAAGGTGTGCACAGATGACCAAGTAGCTGCCTGACATATCTCCTGGACTGGTATGTGGGCCAGGAAGGCAGCAGATGAAGCTTGAGCCCGAGTAGAATGGGCAGTGAGGTAGCTAGCTGGGCTGTGAGCCAAGTCATAGCAGGAACGGATGCAAGACGTCATCCAAGATGAAATTCGCTGTGAAGAGACCGGAAGGCCCTTCATCCAGTCTGCCACCGCTACGAATAGTTGGGGAAACTTTCGTAAGGGCTTTGTTCTTTCGATGTAAAAGGCGAGAGCCATACGAACATCCAGGGAATGCAACTGCTGTTCCCAACGTGATGAATGCGGTTTCAGGAAGAAGACCGGGAGGAAGATGTCCTGATTAACGTGAAGGGCAGACACCACCTTAGGGAGGAAGGCGGGGTGAGGACGCAGCTGTACCTTGTCCTTGTGAAACACTGTATACGGAGGGTCCGCTGTGAGGGCCCAAAGCTCGGATACCTGCCTTGCCGATGTAATGGTGACGAGAAAGGCAGTCTTCCAGGAGAGGTACAGCAGCGAGCAGATGGCTAACGGCTCGAAGGGGGCACCCATAAGCCTGGATAGAACCAGACTGAGGTCCCACGTTGGGGGCAGGCGTCGAAGCTGTGGGTACAAACGTTCCAGGCCCTTGAGGAACCTGGAAACCATGGGGTCCAAAAAGACAGAGCGCCCGTTCTCCCCTGGATGGAAGGCGGAGATGGCCGCCAAGTGAACCTTTATGGATGAGATCGCTAGGCCGTGCTGTTTTAGGGACCAGAGATACTCCAGGACAGTAGGAACTGGTGCCTGTGTGGGGACAGTATTATGCTGAGCGCACCAACAAGAGAAACGCTTCCACTTGGCCAGGTATGTCAACCTAGTGGAAGGCTTCCTACTATCCAGGAGAACCTGCTGGACCGAGGCGGAGCAACGTAACTCGGACTGGTTTAACCATGCAGCATCCATGCTGTGAGGTGAAGGGACTGTAGGTCTGTGGCGGCGAAGTCTGCCGTGGTCTTGAGTAATGAGGTCCGGACAGAGGGGTAGGGGGATTAGGTCGGTCACCGACAGGTCAAACAACATGGTGTACCAGAGTTGGCTCGGCCATGCCGAAGCGATCAGAATCAGACGGCCCTTGTCTCTGCGGACCTTGAGCAGGACCCTGTGGACCAGCGGGAATGGTGGAAAGGCGTAGAGGAGATGGTCTTTCCACGTTATCAGGAATGCGTCCTAGAGGGAGCCCGGGGAACGTCCCTGGAAGGAGCAGAACACGTGGCACTTCCAATTCTCGTGAGAGGCGAAGAGGTCTATGTGGGGAAAGCACCACTTCCGGAAAACAGAATGGATGACGTCCGGACGAATCGACCGCTCGTGAGACGGGAAGGATCCGCTGAGGTGATCCGCCAGGGTGTTCTGAACTCCTGGAAGAAAGGATGCTACCAGATCGATCGAGTGGGCTATGCAAAAGTTCCAGAGCTGAATGGCTTCCTGACAAAGGAGGGAGGAGCATGCTCCTGCTTGGAGATGCTCTCGAAACACCTGGCACGCTAGACGAACCGCCCTCAGCTCCCGCACATTGATGTGCAAGGTTAGCTCTTGAGCTGACCAGAGGCCTTGAGTGCGGAGACCCTCGAGGTGGGCACCCCAACCCAGAGATGACGCATCCGTGGTTAGGGCCATCGAAGGTTGCGGTGGGTGGAATGGCATCCCTGCACAGACTAGGGTGGGAGTCAGCCACCAGGTTAAGGAGCCTAAGATGTTCGCGGGAACAGTGAGGATCTTGTCCAGGCTGTCTCGGCCCGGCCGGTATACTGAGGCGAGCCAAGTTTGGAGTGGACGGAGGCGTAGTCTGGCGTGTTTGGTCACGAAGGTGCAGGCAGCCATGTGGCCTAGGAGACTGAGACAAGTGCAAGCCGATGTTGTCGGGAAGTCTTGGAGGCCTTGAATAATTGTTACCATCGCCTGAAACCGAGGCTGTGGTAGGCAGGCTCTGGCAGGATTGCACCAATGAAGTCTATTCTCTGCGTGGGAACAAGAGTGGACTTCTCTATATTGATCATCAGGCCTAATCGCCTGAAGAGATCTTTGACTATGCCCACGTGATGTCTCACTTGTGTCTCGGAGGTCCCTCGAATGAGCCAATTGTTGAGATATGGGAAGACATGCACCCGACGACGACGGAGGGAGGCGACGACTACAGCCATGCATTTTGTGAATACTCGAGGGGCCGTAGAAAGGCCGAATGGAAGGACCGTAAATTGAAAATGGTGTTGGTTGACCACAAAACGGAGGTACCATCTGTGTGGTGGGTAAGTTGCGATGTGGAAATACGCGTCCTTCGTATCGAGGGCGGCATACCAGTCTCCGGGATCCAATGACAGGATAATGGTCCCCAGGGATACCATGCGGAACTTCAACTTTATCATAAATTTGTTGAGTCCTCGCAGGTCTAGGATCGGTCTTAGACCTCCCTTTGCCTTGGGGATTAGGAAGTAGCGGGAATAAAACCCCTTGCCCCTCCAGTCTTTCGGTACCTCCTCTATAGCTCCTGAGGTTAGGAGCGTCTGGACCTCTTGTAAGAGGAATTGCTCGTGAGAGGGGTCCCTGAAGAGGGACGAGGAGGGAGGGTGGGAAGGCGGGGGTGAAACAAACTGAAGGTGGCATCCCAATTCCACTGTGTGGAGAACCCAACGATCCGAAGTTAGCCGGGACCACGCAGGGAGGAAATGGGAGAGGCGGTTGCCGAAGGGCGGAGAAGGATCCGGGAAAACAACTGGTGCGCCATCCTCGGGAGCCCCTTCAAAAGTTCTGTTTGGGCCCCGCAGGTGGTTTAAGAGGGCCCTGAGTTTGACCCCCTTGGGGGCCAGACTGCCTCCTGTGATTCCCCCAGCCACGTCTTCTGCCAAATTCCTGTCGTGGCCTAGGCGGGGAGTAAGTGCGGTGAGGTTGGGGGTGGAAGGACCTGCGCTGAGTCGCTGGGGTGTGCATCCCCAGCGAGCGCATAATTATTCTGTTGTCCTTTAGGCTTTGCAGTCTAGGGTCAGTTTTTTCAGAAAATAGCCCCTGGCCTTCAAAGGGCAAGTCCTGTATAGTCTGCTGTAATTCAGGTTGAAGGCCTGACACCTGGAAACAGGAGATTCGTTGCATTGCTACTCCTGAAGCCAGAGTTCTGGCCACCGAGTCAGCTGCGTCCAAGGAAGCTTGGAGGGAGGTTCTTGCTACCTTCTTTCCCTCTTCCAATAGGGCCGCAAACTACTGGCGGGAGTCTTGTGGAATCAGCTCCATGAATTTCCCCATAGATGCCCACGTATTGTAATTGTAGCGACTGAGGAGAGCTTGCTGGTTTGCCTCCCTAAGTTGGAGGCCCCCTGCAGAATATATTTTACGGCCCAACAAGTCCATGCGCCTAGCCTCCTTAGACTTGGGAGCAGGAGCTTGCTGGCCATGATGTTCCCTTTCGTTGACCGATTGCACCACTAGGGAGCAAGGAGGAGGGTGCACATACAGATATTCGTACCCTTTGGAAGGTACCATGTACTTCCTCTCTACCCCCTTAGCTGTGGGGGGAATAGAGGCTGGGGATTGCCAGATGGTGTCAACATTTGCCTGTATAGTGCGAATAAAAGGCAGGGCCACTCTTGTAGGCGTGTCTGCTGATAAGATATCTACCACTGGGTCCTCTATTTCAGGGACCTCCTCCACCTGCAGATTCATATTCTGCGCCACCCATTGCAGAAGGTCTTGATGAGCCCTCACGTCAATTGGGGGAGGGCCGGAGGAGAATGTCCCTGCCACCTACTCATCTGGTGAGGAGGAAGAGGAGAGGCCAGGGACAAGAGGGTCCTGTGGGGGCTCCTGTTCTTGAGGGGCAGCGTCAGGCACAGGTGGGGCCTGGGTGTCTGCCGGTGGTACAGAAGCCTCATCCGTACCCATGGGGGGGGCGGCTTACGGTTGCCTCTGGCACATGATGTTCCAATGGGGCAGACTGTGGTGCAGCTGGGGGAGCACCTTGGGCTTGGTGGTATGCCCAAGGTGTCCAGAAAGACCACTGATGGGGACCTTGCTCGTGGCCTTGGCTCTCCGGGAACGTGTGGCTGGGCATGTCCGAGTCGTGGTCCTGTGCATAAGCACTCCCAGCATGAGACGACACCAAGGCGTGTCTCGACGGCCAAGGGGGTGCTGAGAGACCCTGAGGAGGAGCCATGTCTCGAGCTGGTCCTTCTCGGGACGGCACCGGGAGCTGTAACGGTACCGTGAGCGAGACCAGGACCTACAACCGTGGCGGTGCCGGGAGGTCGACCGGGATCTCGATCTCCTTCGCCTAGAATAGCTGCGAGATGAGCGGTGCCGGGAGCCGGATCGGTACCGGGTGTACCGAGCAGGCGAACGGGAGGCTGAGCGATGCCGCAAGTGCGAACGGTACCGCGATGGAGAGCGGTGCCAGGACTGCGAGCGGCGCCGGGACCGGGATCGTCGGCGGGACCGAGAGTGGGATCAGTGCCTCTCAGCAACTCCCACAGAGGGCGGCCTCAGTAAGGCCTTGTATAACCCGCACCGGCGGTACCAGAGGTTGAGGCAGCGCGGTCTCCGTCATCGCAATCAATTCCCTTGCCCTGGAGAAGGTCTCCGGGGTAGACGGAAGAGCGAGCTCGACCACAGTGTGAACCAGGGAGCTTTCGGGCACCGGACTCGACGGCCCTTGCGGGACCGGAATAGACGGTGCGGCAGCCAGTGGTGCCGCGGCAGATGTCGATGCCGGGCGATCCGTCCTGGGTAGGTGCTCTGTCTGTGGTGCGGACGGTGCCGAGGCAGCGGGAGGCTTGTGTTGCTTCTTGGCCCGCAGGGACTGGGAGTGGTGCCGAGCCAACTTCGGTGCCGGTGAAGGTTGGTGCCGGGGCTCCTTCGCGGTACCAGAGCGGTCCGGGGCCGAAGGAGCGCTTCTCACAGATGTGGATTGTTCAGCGCTCGGTATCGAGGGTGCTGGACTAAGTGTTGCCTCCATGAGGAGCTGATTCAGATGAAAGTCCCGCTCCTTCTTCGTCCTCAGCTTAAAGGCCTTACAAATGCGGCACTCGTCCGGAAGGTGGGATTCCCCGAGGCACTTAAGGCAGGAGTCGTGGGGATCCCCTGTTGGCATCGGCTTTTGGCACGCTGAGCACGGTTTAAATCCCGGTACCGGGGTGGAGGGAAGGGGCTAATCCCCAATCCCCCCGCAACTATATACACTATTTATATATACACCAACAACTAAAATTAGCTATAACTGTAAAAACTTGAACTATATATACACACAACTATCTATAAAGAACTACGAGGAAGCCAGGGAAGTGGAGATCAGCGAAGCCGTGCTCCACAGTTCCAATGACCGTCACGGGTGGTAAGAAGGAACTGAAGGGTCGTTGGGTCGGTAGGGGTATATATCTGGCGCCATAACGGCGCCACTCTAGGGGGCGACCCAGCCGACCCACCGAGTGTTGCTAGGGTAAAAATCTTCCGACGATCGTGCACATGGTGCGCACACACCTAATTGGAATCGATATGAGCAAGCACTCTAAGAACAGCAATTTCTAAACAGAGCAGTGAAGCCTATCTGGGCTACAGGCAGAAGAGAAGGATGGAGTGGATTACACCCAGCACATGGAACACCACGTAAAACAAGACGAGCCCTGAAGAAAAACGTTTTAGACACAAAATCCCAGAAGCTAAAGAACAAATACCACGAGCAGTATAGCAAGGCATACTAGGAGATCAAATGCCTTTTGAGAGTGGACAAACGGAATTATATTTATAATCTGGCAACACAAGAAGAGAATGCAGCTGCTTGTGATGAACAAGGAACCGTCTACAAAATGACACGGCTTACCAATGGTAAACAGCAGACACCAACAAACAATGACACCTACTAATCATCAGGAACAAACAATGACACCTACTAATAACCGAAAAAAATAAGAAATGCGCTGGACAGAGCATTCAAAAAATTGCTGAACAGGGAGCCACCTAAAGAGGAAGCAAACATTCGGGAGGCAGAAGAAGATCTTGATATCAACACAGACACCCCCAACTAAGGAAGAGATCATTAAAGCCATCAAATCCTTACAAAATGGGAAAGCTCCTGGCAAGGATAACTTGAATGAAGAATTATTCAACGTAAATCCTAAATTAGCAGCATCTATCCTGGCCCCTCTGTTGACATCAGTCTGGAAAAGGAAAAAAGTATCAGATGAGTGGACCAATGTGATTATAGTGAAGAAAGGAACTCTCAGTGATTGTAATAACTGGTGCATCATCACACTTTTATCTGTGTCAAGCAAAGTATTGTGTAAGATCATAGTCCAGCGTATATCAGAGGCAGTTGATAGCATTCTCAGAAAAGAGCAAGCTGGTTTTTGGAAAGAGCGTGGATGCACAGAACAGTGCTTAGAGTGGCAAAGGCAACTCTACATTTCATAGACTTTAAGAAGGCTTTTGATAGCATTCACAGGACCAGCCTATGGTGCATTCTGCGGGCATATGAAATTCCTTTTCGTATAATCAACGTCATCAAAAGCTTCTATTTCAACTTTACATGCAGTGTTGATCACAGAGAGTTCAGTTCTGAAGTCAAAACAGGAGTATGTCAGGGGTGTGTCATGTTAATAGGCGGCAGGTTTAATTAATACGCAGCAGGTTTAAAACAAATAAAAGGAAGTTCTTCACGCAGCGCACAGTCAACTTGTGGAACTCCTTCCTGAGGAGGTTGTGAAGGCTAGGACTATAACAGCGTTTAAAAGGGAACTGGATAAATGCATAGTGGTTAAGTCCATAAATGGCTATTAGCCAGGATGGGTAAGGAATGGTGTTCCTAGCCTCTGTTTGTCAGAGGATGGAGATGGATGGCAGGAGAGAGATCACTTGATCATTGCCTGTTAGGTTCACTTTCTCTGGGGCACCTGGCATTGGCCACTGTTGGTAGACAGATACTGGGCTAGATGGACCTTTGGTCTGACCTGGTACGGCCGTTCTTATGTTCGCAATCCTCTTCAATGTTGCCATTGACTGGGTAATGCGGCGTACAACAGAAGACATGCCAAGAGGCATTAAATGGACACTCTTCTCACCCCTCGAAGACCTGGACTTCGCAGATGATGTCGCACTCCTATCATATACTCAACACCAGATACAAGAAAAAACAAACTCAACGCATTCAGCCAGCAAATTGGACTGAAAATCAACTTCAATAAGACAGATATCATGCCCTTTAATATTGCCTCACCATCACCAGTCCAGATAGAGGATTATGTTCTCACCAATGTAGAAACATTCACATACTTGGGCAGCACCATCAGCCAGGATGGTGGAACAAGCCAGGACATCCAGAACAAAATCAATAAAGCCAGGAACACCTTCAGGAGCTTTGATACCGTCTGGAAATCATCAAAACACAACACCAAAACCAAACTCAAGATTTATCAGAGATGCGTACTTTCCACAATACTTTATAGTGCAGAATGCTGGGGAATGAGAAAGTTTGAAATGTCCAAACCGTCTTCATTCCATACAACCTGCCTCAGAAAAATCCCCCATATCTTTTGACCCAGAACAATCTCAAACCAAGATCTACTGACACAGTGCAGCCAAGAGGATCTGAGCACCATCACTGCCAGGAGGCACTGGAGATGGATCGATCATGTGCTTCAGATGGAAACTGATTCCATCACCAGAGTAGCAATAAGATGGACACCTGGAAAGCAAGCGAAAACGAGGCCTTCTGAAAACAACATGATGAGCAGCTGTGGAAGCAGAGCTGGAAAAATCTGGAGCACAGCTGGGGAACCATTGAAAGACTTGTCAAAAACAGACAGGAGTGGAGGAGCTTCGTCACTGCCCTAAACGCCAGAAGCGTAATAGGAACCTGATGACGAATCCATCTTCATTTTCAAGATGACCAGTGGGAAGACTGGGATCAGGGGAAAGGCATAGAAGAGAGCTGCTTGCCAAGTGAGATAGAAGGCATTGGACAGGGAGCCTGGACTGGTCTCCTCAAGAGCAGAACAGATCACATTTCCTGTTGTCTCCTGTAGCAAAGAGGTCAATCATCAGAATGCAAAGATAGTCCTGAGGATGTTTGTCTTTAGAGACCACTCACGATTCAGCAAAAAATTCCTGCTGAGATGATCGGCAAGGTGATCCTGAACCCTAGGCAAGTTGTCGGCTATGGGAACGTACTCTGCCCAATGCAAAATTGCCACAACCTGATTGCCTCTTGGCAGAGCATCCTGGAGTGTGCTCCTCCTTGCCTGTTCACAGAATACATCATAGTGGTATTGTCGGGTAAATATGTGAACTATTGAGCTCCTGATATGGCCTCAAAACACATGACATGCATTGTAAATAGTCTGAAGCTCCGGCAAATTGATATGCGGAGAGAACTCCTGCTCCCCCCTGTCACGGAGTCACCGGGCAATGCTCTGGAACTACTCCATATGAAGCCAGTCACGACTCTGGGGGAGCCTCCTCTCTGCAAGCATACTGTCTCCAGGGCAAGAAGCTTACACAGCTTCGCCCTTCCTGGGTCTGACCTCAGAGCATTCAGTATCCCCTTCTCACTCCATGCACTTCCCACAGCGAGTCTGCGCAGGCGGGACTCCTGGGGAAACCAGTGGGCCCTGCATCCCAATTCCATAGTCAGACATGACTCTCAGCCAGCCAGTAAAAGAAGGTTTATTAGACGACAGGAACACAGTCTAAAACAGAGCTTGTAGGTATAGGAAACAAGACCCCTGAGTCAGGTCCATCTTGGGGCCAGGAAGGCCAGAGCCCTGTCTAGGCCCCCCCTCCGTTTCCCCAGACAGTTCCAAACAAACTCTCCAACCCCTCCTCTGGCCTTTGTCTCTCTCTGGGGCCAGGAGGCCACCTGATCTCTTTGTTCTCCAACACCTTCAGTTGGGACCTTTGCAGGGGAAGGGCCCAGGCCAACAGTTGCCAGGAGACAGGGTGTTGGCCATGCTCTGTGCAGACAACATCACAATGGCTCTGCAACAATCACACACTCTTATCCTACCACCTAGATACTTAAGAAATACATAAGGGAAACTGAGGCACATACACAGTATTCAGAGAAAACATTAAGAACATTCCCACTTCATCACAACGTCCACAGACCTTGGCCTCTCAGTGATCCCAAATAGGCACATCCGAACTGTCGTGGAAGGCGGAGACTGCAGACTGAGGCAAGAGGTGGCGAACCGCCTGAAAATGGTTGGTTGGCAGAAATGCTCTCGAACCTGTAGAGTCTATTAGGACCCAAATGAACTCTATTTTCTGAGTACGTACCAAAGCAGACTTCCCAATGTTTCGGATGAGGTCGAACAAGCATAGTGCAGTGCTGACATGAAAAAGGACTTCCTCTCTTGGATCTGCCTCTCCATAACTAGTCATCCAGATATGGGAAGATATGGATCCCTTTTCTTCTGAGATATGCCATGATGACAGCCATGCATTTGGTAAAAACCCCAGGGGCAGAAGAGAGATCAAAAGGAAGCACTGTAAACTGGAAATGGCGCTCTGCTACAATGAATTGAAGGAATTTTCTGTGCCTCAGCAAAATCACCACATGAAAGTAAACGTCCTGAATGTGTAAGACACGAAATCAGTCATTCGGAGACATGGAGGGACAGTCAATAGAGCGACAATTCAGAACCTCATGTATCTGATCTATTTCTTCAGACCGCAAAGGACACCAGAAAGAACTAGGAACAGAAACCCTGACCCCGGTGATCCGGTAGAACCTCCTCCGCCACTTCCAACACAAGCAGAGCGCGAACCTGCTCAAGGAACAGTATCTTGTAAGAAGGGTTCTGGAAGAGAGATGGGGAGGGAAGGTGGAGAGGAGGGATGGAGAGAAACTGGATGGCATAGCCTGATCTGACAGTGCTTAGGACCCAGCTGTTGGTGATGACTGAGATGCATGTATAGTGAAAGCAGCCAGGTCTGTCCCCAAAATGGAATGGATGAGGGGAAGGGACCAACGACTGGAACACTACTTTGGACCAAGGAGTTAAAACGGATGCTTGGAGGGACGTGTGGACTATCCAAACCCCGAACTCAATTGCTTTCTGCTGTGGGATGTATGCCCCTTTCTGGAGGTAATCCTGCTGCCTCATGAAAAGGAAAGGCTGCCCAAATACACACTGCAGATGATACTGTGGTTATCGTTACTGTTGAACACCATAGAGACGGCCATGCACTGCCAGTGTATACACTCCCAAGGACTGAAGGGTCCTTGAAGGAGTGCAGAGTCTCATCTAATTTATCTGAGAATAGTAATGGGCCATCGAAGGACAAATCCTCAATGGCTTGCTGGACATTAGGAGCAAGGCCTGAGTTCTGAAGCCAGGAAGACCTCCTCATGGTTACTGCAGAGGCCATCACTCTGGCTGACATATCCACAACATCCAGCATGGACTGCAAAGAAGTCCCAGGCTTTGGGGCATAACAGTGGGGCAGTTCTGAGGGCATAAGTAGCCAGTCTGACTCATCCATAGCCCAGAATGATGAGTAGGCTTATATCAATGGTGGAAATGGTTCAGCTGGCAGCGAGTATGCCTCTGCTGTTTCTGGTGCTGGGAGTGGTGTCGATCCCGAAGTCGACATCAGCACTGACATAACTAAGAGTGCCAAGGTGGAGGGCAGTGACTGCTGCCTCAGCAACACTGGCAGTGCTGGTCACATAGGAACTGAAGTAGTTCCTGGTACCAAGGAGGTTGCTTATAAGAAGTCTAGTACAAGCCCCATTTCTTCTGAGTGTGGAAGGGAAACATCAGGGTGCAGCATCGCAGACCCATAGGTTCAGCAGCCTGTCCAGCCAACAGGACTATAAAGGGGACAGCCCTGGCAAAGTTCTGGACCAAGGGAGAGGTCAAGACAGAAAGGCAGAGGAGGTCCCTGTTGCCTGATACACTGCGCTGAAGCAGCCAGTGCCAGCATCGCCCTCATTGATATCTGATTGAAAGGACACCCTTGGGCCAGAACCAGAGTCAATGGTACAGGGTTTCTGACCTCCCTGCATAGTGTCGGAGAGCAGCTGACAGGACCTGCTCCATCCCATTCACCACGTGTCGATCCATGCTCCTTCTAAAGGAGGGAGACAAGTCCCCACAGGACGTGAAGTGGCATCGCTTGGTTTTATGTGACCTTTTCCTCAGCACACATGATGGGGAACAACTCTTCAATCTCTTCAGAGAGGCAACAGCTCCAAGAAGTGAACGGCAGCACTTTCCGAATCCAAGGGTGACCTATGATCTGAGGAGGGCCTCGGTACTGAAACAGTCCACATGGCATGTTTGAGCAGGTGCTGCTTCAGATGGAAATTCCTCAGCACTTGAGTCTGTTTCGTGAACAATCTGAAAATCGAACACTACTTCTTAAAGTGGGCTTCACCTAGGCACAGCAAGCACCGTGTGTAGGGATAGTTAGTAGGGTTTGCCCCACCCACACGAGAGAATGTTTAAACCCTGGTGAGGGCATCATTAGATGACAAACTACCACTATACTGGGATACTGATGAACTATGCAGAACTAGAAAAAAAACCTCACTGAATAGAGGATTGCGAGGCTGAAAACCACACAGAGCTCCAACTCCAGCCACAGGTGGTAAGAAGGAACCGAAGAGGGGTCAGGGTGGTGCCACTCAGAGCCAGGAGAAGGGCTGCGGCTACAAGGCACAAGCCCTGCCCAACTATGGATATTGCTAGGCAAATTCTCTGGGTCCTGCAATCTGGGCACAGACACCTAAATGAAATACGTGGCTGCATCTACTCAAAGGAGAACTGTTGGTTTAATCCATGTGAAGAAAGAAAACTTCTTTTCTTTTTCAATTTCAGTTTTTGTACTCAATTTAAAAATGAAGTTTTAAATATATACTTTGGCAAGTGAGTAGCCACTGTAGACTAATCACTGTGCTGCATTACGTGAACAGTTTCTGTCTCTAAGTTAATCATGACTATACATGCTCTAGATATAACAATGCAAAGAGGGGAAAAAAGTGTGGTCAATCAACTTCTAACTGCACTCACTTTTAGCCAATATACAGAGTTAGAGTTATATTAGCCTTGTGGCCTACCCTGCATTTTATCCCCTTGGCATACACGACTGAACAGGGTATTAACATTAAGTTCAAACAGCCTTGTTCTACTGGTTCATGTTTCAACCCAAAAGTTATTTAAAATGTAGATTTGTATGTTAGTTGTTTCAATTTACACTTCTGAATACATACCTTGATTCCAAGAGTCCATGGTTTGAATTCATCGCTCTTTTCAATTTCTAGTGGTTCAAGCAAAGGTTCCCACACACCAAACATCTCATTATAATAATGCACCTAAAGAAATATAAAATCAGAGTACTGAATTAAGAAAAGATACACCTTAGAACCAATACCAAATAAAAGATGCTCTATAGACTCAAACAGAAACATCAAAATGAGACATTATAACATGTTGTTTGTTTTTATTATATTAGAATATAAAAAAAACTTTAAGTAAAATTAAAATAAAACATGAAAAAACAATGGGGCTGACATCCTGGCCTCAGCGAAGTCAATGGGAGTTTTGTCACTGACCTCATTGAGGCCAGGATTTCACCCTAGCTGTTTTCCACAAATAGGCAGGTAAGTCTTTGAATTAAATAGTTTATTTAAAAGAAATTTGATGTTTGTCATCATGGACTAAATTCCACCACCATTATTCAAAATGAATAGCACCTTATGTCTCAAGTAGCCCCACAGAAATCAATGAGTAAGGTTCTAAATATAAATAAAGGTAGTAGAATCTGACTATAAAGGGAACTAGAGACAGAAATCTTTTACTTATACAACACAAAGCAAGCAAGGCCCATAAGGCAGCAGCACAAATTTCCCCATGACCCAATTCCACATAAATGTGCCTCAATTCTAATCAGTAAGAACCATTAGGGTAAGTTCTCTCTACATAGCCATTTCTACCTTTGGTGTCTTTGAGAAGCATGCCAATAGAACCACTGGGATGTGGATACACATCAGTATAAACTGGACTAAAATCACCAACCTATTTCATGCAGGCTATTAAACCACCACCTGATGGCAACAGATTTCATTTTCTACTTATTTTTCCAGTTCTAAATATAAATAAGAGGCCTAGAATGAAAAGTTCTGTATCCCATTAGCAAATTCTCTAACCCAAGGGTTCTCACAGTCTTTCATAATGTGTAATATCTTAAGAGAGATTGTCTCGGGGACCATTTCCTATCCTGTTCATAATTATGCTACATCCATCTGGCAACTATTATAATTGCTTATGTGGACTTATAATACTGGGAAAATATTCATTATCTGTCTTTAATGCAATAAGTGTTTTGTGTTTTTGGAAAAAGTTGGTCATACTTTCCACTTTTATTCTTTGTATAGGGCCAAATCTTGAGCTCAGTGCTCAACACAATTAGCAGGGCTGAATACTGGGTACATGGTGCAAGGGCTCTTCTTCTCCAGGCTGTGGATTCACTTTGTGGAAGATATTTTAGCCACACGGATTTAAGCAATTTTGCAGGCATTCACATGCCCACCCCACACACCCAGAAGAGGAACGATTTGTGAAGCAGAAAATTCTGACCAGTGAATACACATTTCATTTATAGCCTAGGATGCAACAGTAAACTACGCACAATACTTTGAATATATATCTGCTCTCATCTGAGGATCTCAAAACACACCATTAAACACTAATTCTCACAACCATCCTGTGAGTCAGATTAGTAGCACCATCGCTAGTTTACATTTAGGTAAACAGACTCTCATAGAGATACACCACTACCTCGATATAACGCCACCCGATACAACACAAATTTGGATATTACACGGTAAAGCAGTGCTCCAGGGGGGCGGGGCTGCGCACTCCAGTGGATCAAAGCAAGTTCACTATAACACGGTTTCAACTAGAATGCGTTAAGATTTTTTGGCTCCCAAGGACAGCGTTATATCGAGGTAGAGGTGTATTTAGCTATATCTACATAGCAAGTCAATGACAAAACCTAGATCCCCAACTCTGGTATCCAGTTTCCTGCTCTAGCTGGTATACACAGTGCTCCCTATTTAATCTAATGGAAGTCCACATTAGTCCAAGTTTCCCCTTAGGGGAAGTCTATCCATGTGGGCTAATGATTAAGGAAAGAAAGTGTTACAAGACATAGGTACAAATCTCAAGAATGAATATTATACCAAAATGTCTAATGTAAAAACACAAGAGAGAATTGTATAAGTATTTTACATTATACTACTGATAAAAAACATTTGATGCAACCAGACTAACATGTTTCCAGCCCTTATGGTTGTGAAGATAAACCTGAAAACATAAAGTAAGTCTAAACTGATACCACAATACGTAGTCAACCTTCAGAAGCACCATATGATGGTGATACGGGGGTGATATGAGTAAGGCTAAGATTTTGTCAAGGATATTTTTTAGTAAAAGTCATGGACAGGTCACGGGCAATAAAGAAAAATTCATGGAAGCCCATGACCTGTCCATGACTTTTACTAGAAACACCTGTGACAAACTGAGGAGCTGTGGAGCCCCCACCTTCGGTGGCTGGGCAGCTGCGGGGGTCCAGGCTCAGAGCTCTGGGAGCCCCCACCATCTGTGAGGGCTCAGAGCTCTGGAGGCCCCTGCCGCCCAGAGTGGCAGGGTCCCTCTGCTGCCCACAGCAGCTGGGAGCTGCCAGGGGCCCACTGTAGGGGGTCCTCACTGCCTGAGCTGCAGGGCTCCCCGCCGCCTGCAGTGGCCAGCACCTGTGAGGCCGCCCGTGGCTGCTTGGAGCTCCCGGGGCCACTACCACCAGAGACAGCTTGAAGCTTTGGGGCTACCAGTGCCAGCCGGGAAGTATAAGGGACCCCACTGTGTGTGGCAGGCAGGAGTTGTGGGGGCCCCTGCCGCTGCTCGGAGCTCCTGGGGCCCCTGCTGCCAGAGGCAGCTCGGAGCTTTGGGGCCACCAGTGGCAGCCAGGAACTGCAGGGCCCCCTGCTGCCCAGGAGCTGCAGGGGCCACCCGCCGCCCATGGGGGCTTGGAGCTCCCCAGGGGTCGCCGCCTGTGGTGACCAGGAGCTGCAGGGCCCTCTGCCACTGCTCGGACATCCCAGGGCCACCCGGAGGCAGCTCAGAACTTTGGGGCCACCAGTGGCGGCCAGGAATGGTGAGGCCCCCCCCACCGCAGCCAGGAGCTGCGGGGCCCTCTGCTGCCCAGAGTGCCAAGGGCCCCCACCATCTCAGGAGGTGGGGGTACCCCGCAGCTCCCAGCTGCCATGGGTTGGAGTCACAGAGGTCTCTGGAAGTCATGGATTCCGCGACCTCTGTGACAAAATCATAGCCTTAGTGTTGAGATGCAGCCACAAACTTCAATACATTCTAGACCAAGAACAGTGCAGGGGAAACCCCCTCAAACCCTCTGAAGGGGAATGTGGCCACAGGTACTCCAACTGCTCCCCTAGAAGGCAGAATGGAAAATTCTTACTGATAATTTCATTTCTGCTGATAACATCTCCCAAATTTCTGGATGTCTGGGATGCCCTCCTCTCTCTGCAGTTCACGAGGCAGATCTACATTTGAGCAATACATGGTTTGGCCATTCCCCTTACAATCCAGTTTGCTGCCAGATGTTATGAAAGTTGTACACCTTGAGAATAACTCAAGATAACGAAATAACTATGTATGTTAGACCAAAGTTGACAGTCATATTGTAACGAATCCACTACATATCTCACCCTGGCTTCTACGCCATTTAGGGTGAGTAGACTTGTAGGAGATGCTAGCCGAAAGGAAACTATCAGTAAGAAATGTTCTGGTCTGTAGCCCAGTGTCTCCCACAATTCTGGATATCTGTGAAGACATAAGCAGTGAACAGATGTAGGGAGAGTTATGAAACAAGAGTCTGGTAGAAAAGTAATATCTTCCTTTTTGCGAGCTTGCTGAAAAGTCTATTAGTTCTGGGCCACCACCTACAGTGCCTTTCTGCCAAAGGAGACCAATGAGTATGACAAAGTCCATCTTATAGTGCTTAACGAAGGTGTTCGTGTGATGGAATACACCCCTGAATACACACCCTACACCCTTCTGTAATAATCTCTGTACAAAGTATGTCTTGTAAGGTATCATTTGAAAACTCAATTTGCTGGTCAATACTGTTCTGGCCAAATACACGTGGCAACATTGTATGTGAAGTTATAAGATTACCCTGTATGATGTTAACAACACGTTCCAAATCTCACAGCCCTGCCCAAACAGAAACTGGCAGCTTTGTCCTAAATAAAGGAATGTGTGTTTTGCTTAGTTAGCATTTAAGCAGCAAATGGAATCATCACGCAGGAAGGGAAGACAAAGGAAGTTTATACAGGTGGGAAAAAATCAGGGAATGTCCTTTCACGGTCTCTTTGCTCTGATTCTCAGGGGGATATGTTTTTCAAGAGGGGGACTGAAAATATAAAAAAGAGGGACAAACACCCCAAGGCACCTCTCTCTCTCTCCCTACCCATCACATTGACAACAACAAAGGAAGCATTAGTTGGATACTGAGAGAAGGGGTCCTGACCTAAGAAGTTTTATCACTAGAACAGCTTTAAGCATGTGGTGAGGAAACTCTGCTTTGAATTTAATGTAGTTTGTTAAATTAGGCATCATTAAATACTTTATTTTTCTTGTAACCATTTCTGGGTTATGCCTCATTGCTTGTACTCACTTAAAATCTCTCTCTTTGTAGTTAAACTTATTTTATTTAATCCCGGGTTCAAACTGAAGTGTCTCAGTAATTCCATTTGGGGTAACAAGTTGTATGCAAATTATTTCCTTAAAGGAATAATGGACTCTATATTTGTACTGTCAAGTAGTGGGCTGAACAGTACAAGACATTTTTCTGGGAGGAAATCTGGGACTGGAAGTGTGTTGGGGTCACCCTGAATCATAATCAAGACTAGTAAGAGCCAGAGGTTTGCCAGATGGCTGCAGCACACGCACAGACAGTTGGGAATGACTAACATACTAGAGACTGTTTGTGAGCAGTCCAGGTTGGAGGCTGAAGCAGCAAGGCATAATAAAGGGCACCCCAGGTTACAGGGGAGGGGTGACAGCTACTCATTAATCTGGATTGTACCTTGGTATGTCACAGTTAGCTGTTGACTAAGTAGTCGCTTTGCATCTTTCTGAGATGGGGACACCTGCTCATTTTGCCCACAAAATTGCAAGGGATCTCATGGAACATGTCTTGATCTCTTATGGTACAGGAAACCCTGAAGTCTAGTTGGCTTACACAATACATAGTTTAATATGCTTAGCAACGAAGGATGTGGAAGTTCTGAATCCTTGGCATTTTGGGTGGAAAGACACAAATAAGGAGACTGATCTTCTTGTAGATCCTGTACATTTAAGATTTTCAGCACTCGTCATGCCTCATCTTTTCAGTTTGATGTTATGGATTTAGACAGAATGAAGGAAACACAACCACTCAAGAACCGTGAAAGGAGGAATTTACCTTAGGAAGAAAGGATTCTGGTGTCTTGAACATCACCTTGTCCTCATAGAATGTGCAGTAAGGCTCCTGTATAGATAAGGCTGCCAGCTCCGACACTCACTTGACAGACATGACAACTACTAAGAAACAAGTCTTACTGGAAAAATAAAAGGCCAACACTAAAGTCAGAGGCTTGAAGAGATGGCTTGTCAGAGCCCTCAAAACTAGCCAAAGGTCCCAATTTGGGAAGAGTGGCCTGAGTTGGAAGTCAGAAGAGTTGGAAGGAATCTAGTTACCTATGCCAGGAAGCCAGAAGATCCTGCCAATAGCATGCGAGTAAGAGCAGAGACCTGATGCACGATACTGGCTAAAGCCTTTGCCTTCTTGGAGAAAGTCCAGAATAGTTGGAATTCCAGGATTTCTGGGACTGAATGAACTGTCTCTGAATTCTCACCCGCTAGGTCCCATTCCCTTTGAGAGGGGGCTTATTAGAAGCCCTGCTTCTTTCCCCAGGATGCTCAAGACCTACTTTAAGACTTGGGAAGATGGGAGGGAAGACTTGTGGGCCTCACAAATCTGCCCTCTTTGTTCTGCAGGGGTCCTCTGGGACTTATCCCCTCAGTCAAGTAGTCAGAAGAGAAAGTTACTCACCTTGCAGTAACTGAGGTTCTTCGAGATGTGTCCCCCTGTGGGTGCTCCACTGTAGGTGATGGTGCGTCCCGGCGCCGTTGATCGGAGATTTTCGGTAGCAGTGCCTGGTCAGGACGCACACACTCAGTTGGTATCTCCCGTCTCGTTGGAATCTTCCTGAGCGCGTGCGTCCCGCACCCTCCTCAGTTCCTTCTCTACCGTGGAGAAATCATATTAATACTCCAAAGTAGAGGAGAGGAGGGTGAGGAGTGGAGCACCCACAGGGACACACATCTCGAAGAACCTCAGTTACTGCAAGGTGAGTAACTTTCTCTTCTTCGAGTACTGTCCCTGTGGGTGGCTCCACTGTAGGTGAATGTAAAGCAGTACCCACTATGGTTGGTGGGATTTTGGAGTTGTGTGAGGAACAAAGGTAGAAAGTACCATATGGCCGACTATGGTGTCTGCTGTAGTATCCCATGCGATAGCATAATGTTTGGCAAATGTGTGGTCAAATGTCCACATGGCCACCTTGCATACGTCTGTAACAGGTACGCTGTGGAGGAAGGCAATGGATGTTGACATTGCTCTAGTAAAATGAGTCCTAACACCTTCTGGTGGTTGAATATTCTGGGTCTGATAGCAAGATCTGATGCAGGTGGAGATCCACTTGGAGAGTCTTTGCTTAGAGATAGCATCACCCTTTGATCTCTTGGTAGTAGAAACAAAAGCCTAGGGGATTCACGAAATGGTTTAGTTCTGTCAAAATAGAATGCACGAGCCCGTCGGACATCGAGAGTATGTGATGCAGCTTCCTGTGGAGTCACGTGAGGGTTGGGATGGAATACACGTAAGTGTATTGACTGGTTAAGGTGGAAGGTAGACACCACCTTGGAGAGGAATTCGGGCCAGGTTTGTATGGTAAGCTTGTGTTTAGAGAAAATGGTGTAGGGAGGGTAGGCCATCAGGGCACTTATTTCACCAACCCTTCTTGACGACGTTATGGCAATCAAGAAAGCCACTTTCCTGGACATGTGGAGCAGGGATGAAGTGGCCAGGGGCTCGAAAAGAGGTTTCATTAGAGCGCAGAGAACTAGGTTGAGACTCCAGGAGGCTACTAGTGAATGAATCTCAGGGTAGAGGTTTGGCAGGCCCGTGAGGAAGCATTTCATGGCAGGGCCTGTGAAAGTGAATAGCCGTCCAGAGTGTCATGGAAGGTGGTAAGGGCCGCGAGACGTACTGTGATAAAACTGAGTGAAAATGTGTCCTGTTTTAGTTTGAAAAGATGGTCTAAGATGTCAGGGAGGGTTGCAGTCTGGGGTATTAAGCATCTGTGGAAGCACCAGATGGAGAAGCATTTCCACTCTTGCAGGTAATTCTTAGGAGTGGAGTCCCTTCTACTATGCAGGAGGACACGTTGGACCTGTTCTGAGCAGGCTAATTCGTGGGATTCAAACCTTGAAAGAACAACACCGTCAGATGGAGTTTCCAGGGCTGCAGATGAAGAAGCTGACCGTAGTTCCTGGGACAAGAGATGTGGTCTGTCGGGGAGAGTACGGGGAGGATGGATGAACATGCGTAGCAGGTAAGGATACCATGGTCTGCCTGGGCCAATTTGGGGCAAAAAGTATGACCCGGGCCTTGTCCTCTGTGATGTTGCGTAGAACCCTGTGTATGAGTGGAATCAGTGGAAAAGCGTACACGAAGGAGTTGTTCCAAGGAATGAGGTGTGCTTCCGAGTCCTGTTCTGGAGCAAAATAGATGGCGTTTGCAGTTTGAGGAGTGGCAAATAGGTCTATCAATGGCGTGCCCCAGTGGGAGGACAGCTGTTGGGGTATTGATGGATGTAATTTCCATTCGTGTTTCTCGGAGAATTGTCTGCTGAGTGTGTCGGCGGTAGTATTGTGACACGTGGGCAGGTAGGAAGCAGTGATTTTTATGTGATGATGTATGCACCAATTCCATAGTTTAATGGCCGTTGTGCATAGGGAGTGAGATTGTACTCCTCCATGGCTGACAGCTCAGAGTTCTAGGAGATTGATGTGCGGACGCGTCTCTAATAGGGACCAGTGGCCCCGTGCCTTGTGGTTGCCTAAGTGCGCTCCGCAATCTATCTGGGAAGTGACCATGGTTAACATGAGTACTGGGGAGTGTGGATGGAAGGGAACATCTGTGCATAGGTTCTCTGGTCTTGTCTACCAACGTAGGGAGGCCAATATGTTTGGTCGCAGAGTCAGTGTTATGCAGAAAACTATGTCTGCTGGGTTGGATGAATGTATATATGGAAATAGGCATCTTGTAGGGTGAGAGCTGTGAACCAGTCCCCTTGTGCAGTTTGGGTATTATTGTGCCCAATGTGACCATCTTGAATTTTTGCACCCGTACAAGCATGTTCAGTTGGCTTCGATCCAATGTAGGTCTCCACTCCCCGCCTTTCTTTTGGGAGTAGAATCCTTTTCCCCGATGTTGCATCAGCACATGTTTGACTGCATCTAGGTGGAGAAGATGAGCCACCTCCACGCAGAGAAGGTGCTCGTGAGAGGGGTCCCTAAGAGGGACAGAGAAGGAGAAAGGATAGGCAGGGAAAATAGGAAAGGGATGGAGTAACCTGACTGAGCTATTTCCAGAACCCAACGGTCCTGCGTGATCTGTTGCCAGACATGGTGGAAAGTCTGGAGGCGGTAGCCAAATGGGCAAATAGGCGGTGGAGTCAAGGGGTGGTTGCATGTACCCCCGACCAGCACTTCAAAATTGTTTGTTACTCAATGGTGGGAAGTAGTTGGTTGTGCCTGGGTTTGTCTGCATATAAGAGGTCTGTTGCGGTTTTTACCAGTGTCATACAGTGTAGACTGGGGTTGGTGATATTGTTCTGCGCTGGGCGTTTGGTAAGGTTGATACCCATCCCTCCCCAGGAGACAAGGGTAAGTGCCCAATGTGCGGAAAGTGGCTCTAGAGTCTTTCATAGTGTGAAAGATTTCATATTGAGTTTGTTTGTTTGTGGGAAAAGAGGTTATCTTTGTCAAAGGAGAGACTCTCCACTTTGGACTGCAAATCTTTGCGGATAACGGATGCCGAGAGCCAAGACGACCAGCACATCACCACTGCAGTGGTGCGGGCTGCTGGATCAGACACGTCCAGGGATGCTTATAGTGCCATGCTAGACACCAACTGACCTTCGACGAGGACTAACTGGAAGTCTGCTCTCCTGTCCTTCAGTATATGGGAGGCAAATCAAAGAGCTTGTTGTAGTTGTCATGGTCATAGCTTGCAAGGAGGGTAGAATAAATTTGCAATTCTAAATTGCAAAGTAGAAGAGTATAAACCTTGCGGTCCAGGAGGTCAAGATGTTTGAGGTCCTTGTCCTGCTGAGTGGGCCAGTAGCGTGGCTGCTTTGTTCTGTGTGTTGCTGCATCAACCACAATAGAATTGGGTTGTGGGTGGGAAAATAAGAAATCAATGTCCCTTGCAGGCATGTAGTATTTATGTTGAGCTTTCTTGCATGTTGGTGAATGGAGGTGGGGTCTGCGAGAGAGTACCAGCTGGTTCTAGGAGAGCTTTCTCTACGGGTAGTGCTATCTTTGAAGGTGCAGAGGGTTGGAGGATTTTGAGAAGCCTATGTTGTGTCTCCTGGACTTCCTCCAAAGGGATGTCCTGAGTTCGTGGAATTGCATAAAGCCGTCCATGTTTTGTGGAGGCATAGGGGCGACTTCTTCGGCTGATGGCGAGGCAGGAGCCAGTAAAACAGGGAAGGGGTCATAGCCCACGTCTTCAGGAGGGGGTTCAAGAGCTCTAGATGTTGATAGAGCTGGGGATATAAGCATAGGATGAGCTTGCGGTCTGGTAGAAGGAGCGCAAGGAGAAGCAGTGGCAGGAGCCAACCACGGGTACCACTGAGGCCAGGGCATCGGGTAGGAAAAAAAATGGGTTCCGGCCACTGGGGGACAAAGTAGGGAAACTGAGGCTGATTCTTATGATGCCCCATGTCTTGGGGTATGTATGGCTCCGGTGGGGGGGGGAGACTCAGGCAGGGAGAACCCTGCCTGCTGCTGTGTGCCGTTCTCACTATCAGTGAAAGTATCCAGGTCACGTGGGGAGAGCTGCTGTTCAAACAATGAGTGCTCCCTGCCTCGGAGCAGAGAGTCAGGCCTAGGGGCCACAGAGATATCCTGCTGATGCAGGAATTGTTGCTGCTCCCCTAGGCTGGTGTGCTGCAGAGCATGAAGTCTGAGCGGCAGCCCGGAGTGATTTTAGTTTCACTTTGGCAGAAGCCGAGAGCTGTTTGTGAGAGCCTCGCAGAGGGTCTGAATCTGCTGGGGGTAGCAGGCAGGCTCGGTGCTGGAGGTGGAACTCGTTGTTGGCACTGGGTCCATTGTCGGTGCCGGAGAAACCGGTGCCGAGGAGAGCTTCCCGCTGCGGGAAGTCGGGTCCCTGCTTTAGAGCCCCGTGAGAGTCGCTTGTAAAGTGCAGGGGCGGTCAGAGTTGCCTGCTCTCGGCGCTGACAGCACCAAGGGTAAAGACTCTGCAGGAGATCAATTACCCTCTTGAGTGTCTCTGAGAGGAGACACTAGGGCTTCCTGCCTCTGCTCCAGAGAGGGTGAAGCCATGCTCCCAGTCAGTTCTGCCTTGGCAGGGGAGCGTGAGGGAGCGGGTTTACTGCCCTGCTCCATAGGCAGCTGCAATGCTTCTTGCTTCTGCTCCAGAGAGGGTGAAGCCATGCTCCCGGTTGGTTCTGCCTTGGCAGGGGAGCGTGAGGGAGCGGGTTTACTGGCCTGCTCCATAGGCAGCTGCAATGCTTCTTGCATCTGCTCCAGAGAGGGTGAAGCCATGCTCCCGGTTGTTCGGACCTGGCCAGGGAGCGTGAGGGAGAGGGTTTGCCATTACCTGTCTCCAGAGGTGGCTGCAGGGATTTCTGCATGAGAAGCAGTTTCAGCGGCAGGTTCCTATCAGGACAAGCCCTGATTTTGAGGCTCGTGCAGTGGACACACTTGGCAGAGACATGTGTCTCGCCATGGCACTTCACACAGCGCAAGTGCCCATTGGACATTGGCATAAAGTCCTGACAGGAAGCACATTCCTTGAATCCTGAAGCCCCTGGCATTATTGAACTAGTAATGCCAGGGGAGAGAGTCTCAGTGAGAGACAAACCTGAGGAATTTTTTGTTTTTTTAAACTAAGTAGCTATTCTAAAGGAAGGGAAACAACTAGGATATTACTAACTAACTATTTCTATGTAATTGTTTCATTCAAAAACCAGGGAAGAGGATCAGCACTGCTCCGAGTCCCGTCTTCGGCCGAGGGCGGTTGAGAAGGAACTGAGGAAGGTGCGGGACGCGCACACTCAGGAAGATTCCAATGAGACGGGAGATACCAACTGAGTGCATGCGTCCTGACCAGGCACTGCTACCGAAAATCTCCGATCAACGGCGCCGGGACGCACCGTCACCTACAGTGGAGCACCCACAGGGACAGCACTCGAAGAAGAATCTTCCTCACTTTTAGAGCCTCTCCCGGCTCTGTACTGGGGACCCTGTCCATTTTTCCCTGTTGGAATCATGGCTGCCTTGGTGGGTAGGGGACTCTACCTGCCTATCCAACTCACAGCCTTGGGATATAGAAAAGTTAGGGACAGAAGGCTGGGTGCAGACTGGGCGCAGGCTCGGCACAACTCATCATCTGCCAAACCTGGGAAGGCTGCCTCACAAATAGAGCAGTGATTTGACCCTGTGCTTTCTCGGCTGCTCTGTCATGACTGTATAGGGGCAGAGTATCTGGCAGCGAGACACTGCTGCCGATACTTACGGTAAGTTACACCCCCAAAAGTTAACTGACCCAGTAAGGAGGAGGAATGCTGAAGAGGGAGAACACTGCCCCCCCTACCCAAAAATTGGTCAGAAAAAAATAAAAAAGGAGAAGGGTAGGAGCAATAGAAACCACCATCTACTGCTGTGAACGCAGAGAATCTAGTGCCAAGCAGAAGCAGAGGGCACATGGCCAGTGTGTGCAGCACCAAAACACTGATCTACCTCCATGAGCAGCCTAGATATCCAGAATTGTGCGAGATGCTGGGCTGCAGAAAGTGGAGGGCAGAGCCAGCCTGGGGGCCAGAGACTGAAGCAGCTATATAAGCTATTTCAGTAGGGACCTTGAAATAATGATGATAGACTGTTTTCTACGGTTTTTATTCTGGATTCTCCCCTACATTGCTGATTGGCAGGTAGCAACATATCAGTGTTCTTTTGGTATGTTGCTCGTAAGTGGTTATTGCTGTTATGGGAGCGTTGACAATTCACAGAAAGGAAAGTGTTCAGAAAGGGAAATGTTGCTCATAAGCAACAGTTGCTCTTTCAAGATGTTGCTGCAAACTACTCTGCTTGTAGGTTATGAGTAAAGTTTTTCAAAGTACTACGGGTCAAATATTTTAAAGTATTTACATGCCTAAAGATGCACACAGGCACCCGGTGGGATTTTCAAAAAAGCACTGATGCTTAACTCCTGCTGTAATCAATGGGAGTTACATATCTAGGCACTTCTGAAAATCCCATACGCATCTATCTGAATTTTTAGGTGCCTAAATATCTTTAATAATCTGGTCCTAAAACCCATTTTTAAAAGTGAATTAGGACACTAAATCAAGTCCCACTGATTTTCAGTGAGACTTAGGAGCTTTTGAAAATTGTACTCTACATCTCTTTCTCCCATTATATGTCTGTCCTGTCTATGTATGTCCCAATCCCACAAACACTAACTTGACTTTAGTGGGACTACTCACAGTTATGAAGTTAAGCATAGGCATTGTTTGCCAGAGTGGGGCATTATATTATAAACTCTTCAAGGTATGGATCACCTATGTTTGTACAGTGCGTGGCAGAATAGGGAACTGATCTTGGTTGAATCTATAGGCATTACAGGAATGCAAACAAACATAGCAAAAAAATCCATGCTCAAATATAGTTCCTATCTAAAATAACTGATGAATTTCATGTCAATAAGTATTTTCAATTATGAGCCACAACTGCGTGTAGTGTGAGGAGGCTGGGAATGAAGGGTAGTAACTTTGTGATAGAATAAACTAACGTTGTCAGGGAATTTAGGATTGCTCCATAACTTAGGGTTGTTGCAGTGAAGTACAAGGGACCCTGCACATAGTGAACGATGGAAGGTTGTGCTCCACAAGGCACTCCCCCTTTCCCCCGAAGTTTAACTGCTAGATAAAAATATCACCTTTACTTGTCAAAAGTTTCTTTCATAAGCCTTGTCTAAGTAACAAGTCAGTTTCATAATCTTTAGTACAACTGCTTTGGGAAAAGTGTCATATTATATGCTTACCTCCAGTTCAAGCTGGGAATGGAGGTTGATGAGCGTACTCCAATTTTTGACTTCTCCGGAAAACGACGACTTTGCTAAAAGCATAGGTACCGTTCTGTGACCAACTCCAGCTTCAAGAGTTACAATGACTGATTCAATTCTCATATTTAATGTCTCCCCTGTGAGAACCAACTCAGCTGCTGTATTTTTATTTTCATTTTCATTTGACTTTTCAAGAAACCACATTTTTAAATTTTTTATATCTTTCTTATCCCATAGGTCTGGAGGAATAGGACTGATCTCTTCTTCTGAAGTCTCTGTAGTTGGAGAAAGTGCCGATGTAATAGTAATCACTGTATTTATGATAATCGGTGAAACCTATGAGGGGAAAAAAATTGATTATTCAGTGCTGTTGGGAATATGGAAAAAACATGGAACTAGGTATATGGAGTATCAATAACCACTTTTTAAAGTAATCTCTTGAACTGACTAGTTACTGCTTTCAGTTTCAAAATTATAATGAATATTTGTTACAGCACCTGGTTGTTTTCTTTTTGGGACTGACTCTTCCTCATTTTGGCACTCATATGCTTTACTTCTCTCTCTCCATACACTAAAGACAGTTCAGACTTGCTTTGGGGTTAAGCCAGTCCCCTTCTGTCTGCCTTCCAGAACAGCTTTCAAATATGTGTAAGACTGAAACCTCTACCTAGTAACCTCAAAACAACATAACTATGTACATGCTTCAGAGATGTGGCAGACTGGAGGAGAGTTCAAATCCAGAAAATAATTTAAAAAGTCTTCCAGATCTTTTCCCCGTTTTTAAATGGAATGTGGTGAGCAGTATGGAGAAATAATCGGGAGGGAAAGAAACAGTTATAGATGACAGAAAATGAGTTTCCCCTTTCTCAATGACAAGGCTTATGTAGTTTACTTTGGGACTATTATTTCCTGCCAAGGGATGATTCTGTAGAATAAAAAACAGATCATACCTGTAGTACTGAATAAAGGCTTTGAAAAAAGACTAAGTAGAGCCTTGCAGATTTCTTTTGTGCTGGCCAATACAGCCCATCCCATAAAACTGGAGCAGAACCTTTTGCATGAGTTTTTATCCCCTCTGAAATTGGCTTTCACAATGCCATGTAAGATGTTGGCAATTAGCATTTTTGCACTATTACAGATATCTGAAATGTTTCTTTTATTAAGCTATTCAAGTTAAGAAAAACATGATTTTCTAAATTTGATTCAAGTAAGTCTCAACCACTTTTCTAGTGTCTTTTTAATTCCACCATTTTTTTCTTATGGCGTTGAGGACTCAGACAAAAAGGAAGACAACAATCTCTTGGAAAGCGTGGAAAGTTACATTTACCTTTGTCAAGAAAAGTATGGGAATGAGGATGACAAACACTGTGGAAAACATAATAGTGCTTGTCTAAGACTGATATCTCAGTGGTCCTTTGAGGTGAAATAATGGCCAGCAGAAAACAGGTTTTTGACCGACAGATACTAGAGTGAAATCGAAGTCCAAAGAGGAGATTCAAGGGCCTTAAAAACCACAGAAAAATTCCAGGTTGGACAAATGAGCCACTTTGCTTGTTTTGACAGATAAGTAACACCAAGAAACCAGTTGATGACCCAAGAGTGATTTAGAGGACCCCGCGTTTATGGTACTGTAATAACAAGGTCTTAGAGCATGTTTTCACAAAAAAATTGACTTTTTTATTATTAAAAATACCATTTTTGTTATAACTGAAATATTTCAGAAAAGTGTGTCTGTTCTGATGATTACCAAAAAAATTTCAAAACAAGCACGTTTCTGAATTCTGAAATTGTTTCAGAATGTTTTATTTCACTTTTACATTAGTTTTACAGAATATGCATTAGTACCACTGACATGTCATAATATAACATAGTAGTTGAAATACACTATTTTTATTTTATTTTAAAAATCATTAAAGGAAACTACTACTTAGAACTGATTGAAACATTTTATCTTCTTTCCTAGATAAAAACATCTTCTTGTTTGTGTTGTCATGAAACAATGTCAAACCAAATTCTGAAAAGAACTTTTGGCATGTTCCAAAATGAAATTTCAAGCAGCTTTACAACACATCATGATTCTGCAATGGGGTTTCAAGCTCAGACTACAGCTGTCCACTAAGGATTACAATAATATTCTTACGACTGCTTTCATAGAATTGAGGTTTTTGCCACTACTACAGAGATTCTCAAACTGTGATAAGTTCACTTGGAAGTAGTGTGCTGTAACAGGGTGATCTCTCTCTTTCAAACAGTAGTGGCACCTGGGGCTAGCCAACCCCTAAATTCATGGCATGGCCCCTTTTTGAAAAAACAGCTATTCAGGGGATCAGCAGATTAGCAGAAGAATGGAGGCCTGATGTTAAATCAGCTTGCTACCTCCTTAATATGATAAAACCCAGCTGTTAGGTGACTCCCAAGAGGGGAGAAAGAGCAGAGAGCTGGGAGAAGAGAATTACAGAGAAGCATAGATTCAGGAGGACAGGCCCCTGGAATGGGAACCAGAAGGGAGAGTGATGGGCTAGAGAGGCCTCCCTGAACCACAGCCCAGCTTCAAGAAGTATGGCTGTGGAATCCCGTAAACATAAAGAAGCTGCTGAGTGTCCAGGGAACAGAGCAGGTGGTGAGTGGAAAAGACTCTCCAACAAGGCCGAGGCCTGCAATGAGACTGACAAAAAACCCTGACTCAGGGGGAACTGTGAATCTGAAGCCTCAGAACATGGGTGAACTGGAGCTGAAGCTGCCTACTGCCCAGGTAAAGCCCCTTACTTCCAGTGATGATTTAGCTCATCTCTCTATCTCCCACTCTGAGCCAACAATCCAAAGGACAAAGCTGCAAAACAGCTTGATATTGTTTGCTTATCTAATAGTATATCAGGAAGAATTCAAGAGATGGCTTTTCAACTAAAGGAAAAGTTCATAGAATGTGTAAACAAAATTAATTCTTCTAATTGAAATTAGGCGCAAGGAGCAGTATCACTAATTTTGCTCAGTTTCTTACATGGTTTGATTCAGAAATTACAGTTAAAGAACAATTCTTGTTTTAAGATTTGTCAAGATGTACAACAGCAGAATACATTTTTAAACTGAGTTTATTGCAGGAAATGGTTGAAGTGAGAAAACAGTATCAAGTGTGTGCTCTGATGGAGCATGAGAAGCGACTACAAATTGGCAGTGTTTTGACAAAAATTAAATAAGTGGTGTCCAATGCTAAATTTACTCACTGAAATATTCACTGCAAGGCACTAGTCAATCAGAAAGTTGTTCAGGATCCTACTGTAAAGGTGGTCACTTTTATTCAACCATGAGCACTGAACTCACATTTGCTTTTCAGTTATGTGCAATGAAATGGGAAGTGCTAATGCATGGGAAGGTGCTGACTTGTCTCTCTGAACTCCATTCAGAGGCACAAATTTTCCTCAATGATTTTAGTTTTGAATGTGCTGACTGCTTTCGGATGAATTATAGCTGTCAAGACTAGCCTATAAGCTGACTTCTTGTGTGTGTGAAACTGAATGCCAGCTTACAGAGAATGAAAATTAAACTTTTTAATGTTCACAACAAATCAAGAGCAATGATAAAGAAAATGCGGCATGAAAAGAAGAAGAGAACCTGGCAATGACTCCCAGCTTTGGAAAGTTTCCTCACTGAAAATTACTTGAAAATTCATCATGATCTCACTGCTGATCATAAGAGAACACTGCCTTAATTTGGTTACCAAGTTTAATGAATACTTTCCTGACAGTGTAACAAATGAGAATTAGATCAGGGATTCATTTTCAGTACAAGGTATCCTGTCAAAGGAAAAGGAAAAGTTGATTGAACTGTCATATGATGGTGGACTCAAACTCATTAAAATGCAGCTCAGGGACTTTTGGATGAAAAGAAGAAAGGACTTTAGCCTGATTCTGGACAGAGATTTGGAATTTTTGATGTCCTTCAGCACTACGTAGCTTTGCAAGACTAAATTTTTTGCTCTGGTTGCCATTAAAAACAAGTAAAGGATGAATTTCAGTGTAGGACTGGATCTTCAGTTGAAGCTCCCCAACATCTTACCTGACATAAAGCAACTATGTTCTATGAAGCAAGAATACTCTTAAAATTGTCTCAGAGCTACTCAAAATGTTTTGTATTTTCTTCATTTACATTTTGTAAAAAGGTAAGCATAGTGAAGTTTGGCTTGTGTTCAACTATATTCCTGATAAGAATTAGCAGGAACTCTGAACTGAAATTTGATAAATTAAAAAGTCATGCCACTGATTTGCTTCCATGACATACCAAAATATATCAAGATGTCATTTAACATTTTTTTCTTATAATCTAAGTAACACGAAGACTAATTGTCATCACTTCTTCGCTGTGCTTTTTGATTCACTGTCTCAAAACCTCAGATGATTAAAATAGATGTTATAATCTAACACAGGGGTCGGCACCCTTTCAGAGGTGGTGTGCCGAGTCTTCATTTATTCACTCTAATTTAAGGTTTCGTATGCTGGTAATACATTTTAACGTTTTTAGAAGATCTCTTTCTATAAGTCTATAATATCTAACTAAACTATTGTTGTATGTAAAGTAAATAAGGTTTTTAAAATGTTTAAGAAAATTCATTTAAAATTAAATTAAAGTGCAGAGCCCCTCGGACCAGTGGCCAGGACCCGGGCAGTGTGAGTGCCACTGAAAATCAGCTCCTGTGCCGCCTTCGGCACCTGTGCCATAGGTTGCCTACCCCTGATCTAACATTTTAGTCTTCCTTAGGCACTTGAGTCCAGAAATACTTAAGTCTAGTAAGGCCTAAAACAAATGCATACAAAAAGGATAAATTTGCAGATGGTACCTCAAAAGTCTTTTTTTTAAGAAGGTGGTTCATGAAGCAACAAAGTTTGGTAACCACTGCTCTAACAGAAGTCTTGAATTTTTTTTAGCGTGGACTGAGGGTGAGAATGGTTAGAGTGAGGAAAGAAGTACATGGCCCAACCTGGAGTATCCCCCGTTTTGTTAACACTCCCCTTTCAGTAATCAGGCTATCAGGCTCAAGTAATGCTTCCTGTTACAAGAGGTCCAACCTTTTAATGGATGATGTGATAGGCACTGTGTGTGTTTCACTAAGTTTGAGAATCATGGCTGCCTTCACCATCTGACAACTGTGATTATTGTTTCCTCCCACTTATCTTTCGCTTCTCAGACGTGGTAAGGGTAGCAGTTACATGATGAGATAAATGTACTCAGTTTGGCCAACATTAGTGTAAGATCATTCATTCCAAGTGCCCTTTGGTTTGCTTCCCATATGAAAAAGAGCTTTGCTGTGGCATTTTTTCTGGATGTGAACAGATCCACCTATTGATTGCTGAAATTCTGAGACATTATCTAGAATATTTCTTGTTATTTATTTTAACATAGCTTACAACCATCATGTTGCCCAAACCAGAAGTCCTCTGTGCACATGTTTCCAAAGTGTATGGAAATGGGAATGGAATGCAGAAAGCAAACCAGACAGGCCACCTAAACAGTGACCAGTGTATTATGCAATGCTGATAGTAGGATCATTTGCATAACTGAGGTTACATCAAGTGATTCCATTCCACAATGGTACAGCATCACTGAAAATTAACACAACTGCAGCATGCCACTTGTCAACCCTGAAAATTCTCCCACTGATGCACAGGTGATCAATGTGGCTCTCTAAAATACATACACAGGAACCAAATCTGAGTGGGGCATGACTGTAGCACGCTTAAAACAAGAGCAGGAAAAAATGTAATTTCTAATAACTTAGTGGCATGGCTAAATCTTTCTTTTCACAAGCAACTATACCTTGTGGAAATAGGTTTGGACAAAAATCACCCTATCATATGAATCACCATATTCCATATAAAAATGAGGTGACATGACTGCAGTACATGTGAAAGGCTTTTTCTTCTTTTGTTTGAATATAGTAAGCCACAGGAGATGCACAACTACAAAATGTGTTTAGACCAGGGGTGGGCAAACTTTTTGGGGCAAGGGCCACATCTGGGTGAGGAAATTGTATGCAGGGCCGGGGCAGGGCGGGTGGAGTGCGGGATGTGGAGGAAGGGGCTCAGGACAAGGGATTGGGGCAGAGAAGGGGTGCAGAGTGTAAGAGGGGGCTCAGGGAAGGGGGTTGGGGTACAGGAGGGGTGCGGAGTGCAGGATGGGGCTCAGGGCAGGGAGTTGGGGTGCACGGGGTGCAGGGTGCAGCAGGGAGCTCAGGGCAGGTGGTTGGAATGCACAGGAGTGCAGAAAGGGGCTCAGGGCAGGGAGTTGGGTGCAGGAGGGGTGCAAGGTACAGGCAGAGAGCTTAGGGCAGGAAGTTGGGGGGCGGGGGGAAGGAGGGGTTTGAGCTCCAGCCCAGTGCCGCTTACCTAAAGTGGCTCCGGGGTGGCAGTGGCGCACACCAGGGCCAGGGCAGGCTCCCTGCATGCCTGCCCTGTCCCCACGCCACTCCAGGAAGTGCTGCGGCCCCTGGGGGGGGGAGGCAGAGGGCTCTGCGTGCGCACATGGAGCCCTTTGCCTCCCGGCCCGGGGGCTGCTTCTGAGAGCAGCGCCGGGCCCGCAGCACCACCAGGGGTAATCCCGCGGGCCGGATCCAAAGCCCTGAGGGGCCGGATCCGGCCCGCGGGCCATAGTTTGCCCATCCCTGGTTTAGACTGTGTTAATTTTAGTTACATCAAATTTTTAAAACAAAACCAAAACTTTAAAAGCGAGTGGGGGAGGAGGAGGAAGACAGGACACAAAAACTACATTTCAACTTACCTTTAGCGTTAAGGATTTAATTGATAGGTCAGCCATTTGTGGATTAGTACCTGACTGCACCATTGTGAAGAAGAAATCACAAGGCTGCAATACCTGAATAAGAAAGAATTCATGGTCAACTCTAACAATATATAATAACTGGAGTAAAAATACATGCTTAGCTAGAAAAATATCTCCTCTAAAATGCCATTAGGAAGATTTAAGGGAAAGAGTTACTAGTGATAATTCTGGTGGCTCTTTAAAATGAAAAACTTGACTCTTAATATTAGCATTCCTTCTGATATGAGAGAAACAAAAGCAAATGGAACAAACAATATTTCAGCCATACTAGACTGTTACTCACTCAATATCAAAAGTGAATGATAGGGAAAAAGTACCCATTCTTACCAGAAAATGTCCATTCTTCGAGTAGTAAGATCCACAGAGCCATTACAATGGTCCTTCAGCCTGCTTGCCAATTGGGGTCAGAATCAGACTGGTCAGCTGGTCTGCCCTGCCCTTTATCTCCTTGGTTGGTGGCAGGAAGAGAGTGAAGGAGCATGTGTGGATCAACAGACACTACTCTATATTATATAACTACTTGATTCTATAACTTGATTTGAACTGCTGGCCTTCTCCTCTAAGGATAAAGAATTCCCTTTGTAGTTTGTGCATCTACAGAAGTCTATGACCTGGTCTTTTTGCACTGATTTGTCATGCTGCACTTGGACTGTGAGCAGGAGAATCTGATTATCCCCCATGCTCTAGTGTACTCTGCAAGGGTGAACAGGGAAACAGAGCTGATTTGATTATTCATTTATTTCTCCTTTGGAAGTTTGTCCCCATAAAAAATGGTTACCATCTTTAAGACACGTCTGCAGACCGCTCAGGTGTGTACACAACCAGTGCACTGAAGCCAGAGAACTTGGCTTGGTAGCACCCGCTGGGACAGTGCTTGTACCCTCTGACCCACGTAGCCCCTCCCATGGCTATATAAGGGCAGCACTGCCCTGACCCCGACTCAGTTTCTTCACATTAGACTCCAAGGCTGGAGTTTCCAATCCAGAGTGGACAGAGGGCGAGTCATGGAGGACAGGTCTGCACGCACATCTTGAAGAACAACAGTGAAAATACAAGTAAGTAATTTTTTTCTTCTTTGCGTGGTTGAAGACGTGTATTCCACTCAGGTGACTCATAAGCAGTTCCAGCAGGCGGTAAGGTTCAGAGTCTACGTAAACAATGCCTGCATAACTGACTCCCCAAAGTTTGCATGTGACCTATATGCTGTAGTAATAGCATAATCTTTGGTTAAAGTATGCACTGAAGACCATGTAGCAGCCCTGCAAATATCTAATACTGAAACATTGTTGACAAATATGATCAATATCCCTTGGACTCTTGTTGAATGAAGCTATAATGTCCACCAGGGCATAATTTGAGCTACTCCATACACTGTGGTAATACAGGAAGTTCTCTACCTGGAAATAGTCTGTGCAGAAAGCAGCTGATCTTTCATCTGATCTGCACAGTGGACAAAAAGTCAAGATGATGAATGAAATGGTTTAGTCCTTTCAAGATAGAATGTCAAGCACCGCCTCAGATCTAATGTATGGATATGCTGATCACCCACATTTCAGTGCAGCTTAGGAAAGAATAAAGGCAAGTAAATAACTTGATTAAGGTGAAATTGTGAAACCACCTTGGACAAAATCTTTGAATGTAGTCTTAAGGACACTTTGTCTTTGAATAAATGGAAATTCTGCCATTATGGCTTGTAATTTGCTGACACTTCTTGCGGACATTATAGCCATAAGAAAAGCTGTTTTTTGGGAATAGAGGAACAATGAGCAGGTTGCCATGAGATCAAATGGAGGACCCATGAGGGCAGCCAGCACAGTATTTAGGTCCCACAACAAGATAATTTCCTTCACAGGTAGAAAGAGGTGGATAATACCTTTTAGAAATCTCACTACCATGGAGTTTAAGAAAATTGACTTTTCTTGGTGTCTGCGGTAGTGTTTTGCGTTAGAGCATAGTGTTTTGCAAACATGTGTTTAGATGACCATGTAGCCGCTTTGCAGATATCAGGAATGGGAACATTGTGTAAGAAGGCAATAGATGCCGACATGGCTCTAGTGGAATGAGTTCTAACGCCTTCAGGCGGTTGAAGATTCTTCGCACGGTAACAGGATCTGATGCAGTCAGAGATCCACTTGGACAGACGTTGTTTAGAGATAGCCATACCGTTTGATTTTTTCGGTAATGGAAACAAAGAGTCGCGGAGACTTGCGAAATGGTTTAGTCCTGTCTAAATAAAAGGCAATTGCTCGCCTGACATCGAGAGTATGCAGGGTTGCCTCTTGTGAGGTTCGGGATAGAAAGTAGGTAAGTATATAGGTTGGTTGAGGTGGAAGGTAGATACCACTTTAGGAAGAAATTTAGGATGTGGTCTCAAAGTGACTTTGTCTTTGGAGAAGATTGTTTAGGGAGAGTGGGCCATCAGGGCACTCATTTCACCTACTCTCCTTGCTGATGTTATGGCAACTAAGAAAGCCACCTTCATGGATATATGGAGATGAGAGGAGGTAGCCAAGGGCTCGAATGGAGGCTTCATGAGAGCATGTAGAACGAGGTTAAGATTCCATGAAGCAGCTATTGGGTGAATTTCAGGGTAGAGGTTTTGCAGGGCTGTGAGAAATCATTTTATGGTTGGGTGAGTAAAGAGTGAATAACCTGCTAAGAGGTCATGGAAGGTGGTAAGTGCCACCAGGTGCACTTTGGTGGAGCTGAGCGAATGGCCGTCTTGTTTTAGTTCCAAGAGGTAGTCTAGAATGATAGGGAGGGTTACCATATTGGGCGCTAAGTGATTACGTAAGCACCAGAGGGCGAAATTCTTCCACTTCTGCGGGTAGGTTTTATGAGTGGAGTCTTTCCTACTGTGCAGGAAGACATATCAGACTTGCTCAGAACAGGCTAGTTCATGGGTGTGGAACCATGAAGGAACCACGCTGTGAGGTGGAGCTTGAGGAGCTCAGGGTAAAGAGCCAGTCTATTGTTCTGGAAAAGGAGATCTGGCCTGTTGGGGAGAGCCCGTGAGTGACCGGAGGACATGCAGAGTAGGTAGGGATACCACGTCTGTCTCAGCCAAGCCGGGGCAATAAGTATGACCCGGTCCTTATGGTCCACAATCTTCCGAAGAACCCCGTGTAGCAGAGGGATTGGTGGAAGGTGTACAGGAGAGAGGTGTTCCGCGGGAGGAGGAATGCGTCTCCTGGGGATGCAGTTCTGAGTTTCACTCTGGAGCAAAACTGGGGACATTTTCGGTTCTGAGTTGCGGCAGAGAGGTCTACTGACGGGGTGCCCCAGAGGGAGAAGAGCTGTTGAAGTATTGTGGGGTGCAGTTCCTATTCGTGTTCCGTCGAGAAGTGCCTGCCGAGTGTGTCGGCAGTAGTGTTGTGGCAGTTTGGCAGGTAGGAAGCGGTGGTCTGTATTTGACGTTATATACACCAATTCCATAGACGGATGGCTTCCATGCAAAGAGAATGTGAGCGTGCTCCCCCTTGTCTGTTGATGTAGTACATACATGCTATGTTGTCTGTTAAGACTCGCAGGTATTTGTTCTTTATGAGGGGAAGAAAATGAAGGCACGCTCATCTCACAGCTCTGAGCAATAAGAGATTTATGTGTAGGTGTGACTCTGATGCAGACCACTAGCCTTGTGCTCTGTGTCCCTCTAAATGCGCTCCGCAACCAATTAGGGAAGCGTCCGTGGTGAGCACGAGTGCTGGGGATCAGTTCTGGAAGGAAACCTTAGTGTAGAGGTTCTCTGGTCTTGTCCACCACTGTAGGGAAGCTAGAAAGTTGGGAGGCGGAGTTAACAACATCCCTAAGGTGTGTCTGTTGGGTTTGAAATTGGAATTGAGCCAGCTCTGAAGACATCTCATGTGCAGCCTGGCGTATTGGAGTATGAAGGTAGTGGCTGCCATATGACCAAGGAGCTGTAGGCAGAGTCTTGCCTGTGTCCTTGGATGAATAGAGAGCGTGCGTTTGAGCTGCGTGATAGCGAGGAATCTGTGATATGGGAGCAAGGCTCTGCTCTGGATTGAGTTGAGATGAGCTCCGAGGAACTCAATCTGTTGTGTAGGTGTCAGGGTGGATTTTTGGGCGTTTATTTGGAGGCCTAGACTGTGAAAGAGGGCGATAGTGAAAGAGTAGCTTGGAGTGTCTCGCCATAGGAGTTGCCCTTGATGAGGCAATCGTCCAGGTAGGGGAACTGCGTGACCCCATGTTTGTGGAGGTGAGCCACGAGTACAGCTAGAATTTAGGAAAAAAACTCCCGGCGCTGTGGAGAGGCCGAAAGGAAGAACTCCGTATTGGAAATGGTCGTGGCCGATTGTGAAGCTTAGAAAGCGTCTGAGAGCTGGATGAATTAATATATGAAAAGAGACGTACTGTGGGTCGAGGACTGAAAACCAGTCCCCTTGATCTAGTGCAGGAATTAATGTGGCCAGTGTGACCATTTTGAATTTTTGTATCCTCGCGAATTTATTCAGTTGGCGTAAGTCTAGTATAGGCCTCAAGCCCCCAGTCCTTTTCTGGGTCAGGAAGTAATGGGAGTAGAAATCTTTCCCTGGATGTAGCATTAGCACAGGCTCCACTGCGTCTAGCTGTAGAAGATAAGCAACTTCTGCGCGAAGCAGGTGCTTATGAGAGGGGTCCCTGAAGAGGGACGGGGAAGGGGAGGAGGATAGGATATGAATGGGCTAGAGTAACCGGAATGAACTATCTCGAGGACTCAGCGGTCCTGTGTAATTTGCTGACAGGCATGTTGGAAACTTTGGAGGCGGTGGCGAAATGGGCAAATAGGCTGTGGAATCAAGGAGTGGTCGCACAGACCCTGAACCAATCTTTTAAAATTGTTGTTTATTCCCAGATGGATGGGAAGTGGTTGCTTGAGCTTGATTTTGTCTGCGCTTAGGGGGTCTAGCGCAATTCCTATTTATGTGGTAAGGTTTGGGTTGATATTGTTGACCCCTGGGAAGAGATGGGTAAATGCCCAAGGTGCGCAGTGTCGCTCTAGAATCTCTCATTGTATGAAGTAGTTCATCAGGTTGTTGTTTTTTTTTTTTTGTTTTTTTTTAAAGAAAACAGTTTATGTTTATCAAAGGGGAGGTCCTCCACTTTGTTCTGCAGGTCTTTAGGGATGCCAGATGCAGAAAGCCATGAAGATCTGCGCATAACCACAGCCGGTGCAGTTGTACGGGCTGCTGTGTCTGTCGTGTCTAAAGAGGCTTGTACGGCTGTTCTGGAAATCAATTGGCACTCGCTCAGAATCGATTTAAAGCCCACTGTCCTGTTCTCTGGAATGTAAGAGGCGAATTCAAAAGTTTATTGTAGTTATCAAAGTCATGCCTGGCAAGGAGTGCAAGGCAGTTTGCGATCCAGAATTGTAGAGTGGAGGATGTGTGAACCTTGTGACACAAGACGTCAAGGCGTTTAAGGTTCACGTCTTGCGGGGTGGACTGATATTGTGGCTGTTTCGTTCTTTGAAGTAGGGAAACTGAGGCTGGAGGCTGCGGACCTTAGCCTGAGGTGGAAAAAGGCTCCAGTGGGGAAGGAGAAGGAGGTGCGAAGAACTCTGCTTGCTGTTGTAGATCAGGTTCGCGCTCAGTGAAGGTAGCCAGTTCAGGTGGTGGGACTGCAGTGTGTCATGTTAAGAAGCGAAAGTGAAAGTGTGAGCAGTGCAGTGGGTCGGTTGGAGGTGCCCTGCAGGGGGTCTGCTGTTGGTGCAGGGGCGGAAGGCAGGCTCGGTGCCAACGTCCTTCCTTGCACCGGGGCAGAGCACGCGGTCGGAGCCGCGGCTTTTTTTTTTTTTTCCTTCTCCTTCTTCTTCCGCCCTGAGGCTTGCGGTTCCGATGGCTTTGTCGGCACCGGGGCAGAGCACATAGCCGGCTCCGCGGCTATTTTTAGCACTGAGGCTTGCGGTGCCGACATCCTTGTCAGCACCGGGGCAGAGCGCGCAGCCGGCTCCGCGGCTTTTTTTTTTCCTTCTTCCGCCCTGAGGCTTGCGGTGCCGACGGCTTTGTTGGCACCGGGGCAGAGCGCATAGCCGGCTCCGCGGCTATTTTTAGCGCTGAGGCTTGCGGTGCCGACGGCTTTGTTGGCACCGGGGCAGAGCCATAGCCGGCTCTGCAGCTATTTTTAGTCCTCAGGCTTGCGGTGCCGACGGCTTTGTCGGCACTGGGGCAGAGCCATAGCCGGTTTCGATCTGGCTGGGGAGGATGTGGGAGTGGGTTTAACTTTCCCCATCTCCGAAAGCGGCTGCGGGGATTTCTCCATGAGAAGCATTTTAAGCCGCAGGTCTCTGTCGTGCCGAGCCCTCGACTCGAGGCTCATACAGTAGAGGCACTTTGCGGGGATGTAGGCTTCCGCGAGGCACTTCACACAATGTGAGTGCCCATCCAACCTTGGTATGGAGTCGTGCCAGAAAACACACCTCTTGAATCCTGAAGCCCCTGGCATTGTAAATTAGAAATGGCAGGGGAGAGTGTCTCAGTGAGAGACAAGTCTGAAGTGATTTTTTTTTTAAACTAAGTAACTAACTATGTAACTATACTAAAGGAAGGGAAACAACTGGGATGTAACTAATAATTATTTCTATGTTCTTTGTTACTGTTTCCTATAGATACCAGGGAAGAGAAGGCAGCACTGCTCCGAGTCCCGTCTTCAGCCGAGGACGGTAGAGAAGGAACTGAGGAGGGTGTGGGGCGCACGCACTCAGGAAGATTCCAACTAGACGGGAGATACCATCTGGGTGCATGCGCCCCAACCAGGCACTACTACCGAAAATCTCCGATCGACAGCACCGGAACGCACCATCACCTAGAGTGGAGCACCCACAGGGACAGCACTCGAAGAAGAAACTATATTATGGTGGTATCCTTGGTTAGTATGTGAACCACTGCTCTCTTGATCAGATCCTAGAAGGCACAGTTCCATGCGCACTGTAAATGTCAGATAATGATACAGAACAATTATTCCCATTCCAAGCACAAACCCTAAACCTTTAATGTTCCTAAATGTGCTCCCCAACCTATTAAGGAGGCAACAGTGATTATATTTCTGGTTGGCAGAGGACACGCAAAGGGAACACCCTGGCAACATTGTTCCATTTTGCTTACCCCTGAAGAGAATACAGGCAGCTTAGGTGATAGACCAGCTTCAGTCATGACTGAAAAGGATGAAGACGAAATCTCACATGCTGAACCATGTAAGTGCATGTTGCCATAAATCCTAGTAACTTCAGGTATGCATGGACCACAGTCAAAGGATAAGATTGCAGATCCAGACAAAGGCAATAAATTCCCTGGAATCGTTCATATGAGAGAAAAGGCCTCAAATTCATGAAGCGTAGTAAGGCTCCAATGAGCTTGATTTTTTGAGTTGTAGTCAACAGGACACTGCTTTGTTCAAAATCAACCACAGTCGATTGAAGAGGTTCAGCGTGAACTGGACACGACTGAGGATTTGGCCCTCGGATCTACCTCTCACTAGCCATACTTTAGGTATGAGAAGACATGAATTCCCCTCATTCTGAGATAAGCAGTTACCACCATCATGCATTTGGTAAACATGCCTGGGGCTGATGATGGGACAAACGGGAGAACCATGTACTGATAGTGTTGGCAGGCAACAAAGAATCTCAGGAACTTTCTGTGGCCTGGGAAAATTGGCACAGGGAACTAGGCATCCTGAAGACTGAGAGCAACAAATCAGACATTGTGATTCAATGCAGGAAGAATAGTAAGCCAGGGTAACCATGTGGAATCTCAAATACTTGACGTATTTATTGAAATCAGGGAGATCGAAGATAGGTCTCACCCTTCCTTGGACATGGGGATCAGGAAGTACCAGAGTAGAATTCCTTTCCCTGAAGAAAAGGAAGAATCTCCTGCATAGCTCCCAGAGCACATAAAGCCTGGAAGTGCTGAAGAAGCAGCGGCTCATGAGAATGGTCCCTGAAAAGGCTCAGGTTGGGGAGGACAGACAGAAATATTGCATAACCCGATCCCACAGTGCTCAGCACCCATCTGTCTGTAGTTATTGCTTCCCCAAGCACTGTAAAATTAAGACAGCCTGTTCCCAAACTGAGGAGCCAAGGTTGAAACATTCACAACTCGTATACTGCTCTCATTATAAAAGTATGGTAGACTAAAACTAGACCCAGAAGATGATCTTCTCTGTGATTTATGTCCTCTTCTGGGAAAGTCTTGCTGCCTAGCAGGATAGGATGAGGGCAAATATATCGCTGAGTGCTATATTGCTGGTGTTGTTGTGACCCTCAAAGTGACACTCTGTGGCCTCAGTGTAAATCTCAATGACTATACAAGCAGCAAAGAATCCTGTGGCACCTTATAGACTAATTCCACCACGATTTCAACAGCTTCCACCCTTCCATCAACCTCAGCCTGGACCAATCTACACGGGAGGTCTACTTCCTAGACACCACGGTGCAAATAAGTGATGGTCACATTAACACCACCCTATACCGAAAACCTACTGACCGCTATGCCTACCTTCATGCCTCCAGCTTTCATCCCGGACACACCACAAGATCCATTGTCTACAGCCAAGCACTGAGGCACAACCGTATCTGCTCTAACCCCGCAGACAGAGACCAACACCTAGAAAATCTCCACCAAGCATTCTCAAGACTACAGTACCCAGATGAGGAAATAAGGAAACAGATCAGCAGAGCCAGATGTGTACCCAGAAGCCTACTACTGCAAGACAAACCCAAGAAAGAAACCAACAGGACTCCACTGGCCGTCACATACAGTCCCCAGCTAAAACCCCTCCAACGCATCATCAGGGATCTACAACCCATCCTGGACAATGATCCCACACTTTCACAGGCCTTGGGTGGCAGACCAGTTCTCGCCCACAGACAACCTGAAGCATATTCTCACCAACAACTGCACACCGCACCATAGTAACTCTAGCTCAGGAACCAATCCATGCAACAAACCTCGATGCCAACTCTGCCCACATATCTACACCAGCGACACCATCACAGGACCTAACCAGATCAGCCACACCATCACCGGTTCATTCACCTGCACGTCCACCAATGTAATATACGCCATCATATGCCAGCAATGCCCCTCTGCTATGTACATCGGCCAAACTGGACAGTCTCTAAGGAAAAGGATAAATGGACACAAATCAGACATTAGGAATGGCAATATACAAAAACCTGTAGGAGAACCCTTCAACCTCCCTGGCCACACAATAGCAGATCTTAAGGTGGCCATCCTGCAGCAAAAAAACTTTAGAACCAGACTTCAAAGAGAAACTGCTGAGCTCCAGTTCATCTGCAAATTTGACACCATCAGCTCAGGATTAAACAAAGACTGTGAATGGCTTGCCAATTACAGAACCAGTTTCTCCTCCCTTGGTTTCCACACCTCAACTGCTAGAACAGGGCCTTATCCTCCCTGATTGATCTAACCTCGTTATCTCTAACTTGCTTCTTGCTTATATATATCTGCCCCTGGAAATTTCCACTACTTGCATCCGAAGATGTGGGTATTCACCCACGAAAGCTCATGCTGCAAAACGTCTGTTAGTCTATAAGGTGCCACAGGATTCTTTGCTGCTTTTACAGAACCAGACTAACACGGCTACCCCTCTGATAAATGACTATACAGTAGCTCATAAGTCCTTAAAACATGTAAAGTCTTGTCAGTTTTCTCAGAAAACAAAAAATGACGAACAGTAAGTCCTTTATGATCTGCTGGTCTCATTTGCTGCAGGCAGACTCAGGGAACTTGATGATTACCTGTTCTGTTCATTTCCTCTGAGGCACCTGGCATTGGCCACCGCTGAAAGACAGGATATTGGGCTAGATGGACCTTTGGTCTGACCCACTATGGCCATTTGTATGTTCTTATGTACTATGAGGTGATGCGAGAAAAGACACCCAAAACCTTGCATGGAAACATAACTCTTGTTGCTATGTTTAGCTCTGGGTGTTATAGATGCTAGGGGTATTGCACGCAGATTTTTCAGGCTCCAATACTGCTTCACTTAGAGGGAAAGCAAGTCTCCCAGGAACTGAGAACTGAAGAACATCACTAACTTAGAGGTGTCCTCCTGAACACACCCAGCCTGAACACCCAATAATGACAATGCTGTTTGTCTCGAAAGGTCCTGATATGATTTTAAATCCTCTGGTACTGTAGAAGAGAACACAGGCAGTATAGGATCGTCTGATGAAGAGGAAGAAGAGGGAAGCAGAACTACTGGACTCTCTTATGGTAATACATTTGACTGTACCAAGGGATTAAGTTGTACCTGGTTAGAGGGAACCCCCTTGATCTGTGGCTATAGCATAGGTGACCTAGGCAGAGAGACCACCAAAGGAACAGTTAATCTAGCCCTAGAATGAGCAGATGATTGAGACCTTGCTACATCCCAGGGATTTCAAAGAGGCTACTCTGCAGAGAGGCATAGCATTGGTGGCCAGTAGAAGCTAGGCCAGGAAGCTTCATCCCTATTACGGGAGTCGTAATGATCCCATCGCCGATACTGTTGCCTGAGGTCCTGACAATTTCCAAGAACAGTACCGTGAAGGTGAAGGAGATATTTCCACACTTGAACCTGAAGACCCTTCCAAGTAGTCTGGCAGTAATGGAGGAGCCACTTCAGGTGAAGCCAATCAACAACCTGCACCATCCACAGTCCAACATGCTGGCCTCATTAGCTCTGATGATGGTACAGTCGAAGACACTTTGAGTACCAGTAAAGGCATCATACTCATACTCGGTACCAAAGAAGGCATTGGAACTAAAGATGTAGACTCTGTTGGAATTGTTGTTGGTATCAAAGACAGCATTTGCGCTGGCAGTCCTCCAGCACCAATCAGGAAGCTGACTGTACCCCAGGGCCCTGGGTCTGAGGTGGTGTGGACAAGTCAGCCATCAAGCCAAGAGGTGCCAAGGATACAAAAGACAAAGCCACCATTGTCTAGTGTCCTTGAGTAAATGCCTGTCTGTTCCTGATACGCCACAACAAATATACTGGTGCCTGATTCATTGATGATTTGGAGACCACAGTTGTTGGTACCAGATGAAACAGAAATCCCCGGGGCAGTACCAGAATTGACAGTATGGAGTCATACTGTCAATTCATGAGGCATCTGTACTAGATAGCAGGACAGACCAGTTCTATACCACATACTGGAAGACTCTCAGTGCCAGTCTGCACTCCTGTTAAACAAGGAGGAGGAATCTCTTAAAACTCTGGAGCAGACCTAGTCTGTTCTGTGGGAAGGGAAACGATCCCTCTTCCTTCTGGGAGAAGGAAAGGAGATCGAATGTGAAGTTCCCATCTGTATCGGCTCAGGCACTCTCTGGAGGGTCTGAATTTCTGGTGGTCCCTAAGCAGGCCCCTTCTCCATAAGGTGTGTCTTCAAATGCAAGTTCCTCGTCACCTTCTCTTAAACAACTTACGGATGGAGCACCCTTCCTTAATACGCCCTTCTCCAAGGCACAATAAACTTCAGATGTGGGGGGTCACTAGTAGGGCTAGCAACCTCACATGATGGTTAAATGTTTAAAACCCAGAAAATGCATCAGCTTGGGCTAAAATGTTACTAACTAAACTAATCTAAACTAAACCCTAAGGTATTACTAAACTTACCTATTTACAGGGGAAAAAAAGCACAAACACTGTGATAAAGAACGTGAAATGAGACACCATACTGAATGCTCTGACTCAAGATGCGGGTGGAACTGAAGCAGTTCAGGGGTAGCACAGCCTTTACATAGCCACAGGAAGCGCTAGAGGGCACAAGCGCTCACCCAACGGTTACTGCTTCGCCTTTGGTGCATTGGGCGAGCATCTGCAACCACTCAAAGAAGAATCTTGCTTCAGCAGGAATTGAAATTGGGCTCAGAGATTGCGCCAAAATATTTCAAATGGCTAGTTATTTCCCTTGTTCTCAAAAGATATGTCTAAACTGCACACACACACAAATGCAGCTGTGAGACTTAGACCCCAGGTCTTCAGACTCAGACTCATGCCATGGTGCTAAAATAAATTTGTAGATGTTTCAGCTAGGGGTGGAACTCAGGCTGTGAGACCCACCCCCTTGCCAGGATTCAGATCCATAGATCCAGCCTAAACGGGAATCTACAATTCTATTTTTAGTGCCACAGCACGAGCCCAGCAAACTAGAGTCTACAGACAAGGGATCAGACTTGCTGCTATGGGTTTTATTTTGCAATGTAGACATACTGAAGGAGGTTGGGTTTATTTGTCTCTCCTCCCATATACGGGCCCCTTTTGGCTCTCTCAAGGAAGGTAGAAGCCTGAGGCTCAAAGATGGGTTCCCAAGAAGCAATACGCCTCTCTACTGCATGGGATGTATATGGACCAGACAGGTCTGTGTTTCTCCTGAAGGTCTCAGTCCAGGATATGAGTAGGGATTCTTGAGGAGGCTATTATAGAGGTGGCAGTAGGAGGAGGAAGCTGGGCCTGAAGGCTTCTTATGACACTCTCTGGAGCTGGCAGCATCCATGCTGTATCCAGTGCTCTCAGTCTGGGACCTGTGGGGAAGTGGAGGTGGCAGCTGAGCTCCTCAGTTGGAGGCATCACTGATTATGTGGGCCACAGGGACTCCGGCATAATCCGTCCCCTCCCAATCTGGTATGCTGCCCTTTGGACTGTGAAGGAAACTGCACTCTGCCTACAGAGCCAGTCTAGCTCCTCCACAAAACAATCTAGAGGGAGAGTGGGAAGCAGGAGACACAGGCCTCTCCTTTTGTCTCTGGCTTTTCTTGTCCTAGCTCACACCCTGAAACCTGAAAAGGTACCAGCTACTGCAAATACCTCAAAGAGGGAGTGGAACCAATGCAAATACCTCTCCAAAAGGCAAATGCAGCATGCCACCTGCCTGGGAATTAGACATACATTACTGAGCCTAAATATTAATTTAAACATTTGATACAAAATTTGGAATTTCCCTCAGAAAAGCTCTGCAGTTAGGAGGGCTGGCTGAGCCACTAACTTCTGCAGAGGAAGAAAAAAAAAATGAACAGATCTTCAGGGGGAGAACATTCCCTTGTTCCCAATCACTGACAGGCCTGGTTCTGTCTCCAAGCTGCAAGCAGGCCGAAGTGCCATTGTAAAACATCTGTGAATCTTAACACAAAGAAGATATTTAAATTGTACCACTGGCAGTCTATATTCTCATTGGAAAAAAAATGGAGAATGACTTCCCTTTTCCTCACACTGTGGCGTCTCAGAAAAATTCACACACCAAAAATGTTCTAAATTAATCAAAAAGCCTTGAAAGCTGAGACAGTGTTAATAGTGCATTCCCAGAAACATGTTATCTATATGCTTAAATTATATGGGAACTATAAGATTTTCTTCCCTTAGACTCACAATTTTTAGTTATGAAAAAACCCCAAAAGCCACAAATTGGAATCATACAATCACGAACGCTGTAGAAAAACAAAGGACAGCCACTCTCAAAAAAAAATCTTAACAGTAAACACTAGCAGCTGTACTTCTGAAAAACATTTAAAACTAACCCAGAGGGTTTGTGATCCCTCCACTAACTCAGAGAAAACAAACATACTAACAGTATAAAATGTTGTAGCATAGCCTGAGACTGCCAGATGGCTATTCACTCAAGAATAATTTTTCACCAACATTTTAAACATTAAATCCACAAACTCAGATTAGTTATTTTATATATATTAGTCAAAGAAAAGGATTTACAACATCAATTATATTGTAATTTGCAGATACTCAGATTATATTTAAAAGGAAGACTCACTGTAGTGATGTTCCCTTTTCTCTTTTCTGCAAGAAAGGGGCAGGCTTTCATTTGTATATCTTTAACAGCAGCTGTCATTTTATACATTTGAGGGCTGTTCTTAATAATGATCTCACACTGCGTCGTAACCACCAATGCAGGAGCATCACTTCTTGTTAAATCAGCCACAAACACGATCTCTGGATTTTTAACAGTAATGTTCATTTCCATTGAAGAAACCGGTTGCATAGGTGCTGAAAAAAAAATTTTTTTTAAGTTAAACCTATTGTTTGAACACACCAAGAAATTACTATAACTATACTGATATCTATGTTTACATATATACTGTATTTCCATTTGTTGTTGAGTAAAAAGTCACTTAAAGTATGCTTGGAAGGATTACATTTGAATCGTCAGTAAAAGTCTATTTCAACTAACAGAGATAAAGAAAAAACATATCCACTGATGGTAGTTGGCATGTGTCTGGTAATCATACACAAGAGAATACTCAACCATGGAAGACTAGCAGAAAAATAAGTTGTTAGACTGGAACTGAATTGTAAGACTGAGGTTGTTTGACACAGTGAAGAAGGGAGACTTTTTAAGACATGGGAGCCAAACCTGGAAGCAGCCTATACTTAGTATTATGGTTCTATGCTAAAGTTAGAAACCTATATATAATAAAAGGTTACCAACCTTGCTCCTTTACAGCTAAAGTTTGCTTGATATTCCTCTGTGCAGCAGCACTTTCTGCACTAGCCTTTAAGAATATATCTGCAACAGTAAGTAGAAATTCCATGCTTGCACAGAGATATATGTCTTGAACAATTGCTTCCAGGACAGTGCCATCTCTCCCCTGCTTGTAGCTTATATCCACCATGTCCTTCTTTTCAGATCCATGTTTCATTTCCACCATTCTGAAAGACAATTAAGACAGTGTACAATAAGACACTTTCAAAAGCAGACCAGGCCTCTAACATGAACAATTCATTCTCATACTCAAGGAGAGTTCTCATTCTGTCTAGAATATGACATTAGCAGAAGTTCCTTTTTTAAAAAAAAAAAAAGGACCACTTTTTAAAAAAATTAGAAAACCCACCAATATAAGCATTAACCAAAAAATGATGTTAAAATAACACACAACTCTAAAAAGCAACTTTAAGAAAGTGCACTTTCTTACTCAGCAAATCTGCTCTTCTTGGACAGTCAATCATAAATACTAGCTTTGGTGACTAAGTTTTTACTGCTGTGTTCTTGTTGGCAATGAAAAGGCAATAAACTAAGAGTGTGCTGGAGTCCATTCTTTCTGATACATTAGCAGAACTATCTAAATTCTAATTAGTTATATCTGTTCAAATCCATAAGTAGCAATGGATACACACAGCTGTCATTGTGGGCATATTTTGAAGATATTGGTGCTGCACAGGTGTAAAAGAGTAAAATTTGTTCCAAATGATCTTTATTAATGCTGATGATGCATGAAAAGGAAAACTCTGCTCTGCAGGAACAACAGATAGAAAAATTCAACTTTATACTTATAGCCTAATGGTTCTCAATTTATAACTAAAATACAACATTGAGCACCAGGTGTCATTTGCAGCTTTCCGAGTAGGACCTCACTTTACTATTCAAAAATGATAGAAGAAAGTTACAGAGGTGAAACATGAAATAAACAGAATAGTTAACTTAGCCTCCTTGTTGCTAGAGGCTAAAGAACATAGATATCCTTGATGGCCACTGCAACAGCCTTAATTCCAGAACAGTGGCTTTGTGAATTTGTTAATATAGCATTCAGAATATGACAAAGTTCAATGCTCCTATGTTCTCCCATGACTTTAATACTATATATTTTGTAAATATGAATAGTTCATAAAATCTAATAGTATTCAAACAATCAAAGTTCTATGTTATGTATTACATAAGATTGTGTAGGTTGTAAACTAAACTGACACTAATGTTACATATGCTACCAACTAATAAAACCATAATAGTATGTGTTACTGTTCACTAACATACTTCATCCAATGTTAGGCACAGTATTCATGCTATAGTGATGGATGCCTAACAGACCAATTACTTGAAAAGGTAAACACTCACACATCAAGGTAACACTTGAAATATTAAAACTGTGCTAATGACCAATATTAAAACTGTGCTAATGTACAAATCTTAAGGGGTTTCATTGTGACCATTTTAAATGAAGTGTTTCATGTTTCAAAACCTTTTAATAGTATCTAAAAATATAATAATCGAGACACCAGAGAAACCATGATGAAACCTGCAGATGAATTACTGAGTATGTCCTCTTTCAGCTGCATTTTAATGTTCACTTAAGTGATATATAGCTATATATATATATATGTTTTTTATTGCTGCACTGAAAAAAAAAATTTCCTACTGACATATATAGGCACAATTCTCTCCGTATATCTTATCTATTGTCTTGTAAAAGACGACAATTTTTCCAACTTGAATACTATTAGTATTATCCCACCAATATCAATAGGCCCCAAGTAATATCTGTAAGAAAGAGCAAGTAGCATGCAGAATATATAACCCAATCTGTGCATACACACAAATTTTAGTTACTTTCCAAACTGTATTTGTAAGACAGGTAATTTAACAAACTCAAATGGCAACTTGTAGGTAGTGTTAGCAGCCTTAGGACTAGCCAACAACCACTGATGAACAACAATTTAATCTTTTATGCAAAATTAACACCTTGGAGTTGTCTTCTGGACTGTCAGTCGTTTATCATCTAATGTGCAGTTTGCTAACTTGACAGAAGCATTCATTGAACCATCTGATAACATTTTGACAGCAGCTGATATCAAGACCAATTTAAACTCTGCAAGTTTCAAAAGATCATCTCTCTGATCCAAAGCAGAAACCTGTTTTAAAAAGGAAACATAACTTAAACAAAATAAAAAAGAGATAGCATTTTTCTAGATTTGTTCACAACTATTATACTTGAAGCATGGTTTGACTCAATCTGACTAGCAACAGTTTTAATTATAATCATATTAAATGTAAGATTAAAAAAGGAAATGTATCGTTAAATCAAAACACTGTACTACCATTAAATCAATTAGATATACAGAGATAGCTCCACAAAGGCTAAGTATTACCATTAGTGCATTACAATAAGCAGGTGCCATTGATGTGCACCACTGACAGAAGGGCATGCCAATTTACACAAAAAAGCAGATTTTTTTAAAGCATCACTTTGACTAGGTTTCAAGTCATCAGTTACTTAAAACTTAAAACTTTTAAAACTTTTAAAACTTAAAACAAATTTAAACTCATTTTATTAATTTTGACTAGAGTGCATTTTAAAACTTTTACCTTTCCATTTCCACACAGCCACCAAGAGGATAGGAAGAAGAGGAGAAGCTGAGGCCTGGCCTACACTTACAATTTAGGTCAACATAGCTGTGGCACTCAGGGTTGTGAAAAATTCACATCCTTGACCATAGCTATGCTGACCCAACTCCCAATGTAGATATAGCTAAGTCAATGGAAGAATGCTTCCATCTACACAGTTATAGCTACTCAGGAAGGTGGTGTTCCTACAGCAAAGGAAAAATCACTTCTATTGCGCAGACCATGTCTACCCCCTGGGGTTATGCTCTCATAGCTTTGGTGCTATAGTTATCCCGCAGTGTAGCTGTGGTCTGAGAATCAACAACTAGTTAAAGCTCCGTGATCCTCTGGCTAAGCTCAGAATAGAGCAGCTGAGGGTTGGGGGCTGCTCTAATTTGCACCAGCTGGAAACAGTCTTCTATAGACCACACATTGGACACAGCTGGAGTGCAGCGCAATCCAGCCACTTTGCCTTTCCAAACAACACCATGGACTGCATGGAGAAAGATGTAGGAACCAGGTTTTCCAGCTCTCATCCCACTGGGGACTCCCACTGGAGCAAGTCTTGCCTGACCAACCTGATTGCCTTCTATGATGAAACAAGTGGCTCTGTGGATATGAGGAAAGTGGTGGACGTGATACATACTGACTTTAGCAAAGCTTTTGATACGGTCTCCCACAGTATTCTTACCAGCAAGTTAAAAAAGTATGGACTGGATGAATGGACTATAAGGTGGATAGAAAGCTTGCTAGATTGTCAGGCTCAATGGGTAGTGATCAAGAGCTCAATGTCTAGTTGGCAGCCGGTATCAAGGGGTAGGTCTTGGGGTCGGTTTTGTTCAACATCTTTATTAATAAGCTGAATGATGGGAGGGATTGCACTCTCAGCAAGTTTGCAGATGACACCAAGCTGGGGGTAGAGGTAGATACACTAGAGGGTAGGGACAGGGTCCAGAGTGACCTAGACAAATTGGAGGATTGGGCCAAAAGAAATCTGATGAGGTTCAACAAGGACAAGTGCAGAGTCCTGCACTTAGGACAGAAGAATCCCATGCACCACTATAGGTTGGGGACTGACTGGCTAAGGAGCAGTTCTGCAGAAAAGGACCTGGGGATTACAGTGGATCAGAAGATGGATGAGAATCAGCAGTGTGCCCTTGTTGCCAAGAAGGATAACGGCATATTGGGCTGTTTTAGTAGGAGCATTGCCAGCAGATTGAGGGAAGTGATTATTCCCCTCTATTCAGCACTGGTGAGGCCACATCTGGAGCACTACATCCAGTTTTGGGCCCCCACTACAGACAGGATGTAGACAACTTGGAGAGTCCAGTGGAGGGCAACAAAAATGACTAGGGGGCTGGGGCACATGACTGACAAGGAGAGGCTGAGGGAACTGGGATTGTTTAGTCTGCAGAAGAGAAGAGTGAGGGGGGATTTGACAGCAACCTTCAACTACCTGAAGGGGTATTCTAAAGAAGATGTTCTCAGTGGTGGCAGATGACAGAACAAGGAGCAAAGGTCTCAAGTTGCAGTGGGGGAGGTCTAGGTTGGATATTAGGAAAAACTATTTCACTATGAGGGTGGTGAAGCACTGGAATGGGTTACCTAGGGAGGTGGTGGAATCTCCATCCTTAGAGGTTTTTAAGGCCCGGCTTGACAAAGCCCTGGCTGGGATGATTTAGTTGGTGTTGGTCCTGCTTTGAGCAGGGGGTTGGACTAGATGACCTCCTGAGGTCTCTTCCAATCCTAATCTTCTATAATTCTCCTATGCTACTGTTTAGTACTGTTCCCAGTAGCAACCAGATAGTGTTAGAAGGATAGTCTGCAACAGTTATCAAAATTGCTAACCCAAGTTTCTGAAGAGAAAATATGAAACCTGGTAAAACCAGAGCCTCTATTGTCTAATGACAGAGACTAACTTGCAAATTTCTCTGTTGTTGGTTAAGGTACATGACTGTGTTATAAAACAGTGGTTCTCAAAGTTTTTTTTTTCCCCGCAGACCTTCGCGGACCACTTGAAAATTGCTGTGGGTCTCAGCGGACCACTTAATGATCTTTCCAAATGTTGTTTGGATAACTATTGTAAAGTACTCTAAATAAAAGCGCTATATAAAAAACCCTTAATAGTAAACATTTTTTTTCTACAAATAAAAGCACACAACTCATATTTTAATATCAGTAGTCTTACTTTTCTAATGCGATGGATGTGCCCTCTCTCCCCTGCTACGGCAGTTCCCAAGGTGGGAAGGAGCCGGGGGTCTCTCCCTCTCTCCCCCGCCGCAACAGCACCCAAGCTGGGGCTGGGAAGAAGGGGGGGTATCTCCCTGCCAGCAGCAGCCACGGAGCTGGGAAAAGTTGCCTCTTTCTCTGGCAACCGCAGCCCTGCATGTCCCAAATTCCCCCCACCCCCTCTTCTCACCTCACTGTCCCCTCCCACCTACTGCCTAATCCCTCCAAGGCCATCACCTCACCTTACATGTGAGTCTTCTCCAGGGTCCAGGCATCTAATTAGTGGAGCCACAGTTCCACTAATTAGGTGGGTGGCCCTTCATTCTTTCATATGCGGCTGCCCAGGTGCACACCTTAGAGGGAGCTATCTGTGGACCACCTGAATGGAGCTCGCGGACCACAGTTTGAGAACCTCTGTTCTAAAAGGATAGGGACAGGACTGGTTAACTTATCAAGAGTTAAACGCATGACAAAATGTAAGCAGAAACTCCCAGGAAAACACACCCAATTAAACCTTCTAAGTGGAGATTAGATGACAAGTATGATGATTTTGAATCCACATTAAGATTGAAGCTAGCGTCATATTACAACCCCAATTTTCAACCCACCTCCACAATTTCATCAAAAACAAAGCAAATCCATCTGTAGTTTCACACTTTGTTTTATCCAAGGTTAAATTTCCTGGAAAATGAGAGTCAAATCACACAATAAGCTTCAGAGCTACTGAGTTTCCCTATTCCGTTTTCTGTAGTATCATGAAGTGATGTCGCTGGTTGAAGATAATCTCATGGCACGTATACTAAATCTGTGACTACAGTTCGTAACTACTGCCCTTGAGCTATTCCTGTGTAATATCCTCTAATTTACAACATATTCCTGTTCAGAGTTGCCAGCATTTTCAGTAAGATGACAGATTTGTTTTCTTTGATAACATGAAGTTTTGTTTACCTGTTTAGAATTTGGACTATACAATACCAAAGTGAGAGAGTCGAATAGAAAGTCCAGTTTTAGAGTTGTTTTAACTTTAACAGGTGAACGCAATTCCACCACAGCGGTTGTTACCATAGTTATTCCTTTTAAAAATGAAAGATGCATTAGCACTAAAACTGACAGCAAAACAGAAAATTACACATTCCTTAATGCATAGCACTCCTCGTATGACTGCATCCTCCTCATTTCACCCCAAAAATAATCTGACTTTACTAAATCCATTCTTCTGTATGACAAAGTCTTATTTTAAACTAAAAATTACATAAAAACAACATTCTAACTATCATAATTCCACAACAAGGAAAAACACACATGTTTAATTCCTACTATTTAGGATTACGTGCCATGCATCAGGAGGTTTATATAATCTTATATATGGGCGGGGAAGAAGGGGGTGCTAGATGAGGGTAATTAACAGGGCCTATCTTTTTTACTTTGTGCTTTTGTCTGCCCTACCTATTTAGACTGTATGTTTTTCCGGAGAATAACTTTATTATTGCATGTCCATACACTGTATTGCACAGTGATCCTGCTATACTGTGATTCTGAGGGATAAACAGTTTTAACGTAGTAATAGAAAGAAAAGATTATGATAAATAGAGGGAAATAACTGATACCAAAAAGCAAAGTACTCTTGATCTCCCTGAGGTCCCTTCCAACTGTGATATTCTATGATTCTATGATTAGTACCGACCCTAACTGACAGATAATTGAATGTCTTATGCAGATTCTTAAAATGTCAATACAACTGGACACTATATAACTTTTATAGTAAAACGCTCTAATCTCACAAGATCTACCACAGAAGGTTATTTGTCTTTTTTCTAACCCTACATCCATTTTAATTCATTCTTAATATATCCAGATAAACTTTAAACAAGGCTATGGTATACAAACATACAATTTAAACACAGCTAAAGGAGACATCCTTGTAAATCCACTGGAAGAGTGAACCTGATAATAGCATATAATGCTTCCGGATTGTTGCTTAAGTTTAAATAACATACCTGCAGAACGCTGGGAAGTACTGAGGGCATCGCTGCACGTGCTACTTGTATCTTTAGGTTCTGGTAAAGGAGGTGGAGCACCAGAACTGTCCCCTAAATTTTCATTCAATGTCCTCAATATAGTGGTTAAGTCTTCCTGACTGAGAATGAGCTTAAAAATAATTTTAAAAAAAGGCTAACTTTGAAGAACAAACCTTATTTTACTCTGAATATATCAGTATCACTCACTTTTAAAAAAACATATGGCAACTAAAAGGCAAAATTTCTCACTCCCTTGCAGTCCATTTCTCAAACATTCCCCTCTCCAAAATTTGTTCTCAAAAGAAAAGTATTTACTAACAAAGTAGGAGATTTATTTATGAGTTGGTAACAACTCTTTATGCTGCTATATCCCAATAACACAAATTAGCACATTTGTCTTTGCTCAGAAGACTAGAACCATGAACAACATTTGTATAAAGCTTTCTATGTACTTAAAATTAGCTTTGGCTAGAATTTCAGCCTGTATATGCACACTAGCAATGGTTTACATATTATTTAGTTCAGCTATGCAAACTTTTAATTAAAAGCTAGGTAACTGGGTATAAACTATTTTGCTGTATGTGGGTATACACCTGTTAGCAGATGCATTTAGAGCGTGAATCATATTTGTTGAAAGTTGTCACATGGGGCTGGTCACATAATACTTTCCAACATGAAGTCATTAGTCTCATTTCTAAGCCTGGCAAACCAATGTATTTGTACAAATGTAGAACACAAACCTTTCCCATATAGTCTTAATGAGAGTACACTGTGGAAAACACACATTTTTTCGATCCTGATTTTTAATTAACATAGGTTCAAACCCACATGAATAGGTTCTGAAAAAGAATAGATGAACTTGTTTCAAACTATACCTGAAAGGGTGTACAAAATACCCAATACACAGGTAAATCAAGGATATTGCAGGTCAGGAGTGAGCTACATTATTACAACAATAAAGGAGAAATGATGTCTGCCTGCATTTCACATTATCCTAGTCCAGTGCTAGAAAAAGCCATTGTAAAGCTCTCACTTATCACCCCGGCCCCCTTCTTTTTCAGCCCCTATCAGTGAAAATCCACTCCACCTATACCTCTCTGAATCAAATTATAACCAAGTCAAGAAGTTTTGCTTTTGTGGTCAGTAAAATTCATTAGCTTCCCACAAATATTTTTGAGTCATTGCCAGTACGGGACACTTACATTCATAGGCTTAAGTCGTCCAAGTATTTTAATATCAGGCACTTCACTATACCAGGCAGCAGCTAAATTACGTTCAACAATAACTTCCAAATTTAGTGGCTGCAGCAGCTGTATTTCACTTTGTAATGAACCTCTCTCAAAATGTGTTCTGTGGACAGAAATAAAATTATGCTCATAACTCAATATCCTTCACTTCATAATTTGAAGAACACAACTATGAAACATTTTTACATTTGCCTTACCCTTTTGAATAGTTTCTATATACAGAGGAATAGAACCTGTCCCTGTAAGCAGTGAATTCTGTGTGAGGATTAAGGTATACTAAACAAGGATATCCTAACTGGATATTTCCTTCTATTGAAGGGTTTGTGTAGGTCAGTGGTTCTCAACTTATTTATCATTGTGGGCTGCATATGCGGCCCACAATGTGTTACCTGGGCTGCAGGAGCTGAGTGGCAGGGTAGCGGCAGCCCAGACCCCGACCCCTGCTGCATGGGGCCAGTGGGCTGCCCGCCTTGGACCCTTGCCATGAGGGGGCAACCCAACACGTCCCGGACCCCTACCTCATGGCTTCCTCGGACCTCTGACCCCGTGGGGCAGGCCAGCAGCCCCAACCAGACCCCAACCCTGCCACGCTGGGCAGTGGTGCAGCCCGCACCCCACCACACCAGGCAGCTGGAACCTGGACTTCGCTACACAGGCCAGCATTGAGCACACAGGTGAGCTGGGACACATCTGTGTACTAATTGGGTTGCATGTGGCTGCTGAGAACTGCTGGTGTAGGTGGATATTTTCCTTAAACAACATTTCTGTTTGTGATTTATTTGTAGAGTGTCATGTACATTAATGATGCTATGTAAGTGATAAGCATAAACCTTTTCTTTAGATAAAAGCACTTTGCTTTGCAGAATTGTCAATATGAGGTATTTCAGGAGAATTAAATTGACTTTAAAAAAACCATACATACATATTAGGTTACCTGTATAGTTTTAGTTCACTCAGCTTCACTGTCATAGAGTCAATAACAGGTGGAAGGCTACACTGTGCCTTTGTTTTAACAGAGAACTGATTCTTTACGGTAATTAGACCGAAATCAGCAACAAGGACATTAGTAGAGTCTGCTGACTGTGGTACTATGATTACAGGTGCTTTAATATTAATATCCAGTGCCATTCGGGAACTCCGTTGTGCCAATTCTTTTACACCTGTAGCTGCTTTCTCTGCTGCTTGAACAGTTGCTTCAGTAATAGCTTCCTTAGCAGCTTGGAAGTTATTTATAAAAGCCTAGAAAATAATTAGAAACTGTCAATACATCTGATGCTATTAATCATGGGAATATTACATTTATTAATAATTAATTACCCTTTAAAATTCCATCCCAAATGCTATATTATGTGTCTTAAGTGCTGGCAATATTACACACTCACCTAATTTGCCTATAGAGATTATTTTATAGAATAATTTGACTAGAAATGAAATGTGTGTGTACAATTATTTCTATACTGTATATTAAAAATGTAGTCCCAACACTAAAGACCTTCCATCGTGATTCTGAGGAATTACATGTAACCTACTCCAAGTTTGTGCATACTCGTTGGCTTTGGCAAATTGTATGAAAGAGGCATTCATTCTGATTGTTTTATACTCCAATGTCATGTAACAGCATACTATGTGTGTGAGTTTAAAATCTGGTCATGTACCATAAAAAGAGAGTAATGAATAATAATAACTGCAGATTTATAGAAGCACTGCAGTTTTAGCTTTTCAGTTCCAGCATGCGAATGTGGAGGAGTTAGAATTTTGTAATTTTGGAAGAAAACTCTTCAATTTCCCAATAATAACCAGAAGCTTGTATAAAAATAAGGGAGTTCTTACAAATATATATCATCTTGCATGTGCCTCTTCCACTTCTAGTTGGACACAGCTACCTACATATCTAAAAGAAGCTGGGGTGGGGGGCGAGGCAAGACAAAGATCTGACTTACCAAAATAGTTGCAACAAACTTGTTGACAAAAACTACTTGAATGCAACCAACAGTTAAATAAACCTGGCTGTCCACAATATTCATATTTGTATAGGCAGCACCATCTGTAGCATCCATGTACGACACCATTTTAAAACTGAAGACTTCTTTTCCTGTGATATAAAGAGCCTTAAAGCAGAGAAAAGGGTAATTAATTCAAACCTAACACGGAAAAAGTTCACTATTAAAACAATTTCACTACAGCCTATTACGAAAATAAGTAATACTTCATACTTCTAGGCTGCCTTTTATCTATGGATCTTAAAGAATTTTACAAATAATGAGTTTGAAAATCCATGGGAGAATTTTAAGTATTGGACTATAATCTCAGCAGGTGTAAATCAGCTCACTGAAATCAGTATAGTAAGAAGCCATAAAGGACAGCTTAGCGTATGAGTCACAGAAAGCTGTTTTTTTTAAATACAGCAGTCACAGAGTTGTAGGGGGACTGACATTTAGGTTCTTGGACAATCAGACACATCTCTCTTAGTGGAAACAATGATTCCAGCACCCACCCAGAGCAATAGAGAAAATACTGTTAGATGGTAGACTCCAATAATTAAGCCTAATTAGTGTCTGTCCACCAGGCAGCAGAAATCAATGACATATATGAGAATTCATACCTTTTTATACCATGCCATCTCATCAGAATCCATAATAACTATGTTCTTTAATTTTGCAAACACTTCAGTTGCTGCTTTCCTCATGATCACTTGGCAATCAAGACCTTAAAAAAACCCAAAATGCCACGTAAAATAATTAACTGATATCTGTTAGGATTTTGTAACTACATGTTCAAACTTTCACTCTTACCTTCTACGTGAATTTCAGATATTCTGCGTTTTTGTTCTCTAATAAAAACCCGCAAACAGGATAAATCTGCACAGACATGAAGGTCTATGACATCCTCATACTTGGATTTTTTTGACGCTGTGAGAGAATTGAAACCAACACTAATATTATTGTTTGTATTTGCTAATTCCTAGATCATAGGGATGATAGACACATATTACCCATTCAAGTTTAGTTTTAGGCTCAGTTTATATCTTTATTTAATTTTTAAAAAATAAACAAAACACACATCGATCCTTTTCTAGTACAGAGGGAACAAAGTGCAGCTCCGAGAGGAAAACCAAATGCAATTCCAAGAGGTGAAGAAAATGGGTGTGAAAAGTGGCCTTTGTGCTCCTCTTATCCGTAGCCTACTCTGTACTTGGCCAATGCCCTGGCAAAACTTAGAGCATTATACCAACTACCAACGGCCCCAAGGGCAGAAATGGCACCCAGGAATCCGTAGTGTATATAGGGAAGCCTCAAATCACACCACAATACATTAAGTGCATGTACAACGGGATACTAGTCCATGGTCTGCATTTAAAATCTGCACACAACATCCAGCATCCGATACACAGTTGCAGGTTTGAACAGGTGGGCATAAAATCAAACCGGAACAGGGATCCAATTAAACTGTACAACAGGTGCAGAACAACCAACAGCCAGACAGGTTCCAATTTACATATTGGACCAAACTGACATTAATTAGCCTATGCCCAACAACTCTCAGAAGGTTGAATGAGGGTGTCTGTACTAACCACTGACGCAGTAAGAAAGAACTGGTTGAGGCCCCTAGTATAGCCCTGGTATTGAGTGCCTGGATCCACAAAGATGCATAAAACTAATAGTTAACATTCTTACACAGCATTCTGCCTGAACACAATCCATTTCCGCTCTTCTCATGCTCTTTTTCATAAGTGCTAGAGACCAGTGGAGTGAAAAAAGTTTGATTTCAATGGTTATTCTTCCTTTCCTTCATTTTCAGTCATATCACAGCCTGAAGGGCTCTCTACTTCTCCATCGTCCAACAGTTATCAAGAACTTCTCTGTCATCAAGAACTTCTCCCTACTTATGAAACTAAGGACACTGTCATATGTGGTGGGGACTTGGGGATGAAGGGCAAAGAAAAAGGAAGCAGGAGGAACCAAGAAAAAAACCAACTTACTTAATTTCCTAAGAACATCCTTTTTCTCTTCTTTTTCCTGGACTACCTCTTCTGTTATTTTAGTCTCTTGTTTTGGTAGAAGATTATTTAGGTAATTCATGGCATTCAGAAGTGCTTCATTATGCAAATGAACATCTAGAGATGAGAAATTCACCTACAAAAAAGGGCATTTTAGCAGGAACATTTTCCAAAAAGGCTTTTTCAAAATAAGAACAATACACAAACTTCAAAACAAATGATAGTCGTACCTTTAACAGCTGCAGAACATTCTTGTAAGCAGTTTTCAACTCTGGTCCATTAATATCAGCCTATTGCCCCAGAAAAAATAATTAAAATAAAAATCTGCAAACTTCATACAGAAAGTTTACTGCAAAGCCTACTACAGCTCCATGCATTTGAATTTTTAGGTACCATATACACAAACTGAATTTTAAAGAAAGTCACCAGAAAGGTTAAGGAAATCACAGCGTCAGTGGAGGAGGGAAGCTGCAAACAGCTGCTGCCATTAGGGTCCCTAGGCTGGAACCCAGAGTAGAGGGCGGGCCCGGGTTCCCCCTTTTCTTCCCCCCTCCTCCACATTTCTAAAGGTAGCTTTATTGTTTCTTACCTTTACATATTCCAGGGTAAGAAGATCATCCTCTGTATTATCCAAAGTTGTAATGATGTAAACAGGTTTGTCTTTATCATCTTTTTAAAAAAAATTAATGTTAAAATAGCTTGGTTTACACTTTTTTTTTTCAAGAAAATACAAATAATTAAAACTTACTAGACAAGTGGTTTATAATCAGTTATGTAAATACATACGGGATTATAAAGCAGACTATCACTGTCACTGTAGCGTAGGATCAGCAGAGACTTACCCACAACCCCAGAAAAACTGAATGTTTCTGATAAAATGATCAGCAGCAAAACAGTTAATGTTGACATTCGGATTGTGATCATTGCGCAGCATAGTTAGCTCCCCACTGCAATGAACCAAAGCAGTATACAGCTCCAAGCTGGATTTTATTCAGGAAGCAATTTCAAGAACACAGCGGTGTACTGGTTCATGATTCGTGAGATTTCCTTTGCAATCATTAGGGCAAAAATATTTTTTTTAAATGAAAACCTAAAATATTACACACACACACACACACACACCAAGGCAACCAGAGTGCATGCTGGTACAGTCTCATCTATGAAATAAAATCCAATTGTTGGAGATACACAGGTGATTCCCATGGCGGTTACAATCATGTGTCTTGTGGGACAGGATGATTGTAATAAAAAAAAAAAACAGGTTCATGGAAGTGATGACATGTCCCATTTGGCACAAGAACAGGGGATTTTATGGATGATGCACTTTTCCTGGTATCAAAAGGGTTAAAATAAAAGAAATACTGTCCATGAATAATTGGTTTCTCTCTCCCACTCTCATTTAAATAAGTTATTAATTTTTGAGGAATGGATCCTGCAACTTTAGCTGACATAAGGGAGCCCAACAGACTTCCTGGAATGAACTCTTCACTGTACTATTGTAGGTTTGCTAATCAATTTTAGAGCATCATGTACATTCTTACCCATATACTCTGGACACAGTAAACAGACTTCTCTAAGAAAAGCATTTGCAGCCATATCAAATGTTCTGAGTTTAAGTTCAGTGCCTAATCCTACAACTTCTAGCTGCAGCACAGGCTTTTCAGTACCATCAGCAAGACGACACAACTGAATTAAGACCTGGGGAAAAACAACATAATAAGGCATGTGATAATGGTGACACACAAAGTATAGTTTCATCAGAGTTTGTATTCAATGAATATCCAATTCAAATATAATTTTAGACAGAAAATGTTCCTTGAAAATACTCTGAAGAATATCCATTCAGTATTAAAAATGCTAACACTAGATGTTGCTATTTCTATAAAACAAAACAGCAAAACAAGAGTGTGTACAAAATAAAACTTCATTCTAAAAAGCAGCTCCACAAACAGTTCAAGAAAGTTAATCTCATTCAGAGCCAGATTCTCAGCTCATGTAATCTAGTATAGCTCTATTGATTTCAAATGAGCTATGCTGAATTACATTGGCTGAAGATCTGTCCCTCTGTCCAAATATCATTTAAGACTGCAGTCCTGAACTAGTCACACAGCCCTGTTCAATGGAGAACCAGGGTGGTCTCATGGCACAGGCATTCCTTGTTTCCAGCTGCTTCTACAGGTCTTCAGGTTCTTCACTTCAAAGAGAACAACAGAAACAAGGATACCAAATCTCTCTCTCTCTCTATTAGAGGCTGCCCCTACATATGAAGTAGAGGAAACAGGAGCTCCCCTCAAGTACTAAAGCCAATGAATGGGAAAGGAACTCCTCTATCAACGTAATCTACATTATGAAATAGTTTAAGAACCCCGTTATAAGCTAATTTCAAATATAGAAAGTATTAGATTTTATGTACGGATAAGACTTTCAGAACTACACTTATTCTTAGTCTGTCAACTTCGTGCACGAGGGGGTGCATCTTACATCCGGAGAGCACCTACCATATTGAAGGTATTACCATAATCCAAACAAAAATACTTATTTTCAGGATTTTTATGAGCCAAGTGTTCTGCATGAGAGCACAAGGCTACTCATTAAAATCTTATTTCATATAGTGCTTTCATAAAAGCACTAACCGGAGGTAGCTTGACAGATTTAAAAAGACAGTGCATAGCATATGGTATAAATTATAGGGAAAAATAATGCAACCCCCCCCCCCCCCAAAAAAAAACCTGCACAGTGAATATGACAAATATTTAGTCATGAGACCAATAACAGAGGCCAAGAGAAACCAAAGATAGCTAGCAAAATGAATACTGCTAGATTTTAAGGTAATTGTTATAAGATAGACCATTAATGGGCAGAAAGGTTGTTCCAGATGGAAGGAGATGCAGACACGGCTCTCCCACTGACCATGGAAAGTTTTGGAGAGGGGGAGACAAAGCTGGGAGGTAAAAGGGAACAAGAACATAGTAGCTTTATTTTTTAAAGAAAGGATAGGGTAACAGTAAACTCAAAAATTAAATGAATGGAAAGATAGTCGAGGTGTTTGAGAATAGAGTAAAGGGATGTACTTCTTGATGCAGACAAGAAGGCAGGGTGCTGCATACTGCACGTTAGACTTTGGACAGTTGGGACTTGGAGGCCACAGAAGAGCTGCAGCCATCAAAGCAAGAGGCAACAACGGCATTAATGAGGATTTGAACATAGGTGGATTCAAATAAGCAACATACATGGACCAGGTTGTGGAGATGCTACAGGCAGACTAGAGTATATTCAGGAGAAAACAAAAAGTTACATTACCTCAGGTATTTCAAATCTTAGCTGGAATTCTGTCATATTTTTCAAAGATTCTTGCTTCTGTAACCTTTTTCTTCTGACACTGTTAACTCTGGAGAGCGAGCCAGAAGATGCTTCAAAAAATGGCATCTCCTCCACAGGACTGGTGGGGGCATCATAAAATTCTTCTTCCGATTCTAAATTTAAAGTTGTATTAATGATCACTTCATGAATATTTAAATTTCATACCAACACTTATTTTGCAATAATATAGTACAGAATTTATTTGAAATATCATCTATAAACAATTACACATGAGTATGGTAATATTATCTAGTAAATAATCAGATACAATCAATGGTAAGGTTAAAGCTTTTAAAAGGCTCTTTGAATGAGTGTATTTTGGAGATGCCAGTCCTTGACAAGAGTGAATGTGTGATATATAGAGAAGATATGTATGTGACAGAAGGTCTAAATGCACCATATAAAGCAAAACACAGGAATGAAATTAAAATAATGCCCAAGTAACTATTAAAATAATAAATAATCGAACAGCTCCACATACAATGTAATACCAGTAAAATCAGAAATATATTTGAAATCTAGTCTTTTTTTTTAAAATTAGTTAAAAGTGGTTACAGATACATCTGCCCTTGGTCTCTGTCTCTCTCTCTCATCTTTTGTAATTTTAAAAAAATGTTTTACTCTCCATTGTTGCTATGTGAATAACTCTCACAAAACAACTGTGTAAGTGAACTACACTCTGCATTGAGAGCTCTCAGTGTAAATTAAAAAGAAAAAAAAGAGAATTATATTTTTCTCTAATCTTTTTAAAATAATCATATATATTACATGTAAAAGTAAGCAAAAATGGTCGGATGTTATTTTTATATTGATCTTTTATGTTTAAGGAGGTCTTTAATACTAGAAATAACATTAACCTACGTAACTAAACTTTTAAAATTTAATCTATAAATGGGATTTTATAACCGCCTTATAAAAATATGTATTCAAAAGTGATTTGTCTCTCATAGCACATCTTCTATTTGATCCTTATTATTTCACTGCAGTATCATTCAGAAAAAAATCATGAGCTAGAATGGGGAAGCCTTAAGCAAGAGTACTTTCAGCAGCAGCAAAAACATAAAATACTGGATTTTTTTTTTTGCATGAACATCTCCTTCTTGCCCTGCCCAAAATGTGCTCCCTTGTGAGAGTACTCTTTTCAAAAAGCCAAAACTCTGCTGCACACAAGCTTCCAAGTGGCTACCTATAAACTGTAAATTTTGAACTTGTTATTAATTATTAATTTATGCAGTCTCATGAAAATTTTCTGGTCATTAAAACAAATTTTGCACGAAGATTTTAAAAGAAAGCAAAAGGTAAATTAAACCCTCTCACACTTGAACGTATTACCATCCAGCATATTCAAAGCATAAAAAAGGAAACAGGCAGCAAAAAAGTATCACCATTCCTGTTAGTAAACATACAATGAAATAGTTATGATTTTTAGTATGTGAGAAACATTAAACACAACAACAGTTCTCTCCACATCACCTGAATCTTCCAATTGGGGAAGAAAATGATACATACTCAGAAGCTTGATCATATCTTTATGCTGACATGAACTTAGGCGTCTGAGCCCCAAAATACTAACTTTGCTCCACAATGCCACATTAGAATATTGTAGTTTTTTATGTTTACTTTTCACCATCTTAATATTGCACTTAATTTAACAATTTTATTGACATATTATAATACCTGTTTAAGAAAATGTGTTCTAAAATAGTTGATCTTTACCTGACTCAGTTAATGAATGAAGTTCCAAAAAAGGAAGTACGTTTTGTGAAACTTGTGGTGTTGGAAGCAGAGGAGTTAGTGCAATCTGAAATAGAAGACAACATGGAAAAAAAAAACTAATTTAAAAATATTTTAATTCAATTCTCCTTTCCATTTTGACTGACTACAGCTATTTCAGACAACTAATTTGTATATATTTTAAGACTTTACATTAATGAGAAAGAAAATATCTTTGTATCATGATTTTTAATTACCTGTTAAAAATAACACCTTAAATTAGAAGTTTTCAAAATGTGGACATGCCCTCGAGGGAGAGGCATGTGGACCTGGCAGGTCACGAAGGGCGGGGGTCAGTACAGGGTTCTGTCCAGCAAGGGAAGTGGATGGGACTCTGTGTGGGCAGTCCTGGCTGCCAGGACCAGGCTCCCTGCCTGCCTCACTCCCTCACCGCTACAGCTGCAGCAGCCACCAACTGGCAGTTACCCTTCTCTGGTGGGGAGGTCGGCAGAGAATCTGCAAGTGGGGAGTGGAAGGCTGAACACCAGGAGTACTGAGCCCCCTACCGGACAGGGCCCACCTCCTGATTCCAGCCCTTCAGCGCAGCCCGAGAGCACAGAGTGCTGTCCTCTTCCCCTGCCAGACAGAACCTGGAGTAGTACACGAAGTAGGAGAAGTAGATGGGGCCACGCTGAAGGGCTAGGGTCAATAGGGAGTTCTGTCTGGCAGGGGGCCAGTACTCATGGGGTGCAGCCTTATGTTCTCCTCCTGACCCCAGCCCTTCAGCACAGCACTGTGGGGAGCGCGATGGGCAGGACCTGGGTCCCAGCAGCCAAGACAAACCAAGTGCTGCAGGGAGCTGAAGGCTTCCTTAAGTTCCACATGGTGAGCACCTCCAATCTCCCTGGGTACTGGGCACCTCACCCTCAAACCCAGCTCCTGTCTGCTCCCCTACCCCTAACGCTTCTTGCCTGTTCCTACTGTGTAACTCCCTGTCTTTTGCCCTGGCCTCCCCTCCACCTAACTCTCTCTCCTGCCCTACCCCTAACTCCCCCATCTCCCTTACTCATTACCCCTCGCCTTCCACCTCACCTCCTCACCACAATTTCCCCTTTTGTACCCACCACAGCACCCGTTTTACCTGCCACTACCTCTTACATTTTTCTTTCTCTGCATCTCTTGGCCCTGCTATTAGCCACATAAGGAGAAGTGAAGTAGCCCCTAAAAGTAGTAAGGGAGCCCACCCCATCCCCTGAAGCCTTTGAGCACTGCCACCAGCTGCACTTCATTTTGGATTTTTACCGATTTTTCCAGATTTTTAAATTAAATTAAAATAAGAGAAAATAAGGGCCATACTAAGAATTTTTTCTTGTTTCTTCAAAATGCTGTTGATAAAATAAAAATTCTCCTTCAGAAAGATCCTGTTGCTGCCATTACACATGGGTTTTGTCCCTCAAATCACGAGATTACCAGAGCATAGTACCAAAACTTCATTGACCAATGTGCTCATGCCAAGTCAGCACCTTCTAACTCCCACATGCTATAGCTGATGTGAGTTTGAGGTTTCACTCAGATGTTCTTTCTACTCAGTGGAGATCAATTGTTTTGGTGTTCGACAATTGTGAGTGAATGGAATGTTTTGTGAAGTGAAAATTTGACCACACTGATCCTGGGGAAGGAATAAATAGAGCCAGGAAAAAGAAAAATAGGAAATATTCTTCCTGCTTGGACTTGGGGTCCACGTAGTCCTCGATTGCAATGTGTTGTTTGTGCTGAAGTTCTTCCTCAGATTATCATGAAACCAAGAAAACTAAAGTGCCATTTGGAGACCAAACATCATGCCCTCAAAGATAAAACCACAAGATTTTTTTTTTTTTTTTTTTAACAAAAGCTCTTTCAATCTAAAGGACAGATGAATCAAAGAACACTGTGCTACTCCTGCCAAAGCACTTTAAGCATCTGATGCTGTCTCATGTCAAATACCAAGAAGTGGAAAGTCTCATTTGATTGGTCAGAGTCATGTGCTTCCAGCAGCAATTGAAATGGCATCGATAATATGAGGAAAGAAGATTGCTGACCAACAGTCTCACGCTAGTATCTGAAAACACAGTTAGCTGCAGAATTGCTGAGATGGCAGGAGATGTCAAGGAGATCGTCAAAGTAGTGAGATACAGCCCTTTTTTCACACTACAAGTTGACGAGAGCTCTGACTTTGCCAATGCAGCACAAATGATGGTTTTCATAAGATAAATCTACTCAGCTCAGATCAAAAAAGACTTTATTTTGCCATTCTGTCCCAACAAGAACTACAGATGAGGAGTTGTTGAAAATTTTAGACCAGTAAATGGCGGATAAAAACATTTAGTAGAATTGTTGTGTCAAGATTTGTATGGATGGGGCAAAAGTCATGACTGATGTAGTAGTGAACTTGTTGCTCAGATGAAAGCTGTTGCACCATACAGTTGCTCAGAGAGGCACTAGCCTTGAATGCAATCCCAAAAGTCGATGTCAGATGTACTGATCGCTGCTGTCAAAGTTGTGAACTTCATAAAAGCTTGACCACCAAACCTATGCCTCCTCTCAGTGCTATGTGAAGAAATGGCATCGTTGCACCAGAAACTTCTGCTTCATACAAAAGTTAGATTGTGGAAGTGGGATATCGGGAGAAAGCACAAGTAGGTGAGTGCAAGAGGGGAGGGCTCCTGCCCCATACTGGGACAGCAGGACGATCAGTGAGTTATCTTACATGCCTATTCACGAATGCAAGAAGCCTGGGGAACAAGCAGGGAGAACTAGAAGTCCTGGCACAGTCAAGGAATTATGATGTAATTGGAATAACAGAGACTTGGTGGAATAACTCACATGATTGGAGTACTGTCATGGATGGATATAAACTGTTCAGGAAGGATAGGCAGGGCAGAAAAGGTGGGGGAGTTGTGTTGTATGTAAGAGAGCAGTATGACTGCTCAGAGCTCCAGTATGAAACTGCAGAAAAACCTGAGAGTCTCTGGATTAAATTTAGAAGTATGAACAACAAGGGTAATGTCGTGGTGGGAGTCTGCTACAGACCACCAGACCAGGGGGATGAGGTGGACGAGGCTTTCTTCCAGCAACTAACAGAAGTTGCTAGATCACAGGCCCTGGTTCTCATGGGTGACTTTAATCACCCCGATATCTGCTGGGAGAGCAATACAGCAGTGCACAGACAATCCAGGAAGTTTCTGGAAAGTGTAGGGGACAATTTCCTGGTGCAAGTGCTGGAGGAACCAACTAGGGGAAAAGCTCTTCTTGACCTGCTGCTCACAAACAGGGAAGAAATAGTAGAGGAAGCAATAGTGGATGGGAACCTGGGACGCAGTGACCATGAGATGGTTGAGTTCAGGATCCTGACACAAGGAAGAAAGGAGAGCAGTAGAACAGAGACCCTGGACTTCAGAAAAGCAGACTTCGACTCCCTCAGGGAACTGATGGGCAAGGTCCCCTGGGAGAATAACATGACGGGGAAAGGAGTCAAGGAAAGCTGGCTGTATTTTAAAGAATCCTTATTGAGGTTGCAGGAACAAACCATCCCAATGTGTAGGAAGAAAAGTAAATATGGCAGGCGACCAGCTTGGCTTAACAGTGAAATCCTTGCTCGTCTTAAACACAAAAAAACAGCTTACAAGAAGTGGAAGATTGGACAAATAACCAGGGAGGAGTATAAAAGTATTGCTCAGGCATGCAGGAGTGAAATTAGGAAGGCCAAATCACACTTGGAGTTGCAGCTAGTCGGAGATGTTAGGAGTAACAAGAAGGGTTTCTTCAGGTATGTTAACAACAAGAAGAAAGTCAAGGAAAGTGTGGGCCCCTTGCTGAATGAGGGAGGGAACCTAGTGACAGAGGATGTGGAGAAAGCTAGTGTACTCAATGCTTTTTTTGCCTCTATCTTCACAGACAAGGTCAGCTCCCAGACAGCTGCACTCTGCAGCACGGTATGGGGAGGAGGTGACCAGCTCTCTGTGGAGAAAGTAGTAGTTCAGGACTATTTAGAAAAGCTGGACGAGCACAAGTCCATGGTGCTAAAGGAGTTGGCCGATGAGATTGCAGAGCCATTGGCCATTATCTTTGAAAAATCATGGCGATCGGGGGAGGTCCCGGATGACTGGAAAAAAGCTAATGTAGTGCCCATCTTTCAAAAAGGGAAGAAGGAAGATCCAGGGAACTACAGGCCAGTCAGTCTCACCTCAGTCCCTGGAAAAATCATGGAATAGGTCCTCAAGGAATCAATTCTGAACCACTTAAAGGAGGGGAAAGTGATCAGGAACAGTCAGCATGGATTCACCAAGGGCAAGTCATGCCTGACTAACCTAATTGCCTTCTATGATGAGATAACCGGCTCTGTGGATGAGGGGAAAGCAATGGATGTGCTATTTCTGGACTTTAGCAAAGCTTTTGATACAGTCTCCCACAGTATTCTTGCCAGCAAGTTAAAGTAGTATGGGCTGGATGAATGCACGGTAAGGTGGATAGAAAACTGGCTAGATGGTCGGGCTCAACGGGTAGTGATCAATGGTTCCATGTCTAGTTGGCAGCTGGTATCAAGTAGAGTGCCCCAAGGGTCGGTGTTGGGGCCGGTTTTGTTCAATATCTTCATTAACGAACTGGAGGATGGTGTGGACTGCACCCTTAGCAAGTTTGCAGATGACACTAAACTGGGAGGAGTGGTTGATACGCTGGAGGGTAGGGATAGGATACAGAGGGACCTAGACACATTAGAGGATTGGGCCAAAAGAAATCTGATGAGGTTCAACAAGAACAAGTGCAGAGTCCTGCACTTAGGACGGAAGAATCCCATGCACTGCTACAGACTGCTGGGCAGCAGTTCTGCAGAAAAGGACCTAGGGGTTACGGTGGACGAAAAGCTGAATATGAGTCAACAGTGTGCCCTTGTTGCCAAGAAGGCTAATGGCATTTTGAGTTGTATAAGTAGGGGCATTTCCAGCAGATCGAGGGATGTGATCATTCCCCTCTATTCAGCACTGGTGAGGCCTCATTTGGAGTACTGTGTCCAGTTTTGGGCCCCACACTACAAGAAGGATGTGGAAAAATTGGAAAAAGTCCAGTGGAGGGCAACAAAAATGATTAGGGGGCTGGAGCACATGACTTATGAGGAGAGGCTGAGGGAACTGGGATTGTTTAGTCTGCAGAAGAGAAGAATGAGGGGGGATTTGATAGCTGTTTTCAACTACCTGAAAGGGGGTTCCAAAGAGGATGGATCTAGACTGTTCTCAGTGGTAGAAGATGACAGAACAAGGAGTAATGGTCTCAAGTTGCAGAGGGGGAGGTTTAGGTTGGACATTAGGAAAAACTTTTTCACTAGTAGGGTGGTGAAGAACTGGAATGGGTTACCTAGGGAGGTGGTGGAATCTCCTTCCTTAGAGGTTTTTATGGTCAGGCTTGACAAAGCCCTGGCTGGGATGATTTAGTTGGGTTTGGTCCTGCTTTGAGCAGGGGGTTGGACTAGATGACCTCCTGAGGTCCCTTCCAACCCTATGATTCTATGATTGTTGTCACATAGTAAATTTCTGGCAAGAATCTGGAAACTCATGAAGGAGTGTCATATGTTTTTGAGCAACTCTGAAACACCATTTCACCATTACTTCCATGACCAGGTTTTATTGGGCTATATGGCTAACATTTGACAAGCTCAATGAACTTAACCTTTCATTGAAAGACAAGAACTGAACAGTTTCTTTATCCACAAAAATGTGCAGAGGTTTGCCAAAATATTTTGCTATGGAGGGAGTATTTATATGCTGCAAGACAATGTAACTATGCTCCCAATATTGTCTACTGTCATTATGGACTGTGAAATGTTCTAGAAGTTAAGTATGTAATTCATCTTTGAATATTTGTCTCAGCTTTGCACACAGTTCAGCAAATATTTTCCCAAAAGAGAGAGAAATGAATTGCAGGATTTCACCTGGGTTTGAAAGCCATTTTCAGAGGATTTCATACCAAAGGTCAAGACTGGCATGAGTCTAAAAGAGAATTTGATTGACTTCACTGATAGCTCTGTTTTGAGAGAGAATTTAAAGCACACCTCTTGATTCGTTCTTCCTCTCAGTTTAAAAAGAATTCCCCAAACTGCCCCCAACTCAAAATACTTATTCATTTTGCCTCAAGGTATCTATCTGAAGTGAGTTTTTCTTCACTTTTATATATATATAAAATATATATATATATAAGATAGAAGCCAGTTGAATGTAAAGACTGATTTGCAACTGAAACTCTTCAAAATCAGAGATTTCATAAATCGTGACAGCAAACATTTATCCTACTCACTGAGACAAATGCAAGTCAATAACGGTCCTTTTATGTCAGAGGTTTTCAATCTTTTTTCATCTGTGGACCCCTAAAAAATTTCAAATAGAGGTACAGACCCCTCTGGAAATCTTAAACAGTCTGAGGACGGCCAGTGGTTCGCAGAGCACAGGTTGAAAACCACTGTTTTATGTTAACTTTTACGCAGTAGAAGGACTGTGGTGCTGTGCTATTTATGTTACTTTCTGTCTAAGCAATATGTTTTGTTAGCCAAAAAAATAAAATCCTCTTGTTCTATGCAAAAATACTGTTTCTTATTATGGGGGATGGCGGGGGGCGCATGCTAATGGGACATCAGTCTCCAAAGAGGGTCTCAGCAAAAAAATGTTTGGGACATTCTGCCTTAAGGTATTAAAATTTAAGAAGAGAGAAATGGGGCAAAGCAAGGCCTCACAAATCAGGTGGAAGCAGCAGCTAATAGAAGCTTCCCCAAGTGCTATAAGATGACAATGGGAGGTATGCAAAAAGGGCTGGAAGCTCTATTTCACAGATTCAAGAGACAGGGAGGATGGAAAAGATGGACCTGGAGGGAGGTAGAAAGAGGACAGCTGCATCTGGAAGCTATCTTCACAGTGCTGGGGGAAACCAGAAGGCAGGACAGGGGCTGGAGGCTCCCCCACAAGCGAGGGGGAGGAGGGAGTGGAAGAAAGCACATACTAGAAAGCTTGCTCATCTCCCTTTGATCACTCCCCATAAGCTTCAGAGACTACAAGGAACAGATGGTCCTCCTCAGATTTCTTCACAGTACTGGAGAAAGTCGGAGGCAGCAGATGCTGGTGGAGCTTTTGATTGGGGATGTACATTTCTATTCTAGTCTACATAGGTTTTTATACCATAGTCATCACCATGAAATCTGAGCATTTTCCAGTAGCACATTAAGCAACACATCTAGACATCTTTCAACACGCACACACAGAGCTATGTGTTTATATTAGAGAAGGCAAACACAAAGAAATGTGTCTTACACTTGGAGTGGAAAGTATAAGATCTGCGATGGACCGTAGTTCTCAAAGAAGTTCATTTGACAGTCTCAGACACACACACACACACACCCTCGAAAACATTCTGGGGAGTAGCAGAGCCAAGCAGCAATTGGGAGCTCGAGGGAATTTTACCATGTGGAGGAGGAGCAGGTAAGAGCTAAGAGAGGACAAAGGAGCAGAAGACTGTGGGGAAATAGGAGACTTAACTTCTCAATGGGGCCATTGTGATGACCAGGAGGAAAATCACTTTAGCTGAGAGATGTAAAAATCACCATGAAGCCAGATGCTCAAAGGTGATGCATCAGAGCTGACAATATCAGCTTTGAGACCCAGAGTGGTGCTGGGTCCCTAACTGGAGGGCACAGTCTATTTATACCCTTTAGAAATCTGATGGTCACCGGGTTAGAACATACAGGCCAACTTTCCATCAGGGGGTGGAAAGCTGAGATTGCAACCAAGTGAACTCTTAAAAAACTAACCGAGAAACCCAGCTTCTTTAGGTAGAGCAAGTATTCCAGAACGTCATGCACCTTAGCCTATCTAGGATGGAGGGAAGCTTCGCTACCTGGATCAGACAGAAAAAAAGTTTTCATTTCATAAGATAACTATATATGGTGAATGGCTGTCTCCTGTTCAGTAAAATGTTCCGAACAGTGAAAGAGCAATCTGTTTCCCCTTGGGTTAACCACTTAGCATCCATGCAATAAAGAGAGGGTTGTGAGGATATGGATGTAGAAAATGTCTTTGATTCTGAGATGATGTCTCGGATCTGGGAAGGACAGAAAGCATTTGAGGGTCTGAGAACCAGAGCTGCTTTGGCCAAGCAAGCACTATTTAAGAAAAATTTGGTGTGGTGCTGTGAATTTGAGAACTACCAGGGAATTAAAGGTACGGGAGGGAAAACATAGGCAGACTGCCCTTCCATTGGAAGAAGAACATATCGGTTATTGAAACTGGACTGTGACTCACTCTGGAACAGACCCGGTAGCATTTCCTGTTCTGTATTCGGGCAAACAGATCTACTACAGGCGTTCACCAAGTCTGGAATATCAACCTGAACACTTCAGTTTCGAGAGACCATTCATGCTTCATTCTGAAGGATCTGTTGAGGTGATCCGTGAGGCAATTCTGCATCGCCAGAAGGTGTGCAACTTTGTGTGCCACTGAGTTCTGAATGCAAAAATTCCTAAGACTTACTGCTTCCTGGCAAAACTAGTCCCATCTGGTTACCCCACTTATTTAAATAGAGCATTCACAATGGTGTGGTCAATAAGAACTTATACCGTACTGGCATTAACATGTAGCAGGAAGCTTGGACAGGCATCAGACTGTGCTAAGTTAGAGTATATTTATGTGTACAGCCAGCTCCTGATTCAACCACAGGACTTGGAGATCCCCTAAGTGTGCTCCCCAGCCTAAGGGTAATGTCTGTTCCAAGACAGAAGGGAAGGTGAGAAGGGAACCTCAGTGCAGACATAGGACAGGTTCATCCACCAGTTCAATGAAGACACAACTCTGGCTGGTACATGAACCAGCATGTCAAGTTGATGTTTTATTGGACAATAAATAGACTTTAGCCACCCTGTATGAACCTCAGGTAGTCTGGTATGCTGAGTTACATATGTGTAAGCTACCATGCATCCTAGGAGTCTTCAGCAATTTCTTACACCAGGGTGGACAGCTGCATGAAAACAGGCAAAGTCAAAAGCAGCATACCAATCATTGGGTTCTAGGGAAGGAATAATGGAAACCAGGGAAACCATGCAAAACATTTTCTTGATAAATCTGTTTAAGTTTCACAGATCCAGACATCAATATGAGGAAATAAGAGTAAACCTCATTTCCCCAGTGCCATGGAAGTACTTCCACTATAGCTCCTAAACTGATCAGAGTCTGTATCTCTCACTTGATAACAGACTTCTGAGATTGATTGGTCCCTGAAAAGCAATGGGCAAGGGAAAAAGGGATGGAGAGAAACTGATCTGTTTTAACAGCATTCCAAGCACCAAGGAAGTGAGACAGCTTATTCCTTAAGGGAGCAGTACAGCAAGGAGGATCCCGATGGATTGATATGGTCATCTCATCCAAAAAGTCAAACAGGCTGTTTTGAGGTGGGTGGTTGCTTAGATGAAGCAACAGCAAGAGTGGTCTCCTCCTTCAAGACTTATTTCTCCTTTTATCCTGATAAAGTTGTCTTGGGAGATAAAAGGCCTGCCTACGCTCTAGTGAGTACAATACTGTTTTCTCTTAGGAGCTGGCATGTAGATGCTTAAGGACCAGAATCCTTGAATCTGGAATCCTTGACAGAATGTAAAGCCTCCTGTACTTTTTCAAACAAGCGCTACATCCCTCAAAGGGTAGGACCTCAATAGTTTGCGGAATTTTCATAGGTATGCTGAAAGACTGCAACCAGGAGGAACTACACATGGTCACTGCCATTGCCGCCATCATCCTGGTCACTGAGCAAGCTACATCTAGTGCAGTTTGGAGGGTTGTTCTCATGACCAGATGACCCCCCAGCAAGTATCACCTGGAACAACTCATTGAGTCAACAGTGTGCCCTTGTTGCCAAGAAGGCTAATGGCATTTTGGGTTGTATAAGTAGGGGCATTTCCAGCAGATCAAGGGATGTGATCATCCCCCTCTACTCAGCACTGGTGAGGCCTCATTTGGAGTACTGTGTCCAGTTTTGGGCCCCACACTACAAGAAGGATGTGGATAAATTGGAGGGAGTCCAGCGGAGGGCAACAAAAATGATTAGGGGGCTGGAGCACATGACTTATGAGGAGAGGCTGAGGGAACTGGGATTGTTTAGCCTGCAGAAGAGAAGAATGAGGGGGGATTTGATAGCTGCTTTCAACTACCTGAAAGGGGGTTCCAAAGAGGATGGATCTAGACTGTTCTCAGTGGTAGAAGATGACAGAACAAGGAGTAATGGTCTCAAGTTGCAGAGGGGGAGGTTTAGGTTGGATATTAGGAAAAACTTTTTCACTAGTAGGGTGGTGAAGAACTGGAATGGGTTACCTAGGGAGGTAGTGGAATCTCCTTCCTTAGAGGTTTTTAAGGTCAGGCTTGACAAAGCCCTGGCTGGGATGATTTAGTTGGGTTTGGTCCTGCTTTGAGCAGGGGGTTGGACTAGATGACCTCCTGAGGTCCCTTCCAACCCTGAGATTCTATGATTCTATGATTTCTCCAGTAATATAGCCACGAATTTGCACATCATGTCCCAATAAATAAGAAAAATCACATCAAAAATCAAAAGTCCTTGATTATTGGCAAATATGAATTTGCAGTCCTAATGTTGAATAAATCTGCCAACAAAGTCAGTCCTGTTTTCTTTTTGTCCTTGGGGATAGATTTCATGAGGCCCTGGCACACTTTCATTAACTGTAATAACCAAAGACCCTGGGGTCAGGTGGGAGTAAAAGTATTCCAGTGCTTGTGAAGGAACCTGGTATCTATACTCAATTCTTTTAATATGGGAGGTAAGGATGAGGTGTCTGCCAGAGCATCTCTGTAGGATCCAACACAACTTTAGTAATATGCAATGCCACTTTATCAGGTGCAGTAGTGTGGAGGATGTACACCAACTTGTGTGTATTCTCCTGAACTAGCTCCACCTGTATGTCCAAAGATGTAGCTACCCTCTTAACTAGTTCCTGCTACATTTTATAGTCATCGGGTATTGGAAAGGAAGACTTCTGAACCAACACCTCATCTGGAGATAAAGTAGAATTCATGAGAAGGGGGGTAACTTCAGTATGAGATAGTTGATTCTGAGGGTCCAGTTACATACGTTTTTGGTACGAATGATTCCTTTGAGACAGCATGGTCTTGGGCCACAATGGGGGAGGCTGATCTTAAAGGGGGGGGGGGCAATACTCCAAGTATTCCAGTAGAAGGATTGAAGAAGACCATACGGCCAATTATGACATATGGCATACATGAAAGAATGTTTCTAAAGGAGGAGGGGAGACCCAGGACCTGTAATATGTGTGAGAGGCATACAATCCAACCTCTGACTCTGAGGAGTAGGAGGAATAGCTTGTTGGACAATGTGGTGCAGTTCTGGGCAGTCACGGGAGACCGAAAGTGGGATTGATGTGTGGACATCGGTACCAAAGGAAACAACAAATGTTTACAAGCAATCAGTACCAGCTGTTTACCTGGAAGCTGCACTGGTGGCTTTTTCACAATCAGTGCCAAGGTGAAAAATGGTGGTGGATCCAGGCTGCAATGGTATGTACCAACACTGGTTCCGAGAGTGGTCCTAGAATGTGCATAGCTGAAGGGGATGGTCCATGTCAGTTTGTCAGCACGAAAAAGCACAGGAGGTCCTTAGTCACCTCACATGTCTCTGGCATTGTCGACACCAACAAGGCTCACTGCACTCCACTGTGTGGCAGTGCTGAAATGGAGGCTGGTTCCACAATAGAAAGGGTAGTTAGTGCTGGTCTCAATGATAGCAAGGATGGCACTGGAGTCAGCAACAGCTATCCATCGGTACTGGGGAACACTGAGCTGGGTCTCGCACTCTAACTTTCATACCCAAGCAACTCTGTAAAGAATCAATCAGGGGACAAGATTCTGAATCCTTTTTGGTGGCAGAGGAGGTATTTTTTGCGCTAGTTGTCTGAGGCTGCTCCCAAGTCTTCTGCCGTTTTCCCAAGGAGCCCACAGAGGAAGGATATCATTTCCTTTGATATTCCAGTTGAGAAGGAGATTCAGACAAATAAAGAGACGCACTTCTAAAAAGGAGTAACATCTGCCCCAACAGGTACCGCTATAGAAAAATCTTCAGCTTTGGTGCACTGGGTATGCACTGCTAATGTTAAACGGACAAAAGAAAAGCTGAAGACTGCCCATCCAGCATGTGCTAGATTTTTTTATTGGTATAGAATGAGAAGAGAACTAGCTTCTGAAGCCTGTGGTACAGAAGCAGGGACAATGCAAATTATCACCTTATTGTGAAAATACACTACCAAGATTCCAATGACAAAGTCCTCAGCTCAAACACATTACAATCAGATCTCGGTATCTGCCTAAAAAATGCACCAGCTGAAAGTGACTAGACAAGTGAGCTGAAACTTCTGCTTATAGCAAGGATAAATTGCTTGCTTTACTATTACCTCAACAGCTTTTAATGCAGAAGACTGGTGACCTCCTTCTCCCTCTAATGGGGCCTATGGTTGAGATGGCTAACTAGAATAGGCAGGCAGAGACTGCTTCTAAATGCAAAAGACTGCAAGGGAGCAGCATGAGAGGCTCAGAACTCTGGTCTCTTCTGGAGTACCATGGAGCAAACTGCGTAATAAAGTGACATGGTCCTGAAGACAAGCAGAGAGATTCCCATCTACAAACAAACTGACCTGGACCCAAATTTAAATCTTTTAAAAGGATTGATTTCTCTCTGTTGCTTAGGAAAAGCAGGACATCTAGAAACTTCTTGTCACTGGTTGCCAGGATGCACTTTTCACTTGGTTGTGTTCCTGAAGGGGGAACCCAAACCGTAACAAAAGTAAATTAAAGATTTGTTCCTGCCTCTTCAACTGCACAGCCAAGGTAAAACCCAAAGTTTTACTGACTAAAGTACATTATGTAATCAAGACAAGACACAATGCGAAATGGAAACTCTGTTAACGGAGTTTGAGGTACCTAATTAAAAACTGCTCATTCGTTAAAAGGGCACTATCCAGTTAAGTCTGGGTCAGAATTTGTTTTCTAAAAATTAACTATTTAAATAACTTAAAACTAATAGAATTATTTCCATGATTTTGTTTTAACTGACATATAAACAAGGTTTGTTTTGTTTCTTTAAAATGAGTTGCAACCCAAGCTTTACAGTAACAACTACTAGCACATTAAAAACTGAATTTGAAATTAAAGCAACTAATTTTAAACAGAAGTGAGCATAAACAATAGATAAACAAGATGAATGTAAAACAAATTAATTGATGTAGTGAAAAGTAAACTAGATTTCAAATATTATTTTATTTTTACCAAAGTAGTATATTAGCAACATAGGTAAGGATATTTTTAAAATTATATGAAAATATTTAATAAATAGGGGGTTAATGAAGCTAAACTTCACCAGGCAGCCGCACTACAGACACAGTATAGTAACATACATGAGCAAAACTCGTATTTGGTTCTACAGCGGTAGAAAGTTGTCTGTGATTTTCAAAGGAGCTTAAGGGAGTTAGTTGCCCATTCCCATTAAAAGTCAAAGGGTGCTGGGCTCTTAGCTCCTGTAAGCTCCTTTTCAAACCCAAGGCTTATACATTTTAGTAAACTATTTTTCTACCATTTAAAAAATTTAGCTTACCTGAGTTGGCTTGGGAGCAGACATGGTAGCATCACCACTTTCTGGTTTAGGAATGCTGTCAATTAGCTCCAAGATACCCATCAGCTTTTGGTCAGAGATTTGAACAGAGAGCAAAGGCAGTTGTCCAAAAATTTTGAATCTGTTACATAAATGATGACAGTTATTTCAAATGGATGTATCAATTAAAATGCTGCATTCGTTTTCTTATTACTAACAACATCCTTACTTGGCAGCAAATTACAGAAACAGAAAAAATACTAAATGTAAGATATATTTCATTTATATTTGAGGAAAAGTTGTTTAATCTATACAAAACTGTGGCTGAACTCATCATCCATCAGATATTTGAGCAATTCTAAATTCCCTACTGCTACCATGTTCTGTGAAAGGAAGATTCCAAATATCAATTTTAGGGGTACTTTACCCACTTCTGATTTCTCATATCCCACAACCAGGAAGTCCTCTCTGTTATTTACTTGTTTTATTGTATTATTTATAAACACATCATAAAGTACTGTGTAAGTACAAAACTATTTAAGTGAAGTAAAACACATTTTCTCTATCCCAAGGAGCACGCAATCTAGCACTCCAATTTAACAAAGCACTTAAGTGTTTTGTTGGGTAGGGGCTCTATTATAGACAAGAAACCTAAAACAGTATATGGGGCAACAGTTCAGGAAAAGCTGAGACAAAAGAAAGCAAGAATTTAAAGGAGGAAGATGTTGGAAGACAGGAAATGGGACTTTTCCAAACAGAGGCCCTGATCCTGCAAAGTCTTACACATATTTAACTTTAGGTGCTGCAAGTTGACTGATTTGAAGTCCCGTGGTATACCTAAGTCTTTGCAGGACTAGGACCTTAAGAAGCAGCATAATTAGGTGTGAACCAGAGACAGGGCCGGCTCCAGACACCAGCCTACCAAGCACGTGCTTGGGGCGGCACCTTGGGATGGGGCGGCACTCGGGGTTTGTTTTTGTTTTTGTTTTGGTTCGGCCGGGCGGCGCTGGGGGGAGGCTTGCGAGGCATGGCGCCATGCTGGGGGGGCAGGGACTTGGGCGGCGCGACACGACGCTCAGTGGGGGCGGGGGACTTGGGCGGCGCAACGCGACGCTTGGAGGGGGCAGGGGACTTGGGTGGCGTGACGCGACGCTCTGAGGGGGCGGGGCGGCGCGACGCTCGGAGGGGGCGGGGCTCTTTGTTTTTGCTTGGGGCGGCAAAAATGTTAGAGCCGGCCCTGACCAGAGACTAAGAAAGCCGTTTGAAATCAAAGATTTTCAACTCTTATAATCTAGCTACATCTGCTTCTCAGATTAAATATAGAACTGCAACACCATTCCTTTTCATTCTTGGACAAGCCAATCTCTTTAAACTGTACTGAAATTTCAAATTGAATCACCAGGTCTCTAGGTCTGACACAGATTTCTTTCTGTAATAAGAACTTTTAAGAGTTCTTCGGTAGTGTCCATAGTTTCAATATTTCTAGAGAGACATTTCAAACTGCCTTTTTGTCTCCTAATTTTGCTTTGTCCCTTGGGAACTGGCAAAGTCTATGATCACTACCTGACCTGAAAGTACTTGCCCACCTACTGCCTAGTGATCTGCAATCCAAGACTCTTTAATAGTTACCATTGCTCCTGGATTTAAAGATAGCAGAAGCGGTCAGAAGCTTTTTAGCTTTTGACTTAAAAAGAACTTGTGCCTTTCCTTGGAAATGAAGACTGACACAGTCTTTGTTACCATTAGCTCCTATGACGTGCTTTAACTATGTGCCGCCATCTGTGTCTGTATTCTGCAAGCATACTATATATGGCTTTTATTTTATAGGTTTTTAGAATACATTGAAGGTTTGAGATGACACGTTGCTCACACAGCGCCGGTACACAGAAGGTAAAATGACTGATAGGCAGCTGATGACGCATCAGAAAAGAGGGCAATGAATTACAGCTGCAGCAGTAGAAATTCTTGTACGAACAGCAGATTGAAGGGGACAAGGAAGGGGAATGGACCAGGAGCCTTATAGTGGAGAATCAGTAGAAGAAATACTCACAGAAGCAGGTTAACCAGAACTGGGAATGGCCAAGAGATCTGGGGTACAGAAAGACCCTGGATCTTGTGGATGAAGCAAAGCTGATGCAGAGCTGCCTAAGCTCTGCATAAGGGCTGATAAATTGAGGCAATGTGCTGATACCAGCTAGGGAGGCACTTTGCCATGGATGCGAACCTCGTAGTTGTAAACTCCACTGCTCAAGGTAGGCCATCATCTCAGCATCCCTGGAGAGAGGTTTAGATCCCAGGGAGGAATCGTCTCTTACTTGGGGATTATAACCTCTCCAGGTCTTTAAGAAAACGGATAACCATCTCATGCAAAAAGACAGACCCACTGTCTACTTTGGCATGGAAGGCTGAAATGGCTGCTAGATGTACCCAGACTGAAGAAATAGCAAGACCCTATTGTTTCAGAAGCAGAAGGTACTCCAATGAGGACTGCATAGGCAGAATTCCACGTTGGGAGGACCAGATGGAGAATAGCTTCCATTTTGCAAAATAAGTGGTCCTGGCAGAGGGTTTTCTACTGCCCAGTAGGACTCTACGGACTTGCTCCAAGCAAGCTTGCTCCTCAAGATTCAGCGATGAAGCTTACAGGCCATCAGATGAAGAGAACCGAGGTTCAGGTGGAGCAGCTGACCATGGTCTTGAGAGATCAGGTCCAGGTGTAGCAGAAGCAGAAGCGGGGTCTCCACCCAAAGGCCTATGAGAGTGGTGAACCAACGTTGCCTGGGCCATGCCGGGCCTATGAGAATGACCAGCGCCCAGTTCCACTTGATCTTCATCAGAACCTTGTGACTCATCAGAATAGGTGGACAGGCGTAATAGGTGTTCATAAGAGACCACGAGGCTGTGGCCTTGCAGGGAGCAGAACTGGTGGCATTTCCTGTTGTGACAGGTAGCAAACACATCTATAAGGGGAAACCCCCACCATTGGAACGTCCCTTGCCATGTCCAGACGAAGGGACCACTCGTGGTCAGAGGAGAAAGACCTGCTGAGGTGATCCACCAGCTGGTTCTCCACTCCCAGAAGGTACGACGCTTCTAGAGGGACTGAATGTGTTATGCATAACTCCCACAGTTGGACTGCTTCCTGACATAAAGGAGAAGTGTGCACTCCACCCGGCCGATGCAGAACATGGCAGTTGTGTCATCCATGAGAAACTAAACAACCTTGTTCATAAAGTGAAGCAGGAATGCTTGGCAGATGAGGCAGACTGCCCTGAGATCTTTGACACTGATACGAAGAAGAGCTCTTCTTGAGACCATAGACCTTGAGTCCTAAGGGACCCTAAGTGGGCATCTCAGCCAAGCGCTGATGTGTTGGAGACTAGAGATATCGACAGTTGAGGCCGTGAAAAGTGTTCTCATGCACAAACCTCACGGTGGTTCTGCCACCACGTCAGTGAGCTGGAAACGATGATGCCGTGAAGGTGAGTATACCATGGCCAGCCAGGGTTGGTGAGGTCTGAGACATAGCTTCGTGTGTTGTACTAAGTATGTGCTCAATAGCATGTGGCCCAGAAGACTCAAACACTTCCGAGCTGTCATGACAGAATGTGTCTGGAGGGACCTTATCAGGACCATGATTGCCCGAAACCGATCTTCTGGAAGCAGGACCCTCGCCTGCATGGCATTAAGATCGGCACCAATTAACTCCATCCCTTGCACAGGGATAAGTGTGGATTTATGGGCATTTATCAGTAGACCTAGTGCCCTGAAGGTCGACTGGATAAGACAGATGTTGGGTTCCACCTGAGCTCTGGACCGGCCTCTGATAAGCCAGTCGTTGAGGTACGAAATAAGTGTACTTCTCTTTTTCTGATGAAAGCCTCCACCACCACCATACATGTGGTTGAAATCCGTGGGGCGGTCAAGAGGCCAAATGGAAGCTCTGTGAACTGGTAATGTATGACAAATCTTGGGAACCTTCTGTGGCTATGGAAAATCGATATGTGGAAGTATGTGTCCTTTAAATTGAGTGGGGCATATCAATCTCCTGGATCCAATGAGGGAATAATGGAAGTCAAAGAAACCATGCAGGACTTTAAGTTCTTGAGATAGTTGAGCCAACACAGGTCTAGGATAGGTCTGAAACCATCTTTGGCTTTTGGGCTTAGGTAATGGGAATAGAACCCCTTTCCTCTTAAATGATGCAGAATCTCTTCTATGTCTCCCACCTGAAGGAGGGATTGGATTTCTTGTTACAACAATTGTTCGTGAGACGGGTCCCTGAAGAGGGATGAGGAGGAGGGGTGGGAAGGTTGGATAGACAAAAACTGGAGGGTGTATCCCATTTCTATTGTGTTAAGTACCCAACGGTCCAAAGTAATGTGGGTGCAGGCATTGAAGAAATGGGAGAGTCAGTTGGAAAACAGAGGGGTAACTGGATCCAGTATCGTGGGGACTGAGATGTCAACCTTGAACATCTTGTCAAAATGAGTGCTTTGAGCTCCCTGAGTGTCTGGGGGTGGTCTGCATCGGCCCTGTTGAAGTCGGTAGAGGAGGTCTAGGCCTGAACCCACTGCTCTTCCTCCTTTGCTGGTCCTTTCTGGCTGGCTGGACAAAGTAACAGCCAGTCTGTTGGGGCCTGTAATGTTTCCTGGATATCACTGGAGTATATAGTCCCAGAGATTTCAAGGTCACCTTGGAGTCCTTAAGACCATGGAGTCCAGTGTCTCTTTGCTCTGAAGAGCAAGGACTCTTCAAAAGGGGAGATCCTGGAGGGTTTGTTGTACCTCGTGGGGAAATCCTGACAACTGCAGCCACACGCTTCCGCACATGGTCACTGCCATTGCTGTTAATCTGGCCGCAGAATCAGCTGCATTCAGGACTGCCTGCAAGGAGGCCCTCGCCATTGTTTTTCCCTCCTCAATCAGTGAGGAGAACTCCTATCTGGCATCCTGGAGGAGCAAGTCCTTAAATTTAATAGACACCCACATATTAAAGTGATAACAGCCTAAAAAAACATGTGATGAAGCTACTATAGGGGGTTTTCCTATAGAGGACAGCATTGGTACCAAGCAGTGGCTAGGGGATAGTTCTCTGCTGCTCTGCAGAACAGGTGGTGCAGAGTCCTGAACCTCCTGGGATGCAGGAACTGGTAGCAAAAAAACAGGTCTCTGGCTGCTGCAAACACCCCTGAAGTAGACATTGCTGCAAACTGACTGGCACACTGTCTGCCCAATGGCAATACCTCTGATGCCAGAGTCAGCAGGGCCTGTGAAGGTACCAGAGCCGGTTTTATTGGCTGTTGCGGTGCTGGAGAGGAAGAGCAGCCCAACAGAGGTCTCACTCTATCCCATGCCTACTTGCCTTTGGCATCAGAGATCGGCTCTTCTCCTGTTTCTGGTGTTACTTCTTGGGTACTGTGGATGAAGATCAGTGCCAACACTCACGACCAGTGAGGGGAGTGCTGCGCACTGAAGCTGAAGTGCTTGGTGCCGAGTCTGAACACTGTTCTGAAGCAGGTCTTAGGGCTGCCTCCATGAGAAGGACCTTCAACCTCTATTCCTGGTCCTTCTTGGTGCGAGGTTTGAAGTCCCTGCAGATCTGGCAGCGGTCTTTTCTGTGAGATTCCCCCAAGCACTTGAGACAACTCGAGTCCAAGTTGCACAATGGCCTCGACTTGACGCAGGAAGCAGAGGGCTTGAAGCCCAGTGACAGAGGTATGCCTCGGCACTGGGGAACAGATGAACCTCGCTGAGCATGGAGGTGTTCAACAACTAACTAACTACTAAAAACTAACACACACTACTACAATAACTATATACACTTATCAAGAAGAGAAAACCACTAGGAAAAGTGCCTGAGCAATAAAAGTAGTTCCAGCAACCATCATGGGCTGTAAGAAGGAACTGAAGGGGTATGGGTCGGCAGGGCCCTTTATACCGGCTCTATGAGTGTGTGGCACCAGAGGGTGCTGGAGCCAACCCAATGGGTATCACTAGGGGAAAAGATTCCAGCAACTGTGCTCAGGACACGCACACACCTACACTGGAATGGACATGTGCAAGCACTCAAACAAGAACATCTGTTCCTTGATCCACCGTAATAGAAAGAGGCATACACTGTGGATGCTATGCTACTTCCAAGTGAAAGTTAGTGGGCTGGTTCCTATCTACAAAGATTAAAAACACCTATAATTCAGTTCTCAGACACTGCGTCTTCATCTCTGAATCACCAACCACCTGCATTTGTCTGGAACACTTCAGCTCTTTCTTGTCAGGTTGAAATTTAAGAATTATAGTATAGTTGGGTCCTTGCAGGGACTATTCCCTTAAAAAGGAATTTATTGTGAACATTTACACAATAGAAAGAAAAACATACTTAGGCATTCTTGCATCAGTGACAACCATTGCCCTGCTAAATTCCACTTTCACATCCATAGGCCGCAAGATATGTTGTGATGAATATTTTAGCTTACGAGCCTCCTTCCAATTTTCATCTAGTGAAAAGAAAACAGTTGTATTATTTTATGCCACAACAGATTTTCCCAACACACTGAATACATTGTGAAAATGGGTTTTGGAGCTGGGGAAGTATAGAATAAGGAAGGATAATGGAGGAAAAGTAATGTTACTTGGCTAGATGCCAAAATCACAAGTGAAATTCTTTGGTCTATATAGTATGCGCCAGACCAGGCTAGGTAACCTTGAGACCTTTTGGCCTCAAAAGTCTATGCAGTTGTAAGAAACTAAAAACTAAGATTATGTCTACATTACAAACCTAAGCCAACCTATATTAGATTGCTGCAGTGGTGCATGTCTACACTACCCTCCTTGGGCTGGTGGCGTGCATCCTCACCAGGTGCGCCTCCACCAACCTAAGAGGGCAGTGTGGGGAGCAGAGACCCTGGTCCCTCAGCTCTGCTGGCAGCTCCCTGCCAGGAGCCTGGCTGCCCCACAGGCTCCTGGCATGCTCCCCCCCCCCCCCCCCCAGCTTCCCATTCCCTGCCAAGAGCTGGGGAGGAAGCTGCCCAAGGCTTCTCACCACTGGGGAGTGGGGTTCAGCTGCCCCAGCCTCTTGAGCCCCCCACTCTACACTAGGAGCAGGCGGGGAGCCACTCAGGTTTCTCACCCTGGCTCCCAGCTGGGAGACAGGTCCAAAGCTGCCCCCGCTTCTCACCCTACGAATCGAAGTTGCTGGGGCTTCAGCTCCCAGCTGGGAGCAGAGTCTAGCCCAGCACTCCAGGGGGGCGGGGGCTTTCTGATCAATTTCATGGCTCCTGCGATGCAGTATCTACACGGAGACTTCGTTGCCCTAACTATACCAACATATGCCATATGCCTCTCGTGGAGGTGGAGTTATGATGTCCGTGTAATAGGACATTTACAATGGTGGAAGGAAGGCTGTAGTGTAGACACAGACATAATTAGGTCAACATAAGCTGCTTTATGTCGACCCTAACTGTGTAGTATAGACCAGCCCTAAGGTTGCACAGCTTGGTTGCCAGGCTTAATTAAGGGCTTGGAAAACTCACTGTGTGTAGATGTGTGGGAATCGATTTGCAGTTTTAAAAATATCTATCCCAAAGGCAATCATGGCCTAGAATGTACTCATCTGTGGAAGTGAAGAACAAAATTTACTGGAAACTCAATTGTTGGTTAAAAATTGGCACACCGGTTATCAAAAAGTTTTTTGTTCAGTTGTCTCAACAAAAAGCAATTCATTTTGTGAATACTTACGATGTTTGCAGTAAAGTAGCTGTATACTGCTGAGCTGAATATCAAAGCTATCATAAGCTCTTGACATGATATCTTCAATGGTGCTTTGTCCTACTTTGAGTTCTGACACATCAGAACGACTTTTACTCGTCATCTTAAAAATCATAAAAAGTAATTAAAATCAGTTTAAAAATCTTCAAAGCACTGGTCATACAAATATTCAACTTCTATCATGATTAGAGGTCAAATATCAAATAATTATTTTAATAAATAACAGGATCCATAGGACTAATATACCATATCAGACCAGTAATTTATGTAGTGCAAAATCCTCCCTCCAGTTATAGCCAGAATTAGATACTTTTCAAGAAACCCCATAATGAACCACTATGAAATAAGCTGCCCACCGGAAAAATTGCTTCCTAAACTCCTATTAGTTAGCGAGTGACTTTTGCCCTGAACCATGAGAGCTCATACTCCTTTATAGTTTATTTTATCTAATGTTACTGTGACTGTTAAACATACAACTGTCTAATCTATTTTTTATCCTGCCAAACTAAACTCTCTGTCTCAATGATAACATGTAGCAGAGTTACACAATTTGTAATTAATCCGTGGAAATGCATTTCCTTTTATCAGTTTTAAATTTCTTGCCCTTCAATCTCTTTGGCCATTCTCTTGGTCTTTTATTACAAAAAGTTATAAACTTAGAAACGCCCAAATATCCTCAGCACCATTATGTATCTTCATGCTGTCCCCTCTTACTCATCTCCTAGCTAATTTAGGCAGCCCTCGTCTTTTTAATCTCACCTCATAAAGAAGTCCTCCCATGCCTCTAATCATTTTTGTCATCTACCTTTAGAAACTTTATATTTCTACTCTATGTTTTTGAGGTGGGTTAACAATCTTGAAATACAATGCAATTATGAAGTTCTACCGTAGATTAATATAATAGCATTGTAAATTTTCAATATTAATTTCTAACCCATTCTTCATACATACTCACTTTTTTAAAAACCATGTCAAGTGGCAGGACAAGAATAGAAAATGATGATAAATTCATGATAAAATTTAATTTGTAATGAAATTAAATTCAACATTCTTGTAGGACGGAAAAATACAAAAGAAACCCACCAGAGTAGCATTTAACTTCAAAAAGAGACACTACACAAAAATGAGGAAGCTAGTTAAATGGAAATTAAAAGGAACAGTCACACGAGTAAAATGCCTGCAAGCTACACAGAAACTTTTTTTTTTTTTTTAAAGGCGCAAACTAAATGTATACAAACACAATGATACCATGGCTAAAGAGAGACAAAGAGGCAGAGACAAAAAGACATCCTTTGAAAACTGCAAGTCAAATCCTATTGAGGAAAATAGAAAGGAGCATAAACTCTGGCAAATCAACTAAAGAAGTATAATTAAGCAGGCTAAAAAAGAATGTGAAGAGCAACTACCAAACGACACAAAAGCTAACAATAAAAAATTTAAGTACACCAGAAGCAAGAAGCCTGCCAAACAATCAATGGGGCCACTGGACAATCCATGTGCTAAAGGAGGACTCAAGGAAGACAAGGCCATTGTGGAGAAGCTAAATAAATTCTTTGCACTGGTTTCCACTGCAGAGGCTATGAGGCAGATTCCCACACCTATGCCATTCTTCTTAGCAGACAAATCTGAGGAACTGTCCCAGATTGAGACAACAGCAGAGGTGATTATGGAACAAATTGATTAACTGAACAGTAATAAGTCATCAGGACGAGTTCTGAAGGACCTAAAATATGAAATTGTAGAACTGCGAACTATAGTACGTAATCTATCACTTAAATCAGCCTCTGCCCCAGATGACTGGAGGATAGCTAATGTAACACAGATTTTTAAAAAGGCTCCACAGGCAATCCTGGCAATTACAGGCCAGTAAGCCTAACTTCAGTACCAGGAATATTGGTTGAAACTATAATAGAAGAATAGAATGATCAGACACAGATGAACACACTATGTTAGGGAAGAGTCAACACAGCTTTTGTAAAGAGAAATCATGCCTCTCTAATCTATTCTTTGAGGGTGTCAGCAAACATGGACAAGAGTGATCCAGTGGATTTAGCGTACTTGGACTTTGAGAATGCTTTTGACAAAGTCCCTCACCAACAGCTCTTAAGCAAAGTAAGCAGTCATGGAATAAGAAGGAAGGTACTCTAATGGAAAATTAACTGTTTAAAAGTAGGAAACAAAGGGAAGGAATAAATGATCAGTTTTCACAGTGGAGAGGGGTAAATTGCAGGGTCCCACAAGGATCAGTACTGGGACCAGTGTTGTTCAACATATTCACAGATGATGGTAAAAAGGGGGTAATCAGTGACGTGGCAAAGTTTGCAAATGATACAAAATTACTCAAGATACTTCAGTCCAAAGCTGACTGCAAAGACTTCGGGCATGGCTACACTTGCAGATGTAGAATGCTGTGAGTTAAACCTGCCTTCGGAGAGCACAGTAGGGAAAGCGCTGCAGTCTGTCCACACTGAAAGCTGCTTGAGCACTGGCGTGGCCACATTTGTGGCACTTGCAGTGGCATTGGGAGCAGTGCATTATGGACAGCTATCCCAGCATGCAAGTGACTGCAACGTGCTTTTCAAAGGGGGGGGTGTAGACGAGTGGACTCACCCCTGCGGCACTTCCTGCTGGTGATTTCCGGGAATTAGCTCGTTCCAGCTCCGGAGCACCCTCTGCAGGCCGGTGATCCACCTGTCCTCTGGCCCCCGTGTTCCTCCCTGGACCCCAGTGCCCCTTTAACTGGGGTGCTGCCCCTGGCAGTACCCCACCAATCTGGGTCTCCCCTCCCTGGGGAACTCCCAACCCACTATCCCCACCTTGCCTCAGTCTTGGCTACTGCCAGTCATCACTTAGCCCCCATTCCCTGGGGCAGACTGCAGTGTATCAGCCACTCAACATAGGCAAAGGGGTTTGGACCTGCTGCCTCGGCCTACCTGTGACTACCCCTCTGTAGCCCCAGTACCTGTCTGGCCTTACACTAGGCTGCAGCCTGGGGGGTTTACCAGGCAGAGCCCTACAACTCCCGTGCCCTATTCCCCAGCCCTGCTTCCCTCAGGTACTTTCTCTCAGCTTCCAGCAGCCAGGCCCTTCTCTCTCTGAACACACAGAGAGACTGAGACTGCTTCAGCCCAGCAGTCCCTTTATAAGGCCAGCTGAGTCAGTTTGGGGCATGGCCATAGCTGCAGCTGTTTCCCCACTCATCCTAGGCTGTTCTCCCAGCCTGCCAGCCCTCTCAGAGGGCTGGTTCCAACCCTGTCAGGGCTGGAGCGGGTCACCACCCCACTACAGGGGGGTGGAGTGTAACAGGGAGTTTGTTGTGTGTATGTGGGGGGAGAGAGAGTGGGGTTTTGGGGGGCTGAGAGCATGTCAGAATGCTGTCTTGTAAGTTCAGACAGCAGCAGACCCCCCCACACACACACAGCATTCCACACTAATGGCTTGCATGCCAGCTGTCAGAAACAGAGCTTTGAAAGGGCATCTCCGCATTCCTACAGGAGTTCCAAACAACGACATGAGTGGCCACTTGACTTAAGGGGATTATTGGACGTTTCCGGAAGCCGATCAGAGTGCAGTAACCCAACACCTCATTCACACTGACGCCCGTGCGTTGTAGCCAAGGCGCAGCAAACGTTATTCCTCTCGCCAAGGTGGAGTACCAGCAGCGCTGTAGCCGCGGAGTCAGAGCGCTCTACATGCCTTGCCAGCATGGACAGGGAGTGAGCTAGGGCGCCCGGGGCTCCTTTATTGCACTGTAACTCGCAAGTGTAGCCAAGCCCTTACAAAGGGATTTCACAAAATTGGGTGACTGGGCAACAAAATGGCAACTAAAATTCAATGTTGATAAATGTAAAGTACAGCACTTTGGAAAAGAATCCCAACTATGAATTGAAAGAATTCTAAATTAGCGGTTACGACTCAAGAAAGAGATCTTGGAGTCAACATCGATAGTTCTCTGATCTGCTCGGTCTGCAGCGGCAGTCAAATAAGCTAACAGAATGTTAGGACTCATTAGGAAAGGGATAGATAATAAGACAGAAAATAGCATAATGCCACCATATAAATCCATGGTATGCTCACACCTCACATACTGCCTATAGTTCTGGTCGCCCCATGTCAAAAAAAGATATATTAGAAATTAGAATCAGAAAAGGTACTGAAGGGCAATAAAAATGATCAGGAGTATGGAACAGATTCCTTATGAAGTTATGAAGTGAGATTAAAAAGACACCAACTGTTCATTTTAGAAAAGAGATGACTAAGGGGGGATATGATAGAGGTCTATAAAATAACGAATGATGTAGAGACTAAACAGGGAAGTGTTACTTACCCCTTCACATAACACACCAGAGGTCACCCAATTAAATAAATAAGCAGCAGGTTTAAAACATAAGGAAGTACTTCACTAAATGCACAATCTATGGAACTCGTTGCCAGGAGACATTATGAAGGGAAAAAGCATAACCGGATTCAAAAAAGAATTACATACATTCGATGGATAGGTCCATCAATGGCTATTAGCCAAAATGGTCAGGGGTGCAACCCCATGCTCTAGGTGTCCCCCTTAACCTCTGACTGCAAGAAGCTGGAACTGGATGACAGAGGATGGTTCACTCTATAATTGTCAGATGTGTCAGGGAAAGAACAGAACAGGACACCAGCCGCTGTTGGAAGACAGGATACTGGGCTAGAGGGACCAATTCTTATGTCTTATATCTGAAGCTGAACCCAGCAACCAGCTCCATCAGCACTGGTTCAGTTTCAGCAGCTGTCTTAGTATGAACATATTAGGATGGAAAACGAATGAATTCTGAAGTGCGTGTATCCAGGAATGCCTGTGATCACACAGACTCCAAAAGCTTCTGTGGTGCAATAAGACTGCCAGTGATAGGCATAAACTGAACATACAGTTCGACCACCTTAAGCATCCTGCTAGAGATCAATCCAGTGGTGTTTTATTAGCAAAGCGGTCACGTCCCTTTGGGATTTGCCGTGATGATGATGATGCAGTTATGAGTGCTCGACATTTTTGCAAATCTGGTCCTTGGTGTCTCGCATGGGGCAACCAGAAATTAGGAACAAACAATCAGTAGTAAACTGTGAACATTCTCGTTTTGATGTTTGTCTTAAGTGGTTAAGCCTTTGTGATTCTGGGAAGTCTGGTGGCAGAGGAGGAACAGACTATAGTTCTCTAGGTTAACTTTTTTTTACCCATATGCTGCAATCTCTTGCCTCATTCACTACACACCATCCAACATCTGTGGCAGAAGAGACCACCATCCTATATACAACAGCCATATTTATACACAACTGAGTCATTCATTCTAGATGAACTTTGGAGTGCTAGACTTTGAAACCTTAATGATTTTAATGTAGTTTTTTATGTAATTTCCTATATTTCAAAAAAAACCTGAAAACTTAGTTTCTATATGTGGAACCATATTGCCCCCAACATGGGTTGTCAACAGCATAAGGACCTTTAGATCCACAGCACAGACTTCTACCACTTGAGCTAATGATGTAAATGGCAATCAGTAGTAGGCTGTTATTTTCTATGTAGAACAGCCACAGGACCAGAAGAGGAGCGAGAGCTGGGACACATATTTTGCCAATTAATTTCACAGCAGAGGAATGTAGATTCAGGATTCCTGGGTTATGTATCAGGTTCTGGACAGAAGTGTGCATTAGTGGTTACCAACTCTATTGCTAGGGCTCTAGTCCTTCTCCCTCTCCACTCCTTTACAAACACTCCTTACCAGCTCCTCTCGCCTCTGCTTCCTTCCACCCACAGGCTCCTGCTGCTCCCACATTTCCACTCCTCTGCATTTCTGCCAGGAGCCAACAGAGGGAGCATTTAGTGATAAGGCTGCGAGTTTGTCACAGATATCTGCAGCAGTCCGTGCTCCTGGCTCAGGGACAACTCAGGCAGTCCCTGTGTCAGGTGCACTGGCCGCTGCTGGGGCAGTCTCGGGCCATCACGCCCCCATGCTCCCCCTGAGCAGCAGCGTTTGGGTGTAGAAGAGGGCAAGGGGAGTGGGGCATGGGAAAGGGTGAGGTGAGCTCTGGGCAGCACTTACCTGGGAGGCTCCCCGGAAGCAGTGACATACACCTCGCTCAGCAGCTAAGGGGAGGCATGGCCAGGCAGTTCTGTGGGCTGCCTCCGGCCAGAGCACTGGTTTCACAGCTCCCATTAGCCGGGAACCACAGCCAAGGGACTTGTGGGGGCAGTGCCTGCAGATCAAAGGCCATGAATTTTTGTTTACTGCCTGTGACCTGTCTGTGACTTTTACTAAAAATACCCATGACTAAAATGTAGTCTTATTTGGTGCACAGTCTCCCGGCTGTCAGTTCCTGTGCCTGGTGCCACAGCATCCCCCAGTATCCAGGTGAAGCTCCTGAAGGGAAGTGCTGCTCAGCCTCAGAAGTCCTAGTGTGGCACATGCCTGATGCATATGGAATCTTCAATGATTTTAACTTCCAAACTCTAACAAGTCTCTACTGAGCATGTACAAACAGAGTTTTCATAGGCTTATGCTTAGGCCAAAGTTTTCATGCAGGTACCTAAAAGAACATCCTGTGGCGACCATGCTGTCAAACATCAAACCCCTATTCCAAAAACATGGAGGTGCTAAACATTCTCAACAAAGTTATTTTAAGATTTTTTTTTTTAAATATGGGCAAAACATTTTTCCCTAATCTTGTTCTCAGAAACAAGTAAACCATTTTAGCTAAAAGAGTCAAAAAAATTCAGCCTGAGACAGACACCCAGAATGCAAAATTTCAGCCCAAATCATTATAGTTTGCTGTTGCTTATAATTTTGCCGAACAGTCTTACAATGGGATAAGCAAACTTAATATGCAGTGCTGCCAGTGTCACCTATATATATAGATATATATCAGTTGCCAACATACAAAGAAGGGGAACGTGCTATTTTAAATTCTATTAGTTCAATAAGGCGGCAATCATCCTGGGGCAGGAATAATATTTTCTGTGTTTGGTATAGGGTGACCAGACAGCAAATGTGAAAAATCGGGATAGGGGGTAATAGGAGCCTATATAAGAAAAAGACTCAAAAAATCGAGACGGTCCCTATAAAATCGAGACATCTGGTCACCCTAGTTTGGTATGGTGTTAAGTATGCTAATAGCATTTGATATACATTTATTAATTTACCTTTGCTTGCTTTTTCCTTACAATTTAAATAATTATTACATTTAATATAGAGGATAAATATTTTGAAGTTTTGATTAAGTCCTATACTCAAATGATCATTCTATTCAATCCATATCATTTTAGTGGATAACGAACAAGAAAAGAGCATTGGCAAGGGGTGGGAGGAAAAGGACAAACAGTATTCAATTAAAAATATTGTGTTAACCACATATGTCAGAGTAAGAGAGATTCTGTTTCTTTGTATTCCAAAATAGCATCAGGGATGCCAAGATTTAAAACTGTTAAGAACAATTTTCATGCATTACTTTACGGCATTCAAAGATTCGCAAAGGAAGTGGCCTCATTTTTGTCATCTACACTATCCACTCTAAGCGGATTAGAGAAGTGTTCAGAACAGGAGAAGAAATCCAGACTTGTCTAGAAAGCAGTTTAAAATGAATCACCACTATTTAAATTGAATAGGAACATTTAAATAAATCCATTATATTCTACAGAATTTAAGTTCATTTTTAACATACTACAATAAATAGAAGCCAAATTATCACAATAAATCATTTCATGAGTGGAAACTGTACCTGTAGGTTACCAAGATCCAGAAGTAGTAAATTTGACGTAGATTCATAAAATCCATTTTGTGGAACAAGGACGTATGAAGCCATTAAATTAATTTTTAGATTGAGAACTTTCTGTGTTTCAATAACATATAATAATCCTAGAAAATAATCACATTGAGACAGGTAAGGAGCCAATATGAAACCATGACTTTAAACGTATTTTAAATAAATTATGGTGATAAGGTATGAAGCAGAGGACAAATTTCATTACAATAGGATTACTAAAATATACAGCTGAAACTGTAAACTGTTCAACCACATCAAACTTAGTCAACCATCCCAAATGTACAATATCCTGGTTTATTCTGATAGATCTCAATTCTCTTTACTGGTTACACATTCATAAATGTACTTCTTATTAATGTAGTTCTTTTCAGTGTTCAAAGTACCCATGAATAATAATCAATCACCTTGTCAGTCCCAATGAATATAGCATAAATGATGACAAATAAGACACTTTCTCTAAGAGATCACAATAGCCAATTTCATGAGGACTGTCTGACACTGTAGGCTTAATACACTGGAATTAAATTACAATACAAAAATATTCATGTGACAATGAGATTTGCTTTTAATCAAAGTTTAAATCCTCAATATATTTCCCATCTGCTATAACTATCTTAGTCTAATAATTTCTGAGTCATTTGTTCAGAATAAAATGATTTTCTCAAATCATTTTTACAAAAGATTCTATTACCTAAAGTCAGTCAACTATCTCTAGCCCCAAGAATTCAGCAATCATGACACAAAAAATAAAGAAATAAATCAGACTGGTTTAAAAACAACAAGATTTAAAATATACACACACTGCCTTTTGATTAATTGAATTTTAAGCCTCAACTACTAATTTATCTATGATCATTAACCAACGTAGTTAAGAGGGGAAGTGAAGACTGTAAACTAGAAATGAAAAAAGGGGGAAGCAGACAGCTACCAATATACATCAGAAGTCATTAAGTGGAGAAAATTGATAATGTAAGCTAAAGATAACAAGGAAAATCCATGTCTGACAGAGCTAAGGACAAGGAGGAGAGTCTCTTCATTTTGTTTCTTTTGTTAAGTATATTAGGAACAAAAGAATGCCTAACAATGACAGAGGTCCATTTCTAGAGGAACTTGGTAAAAATGTTAATAATAATTCCGAAGAGGCAGAAGTGTTTATTTAAATCTTCTGTATTTGTAAAGAAGCAGGATGATATATTCATACAATATGAGGATAATAAAGTCATTTGCAATCCCATTGTAACTGAGGACAACAAACAGCTTCTAGTAGGGATGAACATTTTAAAAGTCAGTAGGCCTGGATTACCTGCACCCAAGAAGTCCTAAAAGAGTTGTCTGAGCCACCATGCAAGTGATTAACCCCAGCCCAGATCTTTGTGGGTGGTGGTGGGGCTGAAGCTCCAGCCCAGAGCATCACAGATGATGGTGGGGCTGAAGCCAGAGCCAGGAGCTCTGTGGGCAGCAGGGGGCTGAAACCCAAGCCTGAGCCCCACTTGGGCAGGGCTTCCAAGCCTGAGCAATTTAGTTTGGCAGGCCCACCTGTGGCGTGCAGACCCGAAATTTCCCTGCTTTCCACTCCCAGTAGGCCCTGTGCATCATTTCCTATACTGAGGCACTTCCTGTACTCAGGCACGTGTGTTTATCTGGCAGCCAACTCAGCACATGTTGTGTTGAAACCAATTTGAAATGTTACTATAGAAATAATGTTATTAATGAACCATTTTCTGAAGAAAAGTGGAGGAAAGGGGAGTACTGAAGGGGAGTCGATTGCCTCCTGCAGCAAAAGATGGGTTGACAAATGAGGTTCCAAACAGCAGTAAAAAGCCAAGAAACCACAAATACGATCCAAAATATTTGGAATATGAATTCACAAATTTAAGGATTTGTGTTCATCAATACAAGCTCACCCCTCCCATTAGGTGCATATTTATTTTTATTATTTTTATTTTTTACTACTAGATATAAAGATTGTCTTACTTCTGCGCTGCCGTCAGAGCTGGGTGGCTGGAAAGTGGTGGCTGCTGGCCCAAGGCCCAGCTCTGAAGACAGCAACATAGAAGTAAGGGTAGCAATACCATAAGAAGTAAGCAGCATCCTTACTTCTATGCTGCTGCTGGCGGTGGCACTGCCTTCAGAGCTGGGCTCCTGGCCAGCAGATGCCAACCTCCAGCCATCCGGCTCTGAAGGCAACTCTGCCGTCAGTGGCAGTGCAGAAGTAAAGGCGGCAATACCACAACCCCCCTACAACAACCTTGCAATGCCCTCACTATCCCCTTTTGGGTCAGGACCCCTACAGTTACAACACTGTGAAATTTCAGATTTAAATATCTGAAATCATTAAATTTATTTTTAAAATTCTATGACCATGAAATGGACCAAAATAGACCATGATTTTGGTAGGACCCTGATCCTAAGGTACCCGCGTGTGTGTGGAGTAGAAGGTATGTACTGTTAAGTGGTTTAACTTTTCATTTCCTTGTTTTGTGGGTTTGTGTCAGGTATGCAACAACTCTGTTTCCAAACAAAAACTTTGTATGTATTAATTATATAAGGTAACAGGGCACATTTATTGTACTCAATGAACGCCAAAATGTTATATAACTTAAAAAACACATATCTCAAAACCTTCTGAAACCAGTGATCGTTTTACCCTTTTATTGTACTGACATTTTGCTCTTTATTTAAATTTCATCTTTTATCATGTTTTTGTGGAAAACTTTAAATCATCTTAGTACTTATATGGCCCCCCATCACCACAGTAAATGGGTATCTAAATGAAAACATTTCCTATTTTTGTTTCTTTGCAATTAATACATTAATCAGCAGTTATGATACATTTACAACACAAGTTTATTTTAAAAATTCAGCTAAAAGAAAAAAGTCTCCAAAATTTATCAAAAACTGCATCACTGAAAATGTTTATTAACATTCACCTGTCGATGTCTTCTCACGAAATTCTTCAAGCTTCATCAAAGTTGCTGAGGTCAGTTGCTCTAAATGTACATCTTTTGGAGGCCTGAAGAAATCCACTAAACTATTCACAGTCCTCTGTTAAAATAAGATATAATAAACATAAAAGGAAATGAATGCTTACATCAGATTTTTAGAAGACTAATGCTTCATAACATATTTTTTACTTACTGCATCATATATTATTTCCAATGGTTGTGATTCAATTCTAAGCTTCTGATCAGCTTTCTCATCTAAAGGATTGGTCTCAAACATTATGCTCAAAAGTGATGTATTGTTTTCCGAATGGACTGTTCGAGAAGATAGCAGACAGGGTATGAATTTTTCTTGAGACATGCCTGTAACTTCAAATGTGCTTATTTTTGTTTCAAACCTGTATAAAGTGAAAACAGTATAGAAATTACATTTAAATTGAATGTTTAAATAAACAGCAGATGTCTTATAGACTACAAGATAAGTAGCAGGTGCCACGTTAAAAGAACAAATCTCCTCCTCCATTAAAACAAGTCTAAGGAATTGTCTACATTTAATTTGCGACAAGCTGTGGAGTGAATCTACCTGGCACTAGCCCACAATGGACTGTCTACATGGACCCTGCTGATGTGTAATATTAACATCTCCTCAATGCACTTTCATCTACTATATGAAAGCATATTACCAGTACATCAGCAGGATCCACAAGAACAGTTAGTCCATAGCAGGACTCACTCTCTCTACAGTAGCAGCAAAGAATCCTGTGGCACTCTACAGTAACTCCTCACTTAATGTTATCTCAGTTAACACTGTTTCGTTATTAGGTTGCTGACCTATATGAGAACATACTCCTTTAAAGTCCTGCAATGTTCCCTTATAATGTTGTTTGGTTCCCCCCAATTGGTGCTCTTGGGGAGCAAGAGGGAATTGTCCCATTCCACCCGCCCGGTGCTCCGGCCAGGAAGTGGGGTGGGGGTGCGGGGGCTTGTCCCGTTCTGCCCGCCCGGCGCTCCTGCCGGGGAGCAAGGTCGGAGCACAGGGGTCTTGCCTCATTCTGCCTCCCCAGCATTCCAGCTGGGGAGCAAACAAGCCCCTACGCCCCCACCCCGCTACGCCCCGCCTCAACCAAGCTTCACAATCATCATTGGTGAGTACAGTATTAAATTGTTTACAATTATTTAAAACTTACACTGTATATGTATATAATGTCTTTTGTCTGGCAAAAAAAATTCCTTGGAACCTAACCCTCCTCCCACCCCCCACTTAAATTAATTCTTATGAGGAAATTGGATTCGCTTAACATCATTTCACTTAAAGTTGCATTTTTCAAGAATATAACTAGGACGTTAAGTGAGGAGTTACTGTATTTAATATAGGCATAACTGTGTGAACCAATGACTGTGAACCAGCGTATGCCTGGCCATGGCAGAATAGTAACACACCAGGTATTGGCTAACCAAGTAAGCATATCCCTGACCCGAGAGGATAGTATAGAGACACACAGATCTCTCAAATAATTACACAAACACACTCATAAGAGACGATACAGGAACACACCAACCTCTCGGAAGATTAGGATGGGATAACAGAATAATAGATAAGGATGTTTTGTTCTAACTAGGAGGTACAAGAATAAGGGTGGTATCTAACAATGTCTGGAGTATAATAATTAATTTGTTTTTATCAATGTATAAAAGGAGAAGTCATAGGAGGGGCATCTTTGTACTCGCTGAAGGAACAGCATCCTCATGTGCTGACTGAGCAGGTACCATTGTTACAGGCATACATGTGTTAGTGTACCTGTAATCAATGAACCAGGGTGCTAGTACCGTGCTTGTCGACAATAAACCTGGCTGAGTGCCTTCACCACCGATCTGAGCCTGTGGTCTTTCTTTATGAATCACACCAAGGTCTACTGAATCGGTAAGCTACTTTCTCTGCTAGTGCAGCTGACATAGGAGCTCCAAGAGCAGCAACACTGGCAACAGTAATTTAACCTAGCAGCACTAACAACTTGCCATCAAAATGGAACATTTTTCCTAACCAATTATTTTCCTTCTTCAGCATCTTTTCTGCCAATCAAGATGGTCTGGTTTCACCCACATAGTTGATATTGGGCATTTAGTGTACTGCATGAAATACATCACATGAGGTCAACTGAGATCTCTCTGACACCACCTACAATAAAGAACTCAAAGATGACTCTCACACGACAATTCACCCAGAAATTCAAGATCATCAAATCTTTTCCCCAAACAACTCCAAGCAGTGATTTCCCTACACCTCCCCGAATGCCCCCCTCCCCAGTTTTGTGAACTAGTTACATGCCAAACCTGGTGGCTGAACTTTGCGACTTTGTCCTCACTCACAATTATTTCACATTTGGGGACAATATATACCTTCAAGTCAGTAGCACTGCTATGGGTACCCGCATGGCCCCATAGTATGCCAACATTTTTAGGGCTGACTTAGAACAATGCTTCCTTAGCTCTCATCCCCTAACGCCCCTACTCTACTTGTGCTACATTGATGACATCTCCATCATCCGGACACATGGAAAAGAAGCCCTTGAGGAATTCCACCATGATTTCAACAATTTCCATCCCACCATCAACCTCAACCTAGACCAATCCACACAAGCAATCCATTTCCTTGACACTACTGTGCTAATAAGCAATGGTCCCTGTTATTGCCCCAAAGGGTCCGAGGTACTCTGCAAGAACGAGACCGACTCCACACTGAGAGTAATTGGCTTTAATGAAGGTAAAGTGACACATCTGCAACGGGGACCCCAAGCGTTGCTGTAACTGAGACGGGGACCCAGCGCCCTGTAGCTCGGCCTGGGGTGAAGTCCGAAAACAAACACAAAGCATGCTCATTTTATACAAAACAGCAGCATATCAGCTCATACATAATGCAATAGAAACTCTCCACCCTCCGGGGCTGCCCCCCTGGCCAACAGCCAGGGGCTTGCCACGCAGCAGTCCCAGCCGGTTGCGGCAGGTTAAAGCCAGCATGCTGTGTCCTACAATAACCGGAGGCTGAGAAAGCGGAACTGCCTAAGCTAAGCCGTAACAAAATCTTCCGTGGTTCCCTAGCCTCCTACATTCCCAAACACCACCCTATACCGGAAGCCTACTGACCACTATACTTACCTACATGCCTCCAGCTTCCATCTAGGACACACCACATGATTCATTGTCTACAGCCAAGCTCTAAGGCCTGGTCTACACTAAGAGGTTATGTCGAATTTAGCAGCGTTAAATCGAATTAACCCTGCACCCGTCCACACAACGAAGCTATTTAGTTCGACATACAGGTCTCTTTAATTCGATTTCTGTACTCCTCCCCGACGAGGGGAGTAGCGCTAAATTCGACATGGCCATGTCGAATTAGGGTAGGTGTGGATGGAATTCGACGCTAATAGCTCCGGGAGCTATCCCACAGTGCACCACTCTGTTGACGCTCTAGACAGCAGTCCGAGCTCGGATGCTCTGACCAGCCACACAGGAAAAGCCCCGTGAAAATCTGAATTCCTTTTCCTGTCTGGCCAGTTTGAATCTCATTTCCTGTTTGGACATCGTGGCGAGCTCAGCAGCACTGGCAAAGATGCAGAGCTCTCCAGCAGAGGTGTCCATGCAATCTCAGAATAGAAAGAGGGCCCCAGCATGGACTGATCGGGAAGTCTTGGATCTGATCGCTGTGTGGGGCGATGAGTCTGTGCTTTCGGAGCTGCGCTCCAAAAAACGGAATGCGAAGATCTACGAGAAGATCTCCAAAGCCAGCCGGGATGCAACGCAGTGCCGTGTGAAAATCAAGGACCTGAGACAAGGCTACCAGAAGACCAAAGCGGCAAACAGACGCTCCGGATCCCAGCCCCAGACATGCCGCTTCTACGAGGCACTGCATTCCAGTCTAGGTGCGGCCGCCACCACTACCCCACCACTGACCGTGGACTCTGAGGATGGGATAGTGTCGACGGCCGGTTCCTCGGAGATGTTCACGGACAGGGAAGATGAGAAAGGAGATGAGGAGGACGAGGCAGTTGACAGCGCTTACAACGCTGATTTCCCTGACAGCCAGGATCTCTTCATCACCCACATGGAGATCCCCTACCAACCCTCCCCAGCCGTTAACCCGGACCCTGAATCATGGGAAGGATCAGTCGGTAAGTGCTTTAAACATGAAAACATTTATTTTTAACAGAACAGGAATATTAACAATGGAAAAGAAGGTCAATATGTACGGGATAGAACAGAAATCCTCAGGGGAGATCTCCACGAAGCTCTCCTGGAGATAATTGAAAAGCCTCTGCATGAGGTTCCTGGGGAGAGCGGCCTTATTGCGTCCTCCGTGGTAGCACACTTTTCCGCGCCAGGCTATCATCAGGTACTCGGGTATCATTGCCTCGCAGAGCATGGCGGCATAGGGCCCTGGTTTTTGATGGCTTTCACGCAGCATGCGGTCTTTATCTGTGACACTGATCCTCATTAGGGTGATGTCGCTCATGGTGACCTGCTTTGAATTAGGGGAATGTTAGTATTGGGACTGCTTGCCTGTTCCTTTACATAATTGTAACCGGCGGTTTACAGCCACGCGGTGGAGGCAGGACGGGGCAGCATACAGGGATCTTTCCTGGGGACAGCCGCGAGGGGGTGGGACAGGGTCAGAGTTCATGCTTTCCGCATTGCCGGCAGCAGGAACTGGCCAACGCTAGGAGCATTGCTTTGACCGTGAAAGGAGGGCACTGCTATAAATTAAGTTTTAAGCAGACAAGTCTACAGCTTACCATGTCTGCCTGCTACACGAATTCTGCTGTTCTGCCCCGCTTGTCTGATCTCCACTGCAAGACCCCAGGCATTGAATGCGAAGGCCGAAAATTCGAACTTGTCCTGAGTGCGCATGAGATAGGTGCTGTGCATGGTCTTGTTCACAGAGACAGACTAGACTATGTTCATTGTTCGCAAAAATGTATCTTTGTACGGAATTCACTCCCTTTTTCCCATCACACAGCTGCGACTGTCTCCCGACCTACCCCGGCATCCCCCTCACAGAGGCTGGCGCAGATTAGGCGGCGAAAGAAAAGGACATGGGACGAGATGTTCTCGGAACTTATGGGCTGCTCCCGAGCCGAGGCGGCCCAGCAGACCCAGTGGAGGGAGAACATGTCGCAGTACCAGTGCTCACATAGCGAACGGGAGGACAGGTGGCGGCAGGAAGACCAGCAGGCGACTCAAACGCTGCTTGGACTAATGAGGGAGCAAACGGACACGCTCCGGCGCCTTGTGGATGTTCTGCAGGACCGGAGGCGGGAGGACAGAGCCCCACTGCAGTCTATCTCTAACCACCCTCCCCCGCCACAAAGTCCCATACCCCCCTCACCCAAAGTACCAAGAAGGAGGGGCGGCAGGGGCCGTGAAAACTGTCACTCCACCCCTGCAGAGTGCTCAAGTACAAGAAGGCTCTCATTCCCAAAATTTTGATAAGTCCTTTCCTTCCCGCCTCACCCAAGCCCCCGTCCCAGTTTCATCCCCTAACTGTCTAGTTGATAATAAAAAATACTTTTCTGTTAATTACTATTTCCGTCATGTTCTTTTAGAGGAGACTGTGTTTGAAGGGGGTCATTCCTCGAGTTTAGAAGCGGTCTTTACATCACTACACACCCTATCCACCACAGTCTGCGTCCCAGTTTCAACCCTTTACCGCGAAATCGGTAATAAAGAAAACAGTGTTAATTAACAAAGTTCCATGTATTTTATTTTTAAACGTGTGTTGGAAGGGGGGGAACAAACTTAATAGTCACAGGTTACCCTGCTCACTGAGGAACCTAGCTTTCAAAGCCTCCCGGATGCACAGCGCTTCCCGCTGGGCTCTTCTACTCGCACGGCTGTCTGGCTGGGCGTAATCAGCAGCCAGGCTATTTGCCTCAACCTCCCATCCCACCATAAAGGTCTCCCCCTTGCTCTCACAGAGACTGTGGAGCACACAGCAAGCTGCAATAACAATGGGGATATTGGTTTCGCTGAGATCTGAGCGAGTCAGTAAGCTTCTCCATCTCCCCTTGAGACGTCCAAAAGCACACTCCACCACCATTCTGCACTTGCTCAGCCGGTAGTTGAAGAGTTCTTTGTCACTGTCCATGGCGCCTGTATAGGGCTTCATGAGCCAGGGCATTAGTGGGTAGGCTTGGTCCCCGAGGATCACTATAGGCATCTCCACATCCCCAACAGTTATTTTGTGGTCCGGGAAGAAAATACCTTCCTGCAGGCGTCTAAACAGACCAGAGTTCCTGAAAACACGCGCGTCATGAACCTTGCCCAGCCATCCGACGTTGATGTTGGTAAAAACGTCCCCTATGGTCCGCCAGTGCTTGCAGCACCATTGAAAAGTAGCCCTTTCGGTTAATATACTGGCTGGCCTGGTGGTCCAGTCCCAGGATAGGGATGTTCCATCTATAGCCCCACCGCAGTTTGGGAATCCCATCACGGCGAAGCCATCTATGATGACCTGAACCTTTCCCAGGGTCACTACCTTTGAGAGCAGGAGCTCAACGATTGCGTTGGCTACTTGCATCACAGCAACCCCCACGGTAGATTTGCCCATGCCAAAGTGGTTCGCTACTGACCGGTAGCTGTCTGGTGTTGCAAGTTTCCAGAGGGCTATGGCCACTCGCTTCTGCACAGTCAGGGCTGCTCGCATCCGGGTGTCCTTGCGCCTCAGGGCAGGGAACAGCAACTCACACAGTTCAAGGAAAGTTCCCTTACGCATCCTAAAGTTTCGCAGCCACTGTGATTCATCCCAGACCTGCAGCACTATGCGGTCCCACCAGTCCGTGCTTGTTTCCCGGGCCCAGAATCGCCGTTCCACAGCATGAACATGACCCATTGCCACCAGGATGTCCACGGCGTGGGGTCCCGTGCTTTGTGAGAGGTCTGTGCCACTCTCAGACTTCATGTCCTCACCGCGCTGCCATAGCCTCCTCGCCCAATTTCTCAGCATCTGACTGTGAAAAAGGTGGACGATAAGGTGCAAGGAGTTGACAACGGCCATAACTGCAGCGATGATCGCAGCGGGCTCCATGCTCACAGTGCTGTGGCGTCCGCGCTGTCACTCACAAGAAAAGTGCGCGAACTGATTGCCCGCCGGCGCTTTCAGGGAGGGAGGGCGGGAGTGACGGTTGAATGACGACAGTTACCCAAAACCACCCTCGACACATTTTTTCCCCCAGCAGGCATTGGGGGCTCGACCCAGAATTCCAATGGGCAGCGGGGACTGCGGGAACTGTGGGATAGCTGCCCACAGTGCACCGCTTCCAATGTTGACGCTTGCCCCGTTAGTGTGGGCTCACAAAGTCGAATTACTGTCCTTAGTGTGGATACACACGTTCAACTTTGTAATATCGGTTCCACAAATTCGATTTAAGTAGAATCGAACTACTCTGGTAGTGCAGACATACCCTAAGATACAACCGCATTTGCTCCAATCCCTCAGACAGAGACAAACACCTACAAGATCTCTATCAAGCATTCTTAAAACTACAACACCCACCTGCTGAAGTGAAAAAACAGATTGACAGAGCCAGAAGAGTACCGAGAAGTCACCTACTACAAGACAGGCCCAACATAGAAAATAACAGAACGCCACTAGTCGTCACCTTCAGCCCCCAACTAAAACCTCTCCAGTGCATCATCAAAGATCTACAACCTATCCTGAAAGATGATCCCTCACTCTCTCAGATCTTGGGAGACAGGCCTGTCCTTGCTTACAGACAGACCCCCAACCTGAAGCAAATACTCACCAGCAACCATACACCACACAACAAAAACACTAACCCAGGAACCTATCCTTGCAACAAAGCCCGATGCCAACTCTGTCCACATATCTATTCAAGTGACACCATAATAGGACCTAATCACATCAGCGACGCCATCAGGGGCTCGTTCACCTGCACATCTACCAATGTGATATATGCCATCATGCGCCAGCAATGCCCCTCTGCCACATACATTGGCCAAACCAGACAGTCTCTACACAAAAGAATAAATGGACACAAATCTGACATCAGGAATCATAATATTCAAAAACCAGTAGGAGAACACTTCAACCTCTCTGGCCATTCAGTAACAGATTTAAAGGTGGCAATTTTGTAACAGAAAAGCTTCAAAAACAGACTCCAACTAGAAACTTCTGAACTTGAATTAATATGTAAACTAGATACAATCAATTTAGGCTTAAATAGAGACTGGGAATGGCTGAGCCATTACACACATTGAATCTATTTCCCCAAGTTAAGTATCCTCACACCTTCTTGTCAAACTGTCTTAAATGGGCTATCTTGATTATCACTACAAACGTTTTTTTTCTCCTGCTGACAATAGCACATCTTAATTAATTAGCCTCTTAGAGTTGGTTGGGAAACTCCCACCTTTTCATGTTCTCTGTACATATATATATCTCCTCACTATAAGTTCCATTCTATGCATCCGATGAAGTGGGCCCACGAAAGCTTATGCTCAAATACATTTGTTAGTCTCTAAGGTGCCACAAGTACTCCTGTTCTTTTTGCGAATACAGACTAACACGGCTGCTACTCTGAAACATGCCAATTTAGTGACTGTTTGGAAATTTGAACTGAAATTGAAACATTAATACACACTTTAAAAGCATATTCAGTGTATGAAAAAATACGTGTATCTGAAAGTATAATAGATTTGAAAAGTAGGAACAGAGATTAGCTTCCTTATACAGCTGTTGCTTTTTATGACAATGTCAGTGCATTCATTTCAGTGATGTTGGCCAACCTAATAATTTCAAATGATGATTTGTAAGCAAAGTCTAAATGAGCTCTCCCTGACAGCTAATGATGAGCTGGGGGGAAGGCTTCAGGACCATACTGTGTTTACATTCACACCTAATCTACCTACATATCCAGCAAACAGAGCTGTGTTGCTCAAGTGACAGATTTTGGCTGGGGTTGGGTTACAAAAAAACACTTGAATGTGGGGTAGGGGTGGGAATGAAATGTTGTTGTTCTTATTGTATGAGTAAAGGGCAGTAGAAATGTACTTAGCCTGTGCTGATTGAGGGCATCAAGGGAGAGGTTAGGGACCTGTCCCTCTCCACTGTTTAAAGACAGAGCTGATTAGGCTCCATAGATAGTCTTTTGTTCTGTTAAGTGACCACTGCAGCTGAAATCACTGATAATCAGGTCTAAGTGCTTAGTCCTGCTGTGGGGACAGTATTCCTGTGGGGACAGTGTTTTTGTGTAAAAGACAGCCCAGACTGCACTAGCAGCGAGGTTCCCCCACTGAGAGCTCCGCTGAAATCACTGAAAGCTGGGTGGAACCTCAAGAGACCAACTCGCAGAGGTCACAGTGGCAGGTGGCAGCAGAAGGTGACTGTGCAGGGCCATTGGCAACAGAGTGGTGGAGTGAACGGTGGCACAATGAACAGCCGTGGCCAGAGCGAACAGTGAGCAGCTGGAGGAACGAGCAAGGTGCCTTCTTGCCCCCCACCTGGGAGGTGTACTCAAGTGAAAGCACCTCTGAACTCTGAGTCTCCACTGACCAAGGACAACACCGGTGAGTGGGAGTGAGGTGGAGGGAAAAGTGAGGGGCACGTTAAATAAACATTTGTTTGCTGGACTATATTTTAGTGACTTTGCTCCAGAATGCTAGATTTGTAACTGGGAATGGAAACTTATATAAATATGTTTCCTAATAGGCCAAGATTTTTAAAATGCATTATTTGCCAAGGTTGTTATCTCACATTGTTGCTATCTTGATAGGTCATTATGTTGGGGAGTTTCTGTACTAAACATTTTTATTATTATAATTAATTTTTACATAAGAATGGTCATATTGGGTCACACCAATGGTCCATATAGCCCAGTGGTCAAGGCCAGGTGCTTCAGAGGGAATGAACAGAACAGGTAATCATCAAATGATCCATCCCCTGTTGCCCATTCCCAGCTTCCGGCAAACAGGCTAGGGACACTCAGAGCATGGTGTTGCATCCCTCCCCATCCTGGCTAATAGCCACCGATGGACCTATTCTCCAGGAATTTATCCAGTTCTTTTTTTAATCCTGTTATAGGACTTCCCTCTTATCCCATGATGGCTTACTTTTCAAAAGTCAATTTAAATTAAATACATTTTTTTTAAAGTTTGTTTTTAAAAATCTAGACCTGTTATATGTTTTGGTGTAACTTGCATTATCCTTATGTTAAATTTGCATTATACTAACAAAACATTTACTTTATTCATATCTCTTTTATATATCTCATCGGTCCTGACACACAAACCCTGTAAATTCAAACACACACACCCCCCATTTCAATTCCTGGGGAAACCACTGACTTCAAGAGAAACTCTACAACCTCACCTCCCCAAATCTCTCTCCACCCCCCCAAGGACCATCTATATGCTTCTGAAGTTACAAAACAAGGAAACCCAGGCAGATCCATCATATCTGGCCATGGCACTCTTAAAGAAGCAGTATCGGGACTCGTATACATCCCTCACAATGATGGCACACCAACTGCCGAGCTCCCCAGATGCACCTAATAAGCATTAGGGCTTTTTCAGCCTACACTTCTCCCTGAAGGCTGTAGAGGCAACAGCTGCTGCAGTAACTCAAAGGAGGAAGCAAAGCTGGGGGAACTCCCCAAAAAGAAAATGCTACCCCTAGGACACAACTGGGAACCAGAGAGATATTTGAAACAGATTAGAATTTTCCTCGTAAAGTTCTGCAGCAGGGAGGATGAGTTAAAGCCAGCCAGCAGCTGTGGAGGAAGATAAAACTGTCCTGGTGCTCTAGGGATGGGGAATTCCCTTACTGCCAGTAACTGACCAATCTGGTTCTACCCCCAAGCTGCAAACAGGCTAAACTAGCTATTGTAATGGGTCTGTTAACTTTAGCACAATGAAGACTGGAAGCTAAGCACCATTTTTATTAATATCTTGGCCATTTTATGAGGAATAAAAATAGTTTGATGGAAAAGGCTTACCTTATTGCTTGCGCACCTGGTCTTTGCGTTAACATTGTGCTCAAGTCAATTATTGCAAATTTGATCAGCTCAGGTTTCTCCTTGTTTTCCCTTATTGATATGGACATGCTTAACAGCTTTACAGAAAGCTTCATGGCTTCATACTATGTAAAACAGGAAAAAGTACAATAAAGAGATCATCTACCATTAAGTGTTGTAGTTTGAGAGTCACCTTGGTGCATTCACACTTGCTCTCCTGGCATTAAGTGGTGGTACTACCTTGAAAACTCATGTCATAGGAGGTTTCACAAGAGATCTCACATAACAGTGATGTCATCCCCTCTGTAGGAATGCACACATGCCACCCCAACCATCCAAGCTCTCTCCCCACTAACTGCAGAGTAGACAAAACTGCAATGCAGAGGTGAGAGTAGGTAAACAGTATGAATGTACGGGGCAACTCCTGAAGAACAGTTACTGGAAAGTAACCCTTTTCTTCGAGGGCTCCTGTTTATTCTACTTGAGAAGATTACCAAGCAGTGCTTCACCAGGAGAACAGTGAACTAGGAGTTGTTAGGTAAATATAAACTGTAACACAACTCTCCCAAATCAGGCATTGGAGCAAGATGCTACATCCATCAGGGGAACCTGCTAAGGCATGCCAATGATGTTACAGTGGTTGTCATGGAATGGATCTTTAAACAATAGGTTACTAGTTTCCTAATTAAAATGTAACAATGTTCTATACAATTCCTAATCCATGAGAAAGTCTGTTTGGTCACAGAGTCTCTCTGGCCACATGCTACAAATAACCTACTGGATTTTCTAACGGCTTGGTATTTTCCAGATAAGAATAGAATGCCCACTTGATATTTAGGGTTTGGAAATGGGGTCTGGAGAAGAACACAGGCAGGGAAATACACTGAACTAGGGGGAAATCTGAGACCATCTTAAGCATGAAACTGGGATGGGATTTCAATGTGACTTTGTCTTGTGTAATACAATACAAGATGGAGAAGCCATCAAAACAGCAGCTGCAATGAGGAAGGCAGTTTTGATCAATAAAGGTTTGAGACAGGCTTCCGTCAGAGGCTCATAAGGAGAGCTCATTGGCTTTGTTAGGACAAGTTTTAGGTCCCATAAAAGTAGAGGCTCCCTAATGGGGGAAAACAAACTTACCATGTCCTTAAGAAATCTGGAGACTGTAAGGTAAGAGAAGATGTGTTTGTCCATAACATAAATGTGATGAACAGGTAACTGCTGCCCTATGGACTATTAGCGTGGCTACAGCTAAGCCCTGAGACTTCAGGTGTACATGGCACTCTAGGACTGCAGAGACCCAGCTTGAGAGGGAACAAATCCTTTACCAATGGCCCAGATGGTAAACTGTTTCCTTTTTTTGTCTATAGCATTTCATAGTGAAGCTCTTCCTGGATTACAAGAGAGAGAGACTTGAACTCAGAGCATAAACAGTCCACATTAGTTAGCAGGTTCCTCCTCCACAATGCCAAGTGAAGTGTCTTTGGATTGGGATGCAGAATCCTCCCCTTGTTATTGACGCAGGCCTGCAGAGAAAGGCAGCAAATATGGTGGATCCCTGGCCAGGTACAGATCTAGATACCAGTGCTGACATGACAAATTGGGGCTATTAGTATGTGATCTGTCCACAGTGATTTTCCTTATGACTCTGGGTAACAGGAAGAAAGACTGGAAGGTGTAAAGAAATTGTCTCCAGTCTAGCAGAACCACATCAGACAGCTTTTGACAGTGCGCGCTCCCATTCAATACACTTGGCATTAGATGTTTTGTTCAAAGAGGTTTATTACCTCGTGAACCCATCTGTGACATAGTGCACTGGTCACCACTGGTTTCACTGAACACCTGTGTTGATCATGTGACCACCTACTGAGTAAGCCTGCGTTCACATTTTCATCCCCACCAAGGTGAATGCTCCAGGGACTCAGTGGTTGGCACGTTACTAGAGGCCTGTTACTAGAGGCCTGCAAGGTAAAGCTTGTGTTACCACAGACTGATGGATTCAGAAAGCTGATACACAGCAGGAACAGACAAGGCTGCTTCACACTAAGAGCAGGTGGTGGTGAGGTACTACACAACCCTGGATCTCACGGGAAGCATCACAGGGAAGACTCTTCGAGCTGTGAACAAGCCCAAAAGAGGAACTCTGAAGTGGTAGTGCATCATCCCCACATAGAACCTCGGATACCTGATCTGTGCTTAATAACCACAAAGAAGTGGTGCCCTTTCAACTGAGAGGCACATACCAGTCTCCCTCGGATAAGGAACAGATAATGTCCCTTACAGTGAGCATCCTGAACTTGAGCATTCTTATGCATCTGTTGAGATTTCTAAGGTGAAGTAAAGGCCTTTTTTCTCTGGATTTCTGTGGAACCTCCTCTATGGCTCCCTTCCTGAAAAGAGAATCCATTTCTTCCAATAGGACATTCACAGGATTTCAGCCAGGAGTACCTCTCTAGAGCCACTCCTTTGGACTCCCTTCTGGCACTGGAGTCCAAGGCACCACATGTTGCTCTTAGGTAGTGTCTAATATGCATATGATACTTTCAGAGTACAGTCCAGGCTGCTTCCTTCTTTGACTTGGGCAAGGCATCATCGCTTCCCACAGGGCATAATTACAGTGGAACACAACTGCTTGAGAGTTGACCACTCAAAGGTCTAGTAAGCCACACAAATAGGCTCTTTAGGCAAAACCTGAGGTTCCTGTAAGTCAGAAAGGGAAGAGTTGAGAGGTCTTGTCTTGTTGCCTCTAACTCTTTCCTATGGTACAGATCCCACCATGGAGTTTGCCAAAGGACAACACAGCAAAAATTGATACCCTTCAGCTCTCTTCGATACAGGTGAGGATGAGAAGAGCGTGAGCTAGACATCCTTGGCCAGGTTAAGAAGGCTGGAGCTGGTAAGTAGAGCTAGTTTATCCCTGGTCTGCATTTGTAACACATCCAACAGGGGATTTGATGTCTCCAGTGCTGTAGCCTATTTGCAGCTGCAGTTTGCCATTCTCCCCAATAGTTCCTCAAAAACAGTTACTGTTCATCAGAAGGTTGGACAGATGAAGCACCTTTCTGATCTTCTGGTGAGGTGCCATCTGTATGTTCTTCCGGAAGGGACTCCTATGGTTCCTCTGAAGGACACTCATCCCATCCTCAGACTTAGGCAGATCTTCCTGCTGATCTGAGAGGTCCCTTGACAGCTCCAAAGGTTGCACAGGTGCTGGGTTAGAAATAGGTGGCTGCAAAGGCATCTGTGCCAAGGGACAGCACTTGTCATGGTGCTGGAAAGCGTATTAGTATCTGCCTCCAGCAGATCTTCCATGGAATGATGTATGCAGGGCCACATGGACAGATGAAGAGGACTGCATCAGATACTTCCATGATGTCTGAACCTGGGGCAAAGGAAGATGACTGGGGTCCTTGAGAACAAGTCAGGAAAACCTCCAGGTTAGATTTTATATAGGTTTTTATACAGGGCTCATCACCATAGTATATGAACATTTTCCAGTAGTACATTAAGCTATGTGATTACATATCTGTCACATTTGTTCTCTCATCCTCTCTCCCGGGGGAGAAGTGTGTGCAGTGACATATCTACTTTTAGAGGTGTGGGAGGGTTAAATATACCAATTGCTATGTGTTTATTTTAGAGAAGACAAGGTCAAAGAAATTTGCCTTGCACTTGGAGTGGAAAGTGGTGAGATCTGAATGGTCTGTCGCCCACACAGCTGAATGTCTAGAGAAACTGACTTGATTGAAAATTCTATGGGAAGGCAGGGCAGAGAAAAAACGGTTACCTATCTTTCGTAATTGTTGTTCTTCGAGATGTTTTATTCACGTCCATTACACATTACGTGTGGAGCGATCCAAATTATCATCACATGGTCCCTGCGAACTTTGAGGAGGACTCTGTGGATGAGCGGGAGCGGAGGGAAGGCGTACTTCAGACTCCCACTCCAAGGGATCGCGAAAGCATCTGCGACCGAGCCTGGACTGTGGTTCTGGAAAAAGCAAAACTGCGGACATTGGCTGTTGTCCTTGGTGGCAAAGAGATCCATTTGGGGAAACTCCCACTTCTGGAAGACTGACTGCAAGATGTCCGATCTTATCGAGCACTTGTGCATGCAGTACAACCTGCTGAGGCTGTCCACTAGCTTGTTCCGTTCTCCCAAGAGATATGATGCTATGAGATGGATGGAGCAGGCTATACAAAAGTCCCACAGAAGAGGGGCCTCTCGGCACAAGGGAAAAGAGCAGGCTCTGTCCTGCTTATTTATATAAAACATGGCGGTGGTGTTGTCTGTCAGAACTGTCACGCTATGACCTTCCAGAGTAGCGTGAAAGGTTTGGCAGGCTAACCGAACCGCCCTGAGTTCCTTCACATTGATGTGGAGCAACATCTCGGCCTCGGACCATAAGCCCTGCGCCCTTAGGTCCCCTAAGTGAGCTCCCCAGCCAAGGTCTGACGCGACTGTCACCAGCATCAGAGCAGGCTGCAGTGAGGCAAAGGGGATACCCTCGCATACTACCGGCCGATTGAGCCACCGGCGCAGGGAGTCCAACACCTGGGCCAGAACCATCACGACAAGGTCTAGGGGATCCCTGCCCAGGTGATACAATCAGGCAAGCCATGCTTGTAAAGTCCTGAGCCGCAGTCGAGCATATTTCACTACGTGGATGCACGCTGCCATGTGCCCTAGGAGCTGGAGGCAGCATCTGGACGTGGTAGTGGGGAACCTTAGCATCGAGTCTATGAACCGCTGGATGGCCAGGAACCTCTGGAAGGCTCGCTCATATCTGTGCCAAGTCCAGCACTACCCCAATCAACTCCAACCTTTGGGTTGGTATCAGGGAAGACCTGAGCAAGTTGACTAGAAGGTCCAGCTTGCGGAATGCATATAGGGCCACTGTCACATGGGAGCAGACCTCCTCTTCGGACCGACCCACAAGGAGCCAATCATCTAGGTATGGGTATACCCGTATTCTCCTCTTTCACAGGAAGGCTGCCACTACTGACATGCACTTTGTGAAGATGTGGGGGGCTGCCGCCTGGCCAAACAGGAGGACTGTGAACTAGTAATGCTGCTGGTTTATGGCTAATTGTAAGAACCGCCAGTGAGCAGGGTGAATAGCGATGTGAAAGTAGGCATCTTTCATATCGAGGGCAGCGTACCAACCCCCAGATCCAGGGACAGGATAATAGTGCCTAGGGAGACCATATGGAAGTGGACCTTGACTAAGAACTTGTTGAGCCCAAGAAGGTCTAAAATGGGCCGAAGGCCCCCCTTTGCCTTTGGGATGAGAAAGTAGCGGGAGTAAAACTCCTTTCCCCTTAGTTCCACCACCGCCGCCTCTAGGAGCAACTGTACCTCCTGCATAAGGAATTGCTCGTGAGAAGGGTCCCTGAAGAGGTAAAGGGAAGGGGGGTGGGTAGGAGGGAAGGAGGAGAACAGCAGCGTGTAACCCACTTGTACTATGTGTAAGACCCAACGGTCCAACATTATATGGGCCTGGTAGAAGTGGGACAAGTGGTCCAAGAAACGTGGGGAAGGATCTGGGAGCTGGGTTGATACACTGTCCTCGAGCGCACCTTCAAAACCCCTGTTTGCTGCCAGGCTGGGGCTTGCCCTGGTCTTGGCCTTGACTAGGCGTGTTATTCCGCCTTCGCCTGTTGTCTTTGCCCCTCCTGTGGTAAGGGTCCTGCCAAGGGTGGGGCTGGTACTGCCATTGTTGCAATGGTTGGGGCTTGAATGGCTTCCTCTGAGTCGCCGGGGTGTGCATACCTAACGACTTGAGGGTTGCCCAAGAGTCTTTAAGACTATGCAGCCTGGCATCCGTCTGGTCGGAAAAGAGGCCAGACTCTTCAACGGGGAGGTCCTGGATGGTGTTCTGGACCTCTGGCAGAAGGCCCAAAGCCTGAAACCACGCCGAACGCCTCATCACCACACCTGAGGTGATTGTTCTGGCTGCTGCATCTGCTGAGTCCAGAGAGGCTTGTAAAGAGGTCTTGGTGACTGCTTTTCCCACTTCTACGAGGGCCATGAACTCAGGCTGAGAGCCCTGGGGCAATAAGTCTTTAAATTTGGAAACTGCTGCCCAGGAATTAAAAATGTGCCTGTTTAGGATCGTCTGCTGGTTCGCAGTCCGTAATTGGAGGCCCCCAGAAGAGTAGACCTTCTTGTCAAAGAGGTCCAAACGTTTAGCCTCCTTGGCCTTGGGGGCCGGGGCTTGCTGGCCATGACGCTCCCGTTCGTTCACGGCTCAGACGACCAGCGAACAGGGGGTCGGATGAGAAAAAAGGAAGTTGTAGCCCTTGGAAGGGGCAAAGTACTTCTTCTCCACCTCCCTTGCTGTCGGTGTGCTGGAGGCTGGGATTTGCCAGACCGTCTTGTAGTTAGACCGGATGGTCTTTATGAGCGGGAGCACAATTCTGGAGGGACCTTAAGGGCTTAGTATGTCCACCATAGGATCCTCCTGCTGCACTGTTTTCTCCGCCTGTAGGCCCAAATTTTGGTTGACCCTTCGGAGCAGCTCCTGACGTGCCCTGTGGTCGATCGGGGGAGGCCTTGACACCGCCGTGCCCGCCACAGCCTCGTCTGGGGACGATGAGGAGGTGAGGGCTGCTGAGTCTCCTCCGTTTGTTCTTCCTGCCCATCATCATATGTCGGGGGCGCATCCGAGCCCTGCTTGGTAGACTGTCCCTGGGCTCAGTGCCGCTTCCGCTCGCCGGTGTTCCGGAGAAGCATCTGGCTGCCTGGATACCGTAGCCTCCTTGGGTGTGGAGGGGTGTCTGTGTGGGGACCAAGACCGGTGCACCAAATAGCCGGACCTCGAAGCTCTGGAGGAGGTCCCTTGCTGCTGATGGCCCAGGGTGTCTAAAAGGGCCATTGTCCCAGCGGTCCCCATTGGGGATGCCACGCGGTCTGGGGCTCCCTGCTAGCCGGTGCTCTGCGGGCGTAGCTGGAGTGGCCTGAGTCGACCTCAGATTCTAAGGAGGCCGATCTTGAAGGCCAAGGTGGTGCCGTGGTATGGTGCTGTCGGGTCGGCTGGAGAGCAGCTTCTCCCCAACCGGGACCGGAATCAGTATCAATGCGCTCGGGACCGGGATCACTGCCTTCTACCCAGGGCCGGGGATTGTGGCCTTATGTCCCCTTGGTGCCGGCTTAGTGGCGGTGCCGGGGAACAGTGCGCCGGGGGAGCTGGTGCCGTGCGCTGGCTTGGTTCCAGTGCCATCGAGTCCCGCTGAGTCAAAGGTAGCTGGGAGTCCATGGAGGCTGAGCTCAACCAGGACCAGTGCCAGGAGCGGTGCCGGGGAGGTGACCTCGAGCAGCGCACCATTGCCAGCTTGCCTCTGGACGGCACCCTTGGCGATGGTGCCGGAGGCTGCTCCTTGCCAGGGCGGGGGCTTGCCGCCGATAGCTCGATGAGGTCTTTTGCTGCCTCAAAGGTGTCTAGCGTGGAGGGCTGTTCTAGGATGCCCTCCAGCCCTTCTTCTGCACTCGGCCCACTTAGCCCGGGGCTCGACGGGTCCTGCGGTGCTGGAGACACAAATGCCGGTGCATGTCCTGGGGCCGCACTGCCCTTTTAAGTGCTTGGTCCCTTGGGAGGCACGGCCTTCTTATGTGGGGAGCGCCCTCTATCGCCTTTCGGCTGCCCCTTCGACTGTACTGGAGAGGTCGAGCAGTGCCAGGGCTTGTCCTGTTGTTTCAGTGCCGCATGCTTGCGGTGCCCCACCGGTACCGGATCACGGATTGATGCCGGGGCACTCCGCAGCAAGGACGCCGGCACCGAAGCCGACTGGTCTGAGGCCGGAGGTTGTAGTGCATGAGCAACTGCTTGAGGCGAAAGTCTCTCTCTTTCTTAGTTCTTGGCTTAAAGGCCTTACATATCTTGCAGTGCTCAGTCTGGTACGCTTCCCCAAACAAGAGAGACACGAGTCGTGGGGATCACTGATTGGCATAGGCTTGCAGCACGTGGCACAAGCCTTAAACCCTTGGGCCTGCGGCATGCCCCACAGCCCAGGGCTGGTGCTGGAAACAACTTCCAGACACCTAAAACAAAGGAAACTTAGCTATCTATTATTAAGAAGTGCTAACTACTGATAGCTATTAACTACAGATAACTGCTAACTACTGATAACTGTTACAACTGTACTAAGGGATCACTTGCAAGCGAGAGAAGAGTTGTTCCAACGCCGCCACGGACAGTAAGAAGGAACTGAAGGGGGGTCGGGTTGGCAGGGGTATATATGCACCAGCGTGGAGGAACTGCTCTGGCAGGCTCCCCTGCCGACCCGACGGGAGCCACTAAGGGAAAAAGTTTCCGACACCCATGCACGGGGCACACGCACACCTAATGTGGAATGGATGTGAACAAGCATTCGAAGAAGAACAGGTATGATGGGCTCAGAGTAGCCTGTGCTCTGAAGAGATGCGGTGCAGCACTTTGTACTGGACTTTAAGTGCTGAATGTTTCATGCCAAGGTATTGCTACAGTACATTCAAGAGGTGGTGAAGAAATGAATAACTAAGGCTAGGTCTTCACCTTCATGGACTGCATAAAAATCACATAGTTAGCCCAACACCATGATTTTACCAACAGCAGGGAGGCAGAATTGGGCATTCTCACGCAGTGGTCTCGTGCTCAGTGTGCCTCATGTTGGGAACAGCAGTTCAGAGTGGGACTCAATGTCTGTTTTCATTTGAGGCACAATAGCCAGTGCTGCCACCATTTGGAAAATGAGCAGCAGCAAGGTAGAAGCAGGGCTCACATTGCAGGTGTTCCAAGAGGCAGCAGCACTGGCTACTGGCCTGGCATAAAACCAGCCACCTAGTCCCCCACCCCAACTGCTGCTCTGACATTATGATGCTGCCACACATGCATGCACTGAGCCATAGCAAGCACAAAACCAGCATGCATGGATGCTTGTTTCTGGCTCCCTGCTGTTGAAAAAATTGCAGTTGTTCAGCGGATGGTGAAAGACATTTGCTGACCATGCACATTCTGCAAAATTCTGTACATTATCCATGATACAGCCATGAATTTAAAAAAAATATTGATTTTCTCAGGGCCTTACTCATGAACCTCCGTAGTGTCGAACGCTGCAGACACATCCAGGAGGATGAGAAAGGATGTCTATCCACTATTCATTGACAGCAGAAATCATCCATCAGTGTCACTAAAGCAGTTTCCATTCTGAAGGGCCTGAATCCAGATTGTGCCACGTCAAGAATGTTAGCTTCAATTAGATGAGCTTGTAGTTGGCCTTTTGATAGTTTCTGTATGAGCTTGCTTAGGAATGGGTAGGTTGCTAGAACAGTGAATGATGATTGCTAGAACTGAAGTATCCAGGGAGGGTTGTTTCAGTGTGGGGCAGACTTTTGCATATTTGAAGGAAGAAAAGATTTCTTCTATGAATGAGGCATTGGCTATTTTGTTCAGAAGTGACTCCAGCTCTTCATGACTTTCTTTCAGAAGTCAGGAAGGGCATGAGTCGGATTCACAAGTCTTGGGTCAGGACTCCTTTAGGGTGCCCAAGATGGTGCCTATGAGGGGACTAAGGCAAGTTAAGTATGCAAAATTATCCTATACTATTCTATACAAACTCACTACCAGCAAATAAGAGAGACTATGCAAAAACCTAGCCTAAGGACAAAGTGTCAAGTTGTGGGTGCTCTCTGCAGTGGTGGGAAAATAATATGAGCTAGGGGGTGAGGGGTATTCCCTTATGTAAAGTAGAGGAATGACATCAACATTCACACAAGATCAGCCAACAGACACTGTTTTTTCAAGGCAGTTCCACAGCTTGTCAACAGGGGCACCATATTTCACAAGTGGGAATACACAGAGGCCTTCCAAAAGAAAATATTAAAACTTTGCCAAACTACTACAAGCATGAACACTGGCTGTTATTAACATACCCTATTTTGAATAATTTCTAAATTTTAATGAACACAAATATGCAAGCTCTTTTTTCAAAGGAATAAGTAAAGTATTTGTTTAAATACGCAAATACTATGATTTTATTCTAGCTTGACACTTTAAAAATACATTAAAACTTTCTGACGATGAGCTCCAAGAAAAACCTGAGAATAAGATTTGAATTCCTCAAAATATCATCATCCTCAAGATCCCAATGTCACTTGATAATATCCAGTTAAAGAAGAAACTTTTTGAGCAAATCACAGCAGAAAGTAAATTAACAAAAAAACCACACAATAGTTCAAACAAGTAAGAGAAGAGGGAGGAGAAATGAAAACAGACATTTAAGAGATCAAAGTAATATATAAATGATCCCAAATTGTGTGTATTTTTCAGTGTAAAACTGCTAATTATATATAAATATGGTATATATTAAAAATGTTTGCTGATCAAATAAGATAGCCAAATCTTACTTACTGTTTTTGGCAACGTTGGATCAACAGCTGTTTCACTATACCCAATTGCTGCATAGAGTTTAGCCTTTTCTTCCAGTGTCATCAATTCTTCAAGACCTGCCACATTATAAAACATTCATCATATTTGCAGTATGCATTTCCTAAAAAAAAAATACAGTTGTCTTTGTACAACATTATATACCTCCAACTACACAATACTTTTATGCAAGAGATTGCAAGAAGTCACAACCTTTGACAAAGACCTTTTATGGTTTCTTCTGAACTAGTCACTAAGGTCTATTCTACCCCTGACATGCAGAGCTATATGCATGTCTCTCCAATTAACAAAAGCTAATTGGACACCCCCACATACAGGAGATTAATTAGTTATTGAGCTTGAAAACGAAGTGATACACAAAAAACTAGGCTGTTTTTTAAATACTTATGGTCATGAAAATGTGTAACAAAATGTTTTATAACACCACACAGAACTCTATTCCCCTTCTTGGGATTTGTAGTCCTTAGTGATCCAGGACGCAATCCAGGTAGGGTGCTCTGTTATTGTGGGTGAAAGATTATTCTGGATTTCTCAAGAATACTCTCTCTAGGAGTCAGATTCTGCAAACCTTTATAGAACTTGCTCTGGCAAGTAGTCCCAGATAAATGAAGTGCTAATCAATGCCTGTTTGCAGAATCAGGCTTTAAAATAGGTTTGTGGACTCAGAACTAGTTCCAACCTATCCTCATAAGGCGGGGAAAAAAGAATAGTGGCAACACCTGTCTATTCCGCAGAACCTATTGTAAGACATTGTGAAGACAACCTCCCTCAAGTCAAAGGAAGTACTGATGACTATAAAAATGGAAGAGTTAATCATGGAGGCAACATAGTGGCTTCATAGTTAAGGTTTCACATTGAGATTTGAAAATCATTTTCTAATGCCACTGCCCAATACTGGATTGGATTAAGCGATCTGTCTGAAAATGTTTGACTAAAACTTGTTAGGAGAAGAATTTAGAAGCTAGAAGCTAAACTTTCATATGGTATTGAATCCAAAAATAGCTGGTTTAGATTTTATAACAGATTCAAAATTCTTCAGCCACTGCCTTCTCACTACAGAAAATATTTAAGAAGTCAATATTTCACATGTGTAATGGATCTCTATATACTTGAACATCTGGAATTTTTCACAAATGTTATTAATGAATTGTTATAGTTATTAATAAGATTGCCACAAGTTACTTGTTTGTCAAGTTTTAAAGTGACCCAACAAGCGAAGTTTCATTACTAAGCGATTAATATTACAGTTTTAACTGCTTTAGTGTTTAACTGCATTCCAGAATTGCCAAGAACTGCGGAAGATAGAACTGGGACAAAGTTGACTGGGAGAGAAGAATTCTGAGCTCTGATATGCAGCATCTTTGGTATCTGTCAGAACTTAAGTTGCAACAGAACGGCTCCCTTTCCGAAGGCTTAAGCAGAGGGAGAGTGCCTGGAGGGAACCAGGGATTGAGAGGCTGGCTAGAAAATGAAGCCTGAGAGTGCAGCTGACGGGGGAGTCAATGACTTACTAAGTTCATGGACCAGAGTTTGTGGTAGGCCAGGAAACAAAGCTTCAAGTGAGGGAACAGGAATGTCTGGGTAACAGGATTGACCAGAGAATATCTGGGAAAATCTTTGCATACCTGGCAGAGAAATTATAAGCAGGCAGTGTGCAGATACTTCACCCAAAGTATTAACACACTGTATTAAAAATAGTTATTTCCTGTACAATAACTGGTGTTCTTAAGATGTATTGTCCATATACACATTCCATTATTTGTGAGCGGGTACCCAGTGCACTTGAGCTTGAGACTTTTCTAGCTAGCAGTACGTTGGTGAAACACATGTGCCCTTCACATCCAGGACATGAAGTCAGGGAGCTCCCCAACTGCACTCATTTCTTAGCCACCAACAGAACCCAATGTTTAAGATTCTGAGCAGCAGGGGTGCACGGTGGATCGTGGAACATGTATACATCTCAAAGAACACCAGTTCCTGTACAGGTAAGTAACAGGTGGTTTCTTCTTCAAGTGATTGTCTGAATACATATTCCACTGCTGGCAACCTCCAAGCAGTGACCTTGGAAGGTGTGGGTACCAGGTGTCTAGATGAATAGCAACCATAGCACACTTCTGCCCATCTTGGCATCATCTCGAAGTTTGTACCATCACATAGTGCTGAGTGAACACATGGATAGATGTTGCTTTATAAATGGTCTGAATAGATAAGTTCCTGAGAAAGTCCACCAAAATAGACTGAGTTCTTGTGAAATGATCCATTATTTCATCAGATGGCATCTTTTCATTCAGCTGATAAAGTCTGATACACAAGGAGATCAAACTGGAATTCCTATGTGCTAAGACAGCATAATCATTGACTCTCTTTTTATAAACAATAGATATTCTGAAGTGCCTAGTTCTCTCAAGACAGAATTAAAGAGCTTTGTGTACCTCTAAGGCAGTGTTTCTCAAGGTTTTTGATACCAGGGACCAGCTTACTGCCTTTCTAAACTGTGTCAGGGAGATCACAGGGAACAGCGCCGGTTCACAGACTGCTTCTTGAGAAACACTAATCAAAGGTGTGTAGTTTTTGTTCTCCTTAACCTGCATGTGGTTTGGCAAAACAACACTCAAGTTAATAACTAACTGAAATTCTGAAATCACCTACGGAAGTAATTTAGGGTTGGGTTCATTGAAACTTTATCCTTATGAAAGATTGTATGAGGTGGTTCTGCCATCTATGCTTGTATAATTCACCCTCTCCTGACAACTGTTATTGCCATCAGTAAAGACACCTCCATAATAAGATGAATGAGAGAGCAAGTGGCCATGGGCTCAAATGGTGGACCCTTAATCCTGAGAAAACTAGATTCAAATCCCAGCATAGGACTAGATCTCTATTTGATGGAAAAATTCTACTTAAACTCTAGTCCTCTGAAAGGACGCCAGAAGGCCCTTCATCCTGTCAGCTATCACAATAAAGAGCTGGGTCGATCTGCAGAAGGACTTGGTGCGCAGCTGCCTCTCCTCATTGGTCGTGTGAAGCTTTAGACAAAACGCTGGGAGGAAGATATCCTGGTTGCCAGGGAAGTGCGACACCACCTTTAGCAGGAAGTCCAGATGGGGCTGCAGATGGACCTTGTCCTTGTAAAATACCATGTATGGGGGGCTCCGAAGTGAGGGCTTTGATTTCGGAGACCCATCTTCCTGGGGTAATAGCTACAAGGAATGCCACCTTCCACAACAAATGGGAAAGGGAACAAGAAGCCATACTCTTAAAGGGTGGACCCGTGAGCCTGCAGAAGACCAGGCTGAGGTCCCATTAGGGAACTGGGTCCCGGACCAGTGGAAAGAGTCTTTCAAGGCCTTTCAGGAACCTGATCGACATCTCATGCGAGAACACCAATTTACCCTGGCTGCGAGGATGGAAGGCTGATATGGCTGCCAGGTGCATGTTGGTTGAAGAGAAGGCGAGACCCTAGTGCTTTAAGTGAAGCAGGTAATCCAGGATGGACTGCAGAGATGACTGGGTCAGGGAGATATTCCACTCTGACACCCAGCAGAGAAACGCTTCCACTTTGCCACATAAGTTGCTCTGGTGGAGGACTTTCTGCTCTCCAAGAGAACCTGCTGTACCTGACTAGAGGATTGTTCCTCTGGATTCAGCCACGCAGCATCCAGGCTGCGAAGTGGAGAGATGTGAGGCTCAGGTGCAGGAGTCGACAGTAATCCTGCGAGAGTAGGTCCAGGTGGCTGGGAAGTGGCCACGTGGCTGCAACAGCCAGATCCATGAGTATGCCTAACTAATGTTGGCAAGATCATGCTGGGATGATCATAATGGCCCATGCCTTGTCGCCTCTTGATTTTTTAGAGGACTTTGCTGATGAGTGGAACTGGTGGGAAGGCATACATCAGGTCCCCTGACCAAGACAGGAGAAAGACATCCGATAGTGAGCCGCTGCCGAGGCCTTGGAAAGAACAAAACTTATGACACTTTCTGTTCTGTCTGGTGGAGAACAGGTCCACTTGGGGGGCTCCTCACTTCTGGAAGAGCATTCTGAGAACTTCTGAGTGAAGGGACCACTCATGGTGAGAGAAGAAGGACCTTCTGAGGCGATTCGCCAGCTTGTTCTGGACACCAGGGAGGTGCGAGGCTTCCAGGTGGATTACTTGCTGGATGCAGAAGTCCCACAGACAGAGGACCTCCTGGTACAGAGCTGACAATCGAACTCCCCTCTGCCTGTTGACATAGAACACAGAAGCCATGTTGTCCGTCAACACTTGCACCACCTGGTCAGACAGTTGGGGAAGGAAGACACCACAAGCCAGGCGGATGGCTCTGAGCAACCTGATGTTTATATGCAATGCAAGCTCCTTTCGAGACTATAGCCCTTGAGTCCGCAGCGTACCAAGATGCGCTCCCCAACTGAGGTCAGATGCATCCGAAATCAGGGAGACCGTGGGTCACGGGCTCATGAACGGCACACCTTCCAACACCAGAATCGAGTTGAACCACAACGTACATGCATGCTGACATGTGCCCCACTAATCTGAGACAGACCCGGGCCATGCTGAGTGGATGGGTAGTGACACTGGCAATCAGATCTGACATTGCCCTGAACCTGGCCTCTGGCAGGAAAGCTCTCGCTAGCATAGAGTCAAGTACTGCTCCGATAAACTCTATCCATTGGACCGGGATCAACACTGATTTTTGTTGTTTATCAACAGGCTTGATAAGTGGCTTGCAACATCTCTATGCTGCACTGGACCTGGACCCTGGAGCGGCCCGTGATGAGCCAGTCAAGGTACAGGTAAATCTGGGTACCCCAACATCTGAGGCAGGCTGCCACCACCAACCTGCATTTCGTAAACACCCTTGGCACCATTGCTAGGCCAAAAGGGAGCACTGCAAATTGGCAGTGGGCGGTCCTAACTATGAAACGTAGGAACTGCCCATGCCCATGAAATATCAATATATGAAAGGCTCTGCACTCCTGAGCGAGCAGATGCTCATGAGAAGGGTCCCTGAAGAGGGACTGGGGAGGAATAGAAATAAACTGGAGAGTATATCCCCCTGCTACTGTGCTTAGGACTCACTGGTGTGATGTTAGAGAGACCCGGATAGGGAGAAAGGAGGACAAATGGTTGGAAAATAACAAGGGAGCAGGATCCAGGACACAGGCTGGAAGGTCACTCTCAAGAACACCCTCAAAATGCCCGCTTGTTACCTGTTCATTACAGGTGGAGCTCGAGTGAACTAAATGTGCCAGCTGATGGCCTTGCCGGCACTTATAACCCTTGCCCTTTTTGCAGAAGGGCTCTGACCAAGGTTGGCTCCCGAACCTGTGGGGCTGTTGCAGTTTAAACTGCTTCCTCGCTAGCCCCAATGTGTATAGGCCCAGGAAGTGCAAGGTAGCCCTAGAATCTTTCATTCCATGTAATTTACTGTCTTTTTGCTCTGAAAACAGTGCCAGGCCATTGAACGGGAGGTCCTGGATGGATTGTTGAACCTTCATCGATAGGGCTGACGACTGCAACCAGGACAGCTGCCTCATAGAAATGCCCGAAGTCATGGTCCAGGCCGCAGAGTCTGCCACATCTGAGGCCACTTGGAGGGCTTCTCTCATTGAGGATAGCCAGGAATTCCTTCCTGGACTCCTCTGGCAGCAAATCCATAAACTTGGACATGGACTGCCGAATATTAAAATCATAATGGCCAAGTAAGGCATGATGATTGCCCACTCTCAGCTAGAGGCTAGACATAGAATAAATTTTTCTACCAAAGAGATTGAGCCTCTTTGCCTCCTTGTTCTTAGGCATCGATCCCAGTTGGCCTAGGCTATCACGCTCATTGGCTGCCGACATAAGTGAGCTTAGGGTTGGGTGGGTATAAATATAATCATACCCCTTTGCAAGGACGAAGTGTTTTCTTTTAGTCTATTTGGAGATGGGGGGCAGGGAGGAGGGTGTCTGCCATAGGGCCTTAGTAATTTTCACCACTCCCTCGCACACCAGCAATGCCACCTTTGAGGGGGCTGCTGTACTTAGCACATTGAACAGAGAGTCTCAGGGCTCTGCCAGTTCCTAGACTTCCAGCCCCAGGTTTGAAGCATCCCTCTTCAAAAGCTCCTAATGGGCCCTTGCATCATCCTGGGGAACCACATGAGAAGTCCCTGCTATCACCTCATCGAGCAAAGATGAGTAGGATGCAGGTACAGGTGGGTCTGCCAACTCCACCGCTTCTGCTAAGGGAGCCTTGGCCTAGGTTGGCTGGCCCTGGGAAGCCTGCTCTGACTCTGTGTCCGAGTCAGGGGTGAGTGGGAGACTGTCGCTGACAGTCTTTTAGATGTCCCTGAGACTGACATATGCCCCTGCAATGGGAGAAGAAATCACCAGGGGTTCCATAGTTGCCAGGGGGCCAGCCACTGGCCCTGGGGCCATGCTGCCACTGGTAGCCCAGAGAGTAATGCCAATGCCCCAGTAGGTTGCCTTGGCCCATGGGGAGGGTCTCCTTCTTGCTGTCTGAGCCTGAGAGCAGGGGGGGGGAGGAAGGGGGAAGAGAGAGAGAGGAAAAAAACTTGTCTGGGGGACCAGGATGTCTACCCCGATCCCGTGGGCTCTGGCTGTGGACCTCCATTGAGGACCTGTATGGGGGTGATGACTCTTTGTGCCGCAACCCCGGTGACCAGCGGCAACATTCAGTGGATTGGCGATCGAACCACAGCAAGTGACACCTCACACTTAGAGAGCGGTGCCACTCCACAGATCAGGAAGGGAGCGAGAAGACCGATATGTCGGAGACTGGTGACGTGCCCACGGTGAACCGTACCGACGACGTGAGCTGAGAGAGCAGCTTAGGCACTCCTGGCACCAGGGCTCTGGGGACTGGTGCTGTGCCTCTGCAGGTCTGCGCCAGACACTGGATCAAAGCCTAGAGCCCAGGGAACGCTGCCTAGAGTTCAGGGGCTGACGCTCGGGAACTCTGGCAGGTAAGCTGACCCACATTCAGGGGCTGGTGGCACTGTTCAGGCGAGTGCTGACAGGGCACCCCCTGTAGGGAGGAGCAGTGCCACACTGATAGACACCACTGGAATGATCTCACAGCAGGTTTACCCCTCAAACGGGGCACTTCACCAGCCAGCGTGGATGGCACTGGAGGAACAGTATGTCTTTAGCAGCCTGAAAGGTCTCCAGCATGGACAGGGTAGGGGATTGGTCTTGAAGTGGGCTCGACAGATCAGCAGGAGTCGGAGCCTGGGGAGGGGAACAGTTGCCCCATGCAGGTCTTTGCTCTCTTCTGGCTCTCTCCTTCCTTTTACACGACATAGGAGAACGCCCCCTCCTAGCCTTTCTTTGCTTTTTAGCCGGTACCAGGGATGGGGATCAGTGCTGGTCAGTGCCAGTGACGTGCTCCATACCGAGGCCACAGTGCTTGACGCAGTCTGACTCATCGGCTCCAAACCTGGTGCAAGGGCCAACTCCACAAGGAGCGCTTGGAGACGAATGTCCCGCTCCTTTTTGTCTGCTGCCTGACGCACTTTCAAATGCAACACTTGTTGCTCACGTGGGTTTCCCTTAAACACTTCAGGCCGCTTCTATGGGAATCATTGACTGGCATGGGTTTTTTGCAACAGTCACAAGGTTTGAAGCCCAGAGACCAGGTCATGCCCAATACCTAGGCTGAGTCCTGTACAGGACTATTTCTAACTTAACACTAAGGGAACTATTAACTATACAACTTTAAACAACTATATGTAACAAATTCACCACTAGACACAGTAGAGACAGGAAAGCTTGTGAAACAATGAGACATTCCAGCACCGTCCCTGGCAGTAAGAAGGTACTGAAGGAGTGGGGAGCGGGTGGCGCCTCTTACACCGGTGCATATGCCTGTCACTCCAGAGGGCGCCAGAGCCGGTCCCCTACAGATACCACTGTGGGAAAAACTTCTGACACTGTGGTTCTGGAAGTCAAGAGATTGTTGAGTAGGGTGACCAGATGTCCTGATTTTATAGGAACAGTCCCGATATTTGGAGCTTTGTCTTATATAGGTGCCAATTACTCCCTATCCCTTTTCCCGATTTTTCACCCTTGCTATCTGGTCACCCTATTGTTGAGGAGGGGATAGATGGAAGCTGTTGTGTTTACAGCGGTGGGGGATTACTTAATTGTGCCCTATACATGATCCAGGGGTCCCAATACGGCCAATTAGGGGAAAGGGAATATATGGTTACATCCATAGGGGCCCCTGAAAAGGCTAGGTGCCCTGAACTTCGGCAGGGAAAGGCTGGTAAGTTGATGTCAATTGCCCTGATGCTGATGGGGCAAGAGAGTCTTGATAAACACCTTTGTCCTCCTCAACATCACTAAGGAAAGGAGGTGCTGTCCCTGTGGGAGAGCACGAAGAGTGTGTTGATTGAGAAGTGGGTGAGACTTGAAACACCTCCTGTCTGAGGAATGGAGAATCTAGAGTGTCAGATATAGTGAGGTCTGACAGCTGTGTAAATTCCTGTGGGTGATCTCAGTGCCCACGTTGAGCATGGTGGCAAGGTGTGATATGGAAAAGAGTCAGCAGATGGCGCCAGACAGCTTTTCAGAGCCATCACTTTAGTAGGAGTTTGCAACCCAGCTGAAGTCTTTCTTGGAGCTGAGAGCTGGAGCCGCAGCGTTAGGGTGGAGGGCTTCCCTGGAGCTGGCTGTTTTGCCAGTGCCAGTGTCGACAGTGTCCTCAGTGCCAGAAATGGACCCAGAGCCACTGAGTAGGTAAAGGGCTCGCTTCGGTCATTCACAACAGGAGGTGGCGCCAATAGCTGCTGTTTTGCCTGGGGACCGTCCTTAGACTTACTCTCAGGAGCTGAGGTAATCAGCCTAGGAGCAGCTTAGTGCCTCTTGTCAGATGCCATAGCTCTAGCCGGGGATGGCATTCCTGCAGTTGGCACCGCAGGAGCTGAGCACGGGACTGCTCTCTTCTTAATGTCAGCCTGGTCAGAGGATGATCTCCCCTTACTCGGGCAAGGAGAGTAAGGGTCGGCAGAGGACCTTGCTGAGCGTGAGGGTCTCTCCGGTAAGGAGTAAGAACCGGGGTCCGAGGCTGGTCACAGGGTCTTTTCCATGAGAAATAGTTTGAGTTTAAGGTCCCTGTCTTTCCTTGCTCTTGGCTTTAAGCCCAGACAGTGGGAACACTTCTGGGAAACATGTCCCTCTCCCAGGCAATGGATACACTGTGTGTGGCTGTCCATTATAGAGAAGGTGGCCCTGCATGACACACACTGCTTAAAACAGGAGGAGCAAACATAAAGGTGAGGGAGTGGCTTTCCGGATGGGAATTAGGGAAAACAAAAACAAAAAAAAAATTTTAAGGATGAAAGAAAATGAAGGAGCTAACTAATTATGAGAGGGAAAAACAGATAAGAGATTATCTACATAACAAAGAGGGCTCTCGTAACTGTTCTATTCCAGACCACAGGTGGTAGAGAAGGAACTAAGGGCAGTCATACCGCACAGCACTTATTTATACTATCCACGCACAGCGCAGGGGAGGAGAGTTGTACATGTGCAGTCCAACGGGCACTGCTATTGAAGATCTCCAACTCCAGATGCAAAGGCACAGCTGTACCTACAGTGGTGCACCCATGGTGACATCACTCAAAGAAGAAAAAGGTTTTTTGGCTTAGCTTCCCCCTTCCCAAAGCCTTTGCAGGTCATCTACCAGATAACCATTTAAGTGAGCTGCACTGTAATAAAATATATAAAATGACCAGATTATGAAGGAAATTAGGGTGAACAAAAATAAAATAAGTTACGTTGCAGTAACTGATGTTTTCTATCTGAGTCATCTCTCCAATTCCCCATTCTTAGTACAGCAGGCTGACGCAAATTCCAAGAATGGCAAAGAGAGGAGGAAAATCCCAAACTAAAAAAAGGAAAGATTTATAAAAGTACAATTAGAAACCTAGAGGCTTCTCAATGTGCAATAATATCCTTGACAATAATGGTAGTAGAAAGCCTAATAACAAAGATTTTCAGAAATACAACAAGGAGTCCGGTGGCACCTTAAAGACTAACAGATTTATTTGGGCATAAGCTTTTGTGGGTAAAAAACCTCACTTCAGATGCATTTTTACCCACAAAAGCTTATGTCCAAATAAATCTATTACTCTTTAAGGTGCCACCGGATTCCTTCTTGTTTTTGTGGATACAGACTAACACAGCTACCCCCTGATACTTGACAAAGATTTTCAGGCATCTTCTAATGGAACAACATTACAAAAAACTCAAGACTCTTTGGTACAGACCAGCTTTTCCATCTAGTCCCATTTATGGACAGAGAAAATTAATTCCACTACTAAAATAAAATGGACATACTTGCACCCTTTATTTCTTGTTTCTTCTCATCGTTTTTTTCTCCTGACCAACCCCATATCCAACTGAACCAACCACCAGAATTTTCATCATCTTGTTTTACCCCGGGTCTGTAAATCTTTAATCCAGCTTTAGTTACCTGTGATTAAAAAAAAAGTTCACAGTTAAAATTCTATACACGAGATAGAAAGCAAGTAAAAGATATAAAAACAAGTCATGCTCCAATGCCCCAGAACAACAGGGATGACTTCATGACAAAAGTGACATTTTTTGGCTTATACAGACGCCCCCGCGACTTATGCAATGGTTCCGTTCCGGAAAGCCTTGCGTAACTTGAATTTTGCGTAAGTCGGAAACATGTACCCATACATTATGCAAAAATTTCCGCAACTCGAAAATCCTATTTCTTGTTTATGGAACTTTTTCCGTAAGTGCGAATTTGTGCAAGTCGGGTCTTGTGTACCCCGGGGAGCATCTGTATACTTGCTACAGTTTTTTGAAACACACTGTAGGCCTGATATCAAATATCTCTCCGTTTTCATAAAGGCAATCCACTGAAGTGAGGGATAGAGTGGAAGGAAATTAATCTCTCACAAATCATCAAAAGACTCTATTATAAGATTTCCACATAAGACAGGCATTCGTCTCTCAAACAGCTACAAAAAATATTCCATGATAATTTAATATATTTATTATACAACATATAAAATGTTAATTTTAATGTAAGTTATTTAGGATATAAAGTCAAGCACTACAAAGCCAGAATAGGCCACATTTAGGCTTGCTCATACAACTTCAATTCTGGTTCGCTGGCCATCCAAACTATGCACTAAATAAGGTGCACTCTCATTGATTGATATAACTGCTAAAACACTGATTTACAACTAAACAGACCCTTTATTCTAGATTTGGTACATCTTTTTGCTACCTAGGATGGTTCACTATAACTAAGGCTGCAAGCCTGTCACAGAGATTGCATGATTCCTGCAGCTGCAGCGGCCAGTGCAGCTGACCCCGGGACCAGCTGCTCAGGCAGATCCAGGACCAGCTGCATCAGCCGCTGCTAGAGCGGCCCCTGAGCCAGCCGCTCGGGCGACCCCAGGGCCAGCCACACCAGCCACTGCTGGAATGGCTGCGGGCACCTGGCCCCGGGAACCACCCGAGCAGCGGCACCCTAGGATCAGCTAAGGTTTAGTCAGGCGTATTTACAGTAAAAGTCATGGACAGGTAACTGGCTGTGAATTATTTATTTATTGTCCTTGATCTATGACTTTTACTAAAAATAACTATTACTAAACCTTAGTTTTAATTATAAACGTTTATAATAAGCAATTATGTAGCTTAATTTGTCAGATTCTTAATTGTACATTTTTAGCATGTTAGAAAATGGTGAATTATAAATTGCTTATATATTAATTAACTTTGCTCATGATTTGTGTCACATTGTTTTAGGATGGTAATTGCAATTTAATTAAACACAATTTTAAACAAACTTTATTTTTATTAAACAAAACCTTAACTATTTTGGATAATAAACAACTCTTATTGAAACATGTTTTACATTTACAACGGAATGATTTGTTAAAAAAAGGGATTAATCGTAGTCAGTGAATTAAATTGATTATTTCAGATCAGTCTGGGAAAATATGTCAAATGTGCCTAGTTGCTTAAATCTCTTGAAAATGGACAACAGCGTAATGAGAAGTAAAGGTGTAGACTGAAGACCAAGTTGCTGCTTTACAAATGTTGACAACTGGTACTCAAGCCAGGAAAGCTACAGATGCTGCTTGTGCTCTAGAAGAATGCACCAGTACTCTAGATGGCGGGGTTGTGTTAGCTGGTAGCATAAACAGATGCAGGAAAAGATCCAAGAGGAGAGAAAACTGGGAGAAAACTGGATTGCCCTTAACTGTGTCAGCAGCTGCCACAAAAAGCTGTGTAGAAGTCTGGAACAATTTAGTACGCACTAGGTAGAAAACTAATGCTCTTCTCACATCTACTACGTGAAGTCTTTCTTCATGCTTAAAAAGTGGCCAAACTGACAACTTGGTTAATGTGAAAACTAGAGACTACTTTTTAAGGCACATTGGGTCCACACAGAGATAAACCTTATTTGCATTAAAAAGAAAAAAACCACACACATACACACACACTTTGTATAAAGGGGTTCTGATCCCACAGCTTTCAACTCACCAACCCTTCTGGCTGAGGTGATCACTACTAGAAATACCACCTTCACAGAAAAGTAAAGGAGGGAGCAAGTAACAAGGAGTCACACTAGAGTTGCCAGGACTAAACTAAGATTCCAAGGAAGAACATGATCCCACACTTGAGGTTATAATCTGGCCAGGCCCTTCAGGAATCGAGTAACCATGGGACTGGCGAAAAGGTACCTATTATTCACCCGTATATGGAAAGCTGAGATACCAGCCAAAGGCACCCTTAGATAACTAAAAATCAGATTCTGTTTTAGATCTAAAAGATAGTCCAGCACAACATTTGGGTGCTTGCTGAGGAAATACACCTTCCCACGAAATGAAATGGAGAAGTGCATCCACTTAGCCAGGTAAGTGATCTTAGTTGAGGGTTTTTGACTATTCAGAAGTATGTTCTGGACATCCTTATGAGCAAGACCTTTCAAAGGGTATCATCCATGCTGTGAGATGGAGAGCTTGGAAACTGGAGTGGAGTACACGGCTGTGGTCTTGGGAAATTATGTCTGGATCAAACAGGAGGGAAAGAGGTGGCTCTATTGACAGTGTCAGTAGGATTGAGTACCAATACTGACAGGGCCATATTGATGGTTTAAGAATGAGACGAGCACGATCCTTTTAAATTTTGGATACGACTCTGGGGAGCAAATGAATCAAAGTGAAGGCATATAGAAGGGAATTCTCCCAGGACAGAAAATAGGCATAGGTTAGGGAGCTTGGGCCGAGGAACTCTGGAACAGAACTGACAGCATTTTCTTTTAGCCGTTGTCACAAGTAGGTCCACTTGGGGAATCCCCCAGAGTTGGAAAATGAAGCAGGCTACATCTGGACATAATGACCACTCACATTCATCAATGAAGGATCTGCTCAGCTGATCTGCCAGTACGTTTTGTCTCCCTGGAAAGTAAGCAGCTTCAAGGTGAATCGAGTGGGTTATACAGAAGTCTCGGAGGTGAACTGCCTTCTGGCAGTGTAGATTTGACCGTTTCCCTCCTTGCCTGTTTATGTAAAGCATGGTTGCCGAGCTGTCTGTCTTAATTAATAGATTTCCCCACCACCACCCTCTACTACGTGGGGAAGAAAGGTTGAGCAGGGTAGACTTACTGCTCTTAACTCCCTGACATTTATGTGAGCTTCTAGGCCTTGAGACAATCAAAGACCTTCAGTCTTCAGGGACCCAAATGTGAGCCCTCAACCTAGAAATGATACGTCCGTCACTAAAGTGAGTGTTGGTAGCATGGGAAGGAACAGAACTCCCAGGGAAATTTTTAGAGGGTCTATCCACCAATCCAGAGACAACAGGACTAGCTCTGGTACTCGAACCCCCCTGTCCAAGTAGTGACGATTCAGGGCATATACTGATGCTAGCTATATTTGCAACTTCCTGAGTCACAGTCTGGTGAGTTGCACTACACAGGTATACACTGTCATGTGAAATAACAGCCTGCGGTACTTGCACGCTGTTGTAGACTCAGACTCATAGACTTTAATGTCAGAAGGGACCATTATGATCATGTAGTCTGACCTCCTGCACAATGCAGGCCACAGAATCTCACCCACCCACTCCTGTAACAAACCCCTAACCTATGTCTGAGTTACTGAAGTCCTCAAACTGTGGTTTGAAGACCTCAAGCTGCAGAGAATTCTCCAGCATGCCCCATGTTGCAGAGGAAGGCGAAAAACCTCCAGGGCCTCTGCCAATCTGCCATAGAGGAAAATTCCTTCCCAACCCCAAATATGGCGATCAGTTAAACCCTGAGCATGTGGGCAAGACTCACCAGCCAGCAGTGAGTACGTTTCATTTGAAGTACTAGGTCTCAAATGGTTTTGAATCTGGTCTGTGGCAGAAAAGCCCGGGCATTTGTGAAGTTGAAGACTGCTCTAAAAGAATTCTATTGTCTCAACAGGCCTCAGTATTGATTTTTCTCAATTCACTATGAGCCCAAAAGCTCTGAATGTGGATAGAGTGGTGGATATGCTGGACAAGACCTGAGACTCTGATTTACCTATGACCAAACCAATCATCCAGGTACAGGAACACAGATACCTAATTTTCTAAAATGAACTCTACCACCATGCACTTTGTGAATACCCGAGGAGCAACTAAATGCCTGCTTGGAAGAAGCAGCTGAACTGGATGAGCTCACTGACATTGAAGAGGAGGATGGTGTACTCAGATTTCCAGAAAGCCTTTGACAAGGTCCCTCACCAAAGGCTCTTACGTAAATTAAGCTGTCATGGGATAAAAGGGAAGGTCCTTTCATGGACTGAGAACTGGTTAAAAGACAGGGAACAAAGGGTAGGAATTAATGGTAAATTCTCAGAATGGAGAGGGGTAACTAGTGGTGTTCCCCAAGGGTCAGTCCTAGGACCAATCCTATTCAATTTATTCATAAATGATCTGGAGAAAGGGGTAAACAGTGAGGTGGCCAAGTTTGCAGATGATAGTAAACTACTCAAGATAGTTAAGACCAAAGCAGATTGTGAAGAACTTCAAAAAGATCTCACAAAACTAAGTGATTGGGCAACAAAATGGCAAATGAAATTTAATGTGGATAAATGTAAAGTAATGCACATTGGAAAAAATAACCCCAACTATACATACAATATGATGGGGGCTGATTTCGCTACAATGAGTCAGGAAAAACATCTTGGAGTCATCATGGATAGTTCTCTGAAGATGTCCATGCAGTGTGCAGGAGGTCAAAAAAGCAAACAGGATGTTAGGAATCATTAAAAAGGGGATAGAGAATAAGACTGAGAATATATTATTGCCCTTATATAAATCCATGGTACGCCCACATCTTGAATACTGTGTACAGATGTGGTCTCCTCACCTCAAAAAAGATATTCTAGAACTAGAAAAGGTTCAGAAAAGGGCAACTAAAATGATTAGGTGTTTGGAGAGAGTCCCATATGAGGAAAGATTAAAGAGGCAAGGTCTCTTCAGCTTGGAAAAGAGGAGACTAAGGGGGGATATGATAGAGGTATATAAAATCATGAGTGATGTTGAGAAAGTGGATAAGGAAAAGTTATTTACTTATTCCCATAATACAAGAACTAGGGGTCACCAAATGAAATTAACAGGCAGCAGGTTTAAAACAAATCAAAGCAAGTTCTTCTTCGCGCAGCGCACAGTCAACTTGTGGAACTCCTTACCTGAGGAGGTTGTGAACGCTAGGACTATAACAGTGTTTAAAAGAGAACTGGATAAATTAATGGTGGTGAAGTCCATAAATGGCTATTAGCCAGGATGGGTAAAGAATGGTGTCCCTAGCCTCTGTTCGTCAGATGATGGAAATGGATGTCAGGAGAGAGATCACTTGATCACTGCCTGTTAGGTTCGCTCCCTTTGGGGCACCTGGCATTGGCCGCTGTCGGTAGACAGATACTGGGCTAGATGGACCTTTGGTCTGACCCAGTACAGCCATTCTTATGTGGAGAGCACCTTCTATAACTCCTTCCCTTTTCCCTAAGCGGATCTTGGACACTGGGAACAAAGTTATGGTGTTAAAAAGGTTGTTGCTGATTAAAATGCTCTCTCTTCATTGCTGAAGTTTAGATTCCAAGAGATCTGGATGTTGCCCTGGAATCTTTAAGGTTGTGAAGCCTGTCAACAGTTTTCTTCGAGAATACAGTAGGACCTTCAAGAGGAAGGTCCTATATTTCTGTTGGACTTTTACAGGCAGTCCGGATGACTGTAATCATGAACACCTTCTCATAACACCTTCCTATTTGGGCCACCAAATCTGCACTATCCAAAAACTACCTTGAAGGGCTGTTCTGGTGACCAGTTTACCCTCCTCCATCATTACTGAGAACTCTTGCTTACAATCCTCTGGTAATTTGTCCTTCAATTCTGCAATCTTCTCCCAGAATAACAGTCATATTGACTGAGGAGCTCCTGCTGGTCTCTGATCCTGATCCACAGGTCCCCTGAGGAATCTCTGACCAAACAAGTCTGATCTTTTTGAGTCCTTGCTATTAGGCCTGGAGGCTTGTTGTCTTTCCTACTCATTGGCAGCTGCCACCACAAGAGAACCCAGAGAGGAGTGAATGTAAAACTGTTCATACCCTTAGAAGGAATGAAGTATCTCTTTCTCAGTTTGTTTTGGTTTTGGGAGCCAGTGATGATAGTGTCTGCCAAACAGTCTTGACCAGCTCCATGACTACCTCACTGACTGACAGAGCAACCTTAGCCAGGGTAGTAGATACTACAATGTCCATCAACTTGCGAGAACTCTCATGTACCTCTTCTGCATGGATGCCAAGCGCCAAGGCCACTCTTTTCAGAAGGTCTTGGTGGGCCCTGCGGTCTTCTGGAGGAAATCTCCCACTGAACCCATAGCTTCATCTGGTGATGAAGATAAGGATCCAACTGGCATCTGAGGTGGTGGCAACTCTGTAATCTGTGGTGGGAGAAGCTACTCGAAAAGGACATGGTTGGCTGGGACTGGTCACGGTACCGAACACAGACGTACCCATCTCAAAGTCAGGTATCGGGGAATGATGTTCCCAGTGCCATCATGTCTCAGTGTGCTCCCCACAGCTATTGAGATGGCTGAGGGGATGCTCTGGCTGGAGGAGGAATGCCCATGGAGCCCAGAGCAGCCCCTGGAGTCCCAGGACCCATCCTTGTACAGACACTCACCCCTTAGGAAAAGACCAATGTCGGGCTGCTACATTGTCCATGGCTCCGACGACCACAAGGAGGGTAAGTGCTGTGTCCCAGGTGGGATACAGAGGACTGCACTTCTGAGGTCAAGGCCAAGGAACCAGAAGTTTACAATAATGAAGGTGCTGATGCAGACAGTACCAGAAAGAGGTATCCTGAACCAGGGGCTGGAAGTATCAGAAAAGTCATGGGAGATTTCCCTCTGAATAAAACTGGATTGAGAGATGGTATAGATAGTGTTACCAGGGATTCTCAGTGTGCTGAGGCAAGAGCTGTGGGAGAAGGAACTGGCTGGATGGTTTCCAGTTCTGGTGAAACAAGTACCGAAGGTTAAGTAAGTCTCTTGCAGCTGCATATGCCTCTGGGGTACATGGGAGTGGCATTGAGTGTTGGGCTCCTCAAACGTCTCTTCGGGGACAACTTTGGCACACGTGGTACAGACTCCAGAGACAGCGAACCCACTTTCAGAAGGTGAGGCTTCTGGGACAGCTCACTCTGCCAAACACTTAGAGATGGTACTGAGGTGAGATAGAGGCACTAAGACTGATGAACAAGACGATGAGCTCACGAAAGGTCTGGGTCTCTTCTTCAGTACCACAGATCAGGATTGAGGGGCCAAAGATACATCTGGTGGAACACTATGTAATGACACTGAAGTACTTGGGCACTCTCTGCATGCGATGACTTGGCTGGGAGTCAAAGTGCTGCTTCCATAAGCAAACACATAAGCCTCACTGCTCTATCCTTTTTCCTGCAGGATTTGAAGCCATTGCAAATGTGATATTTGTCACTACCGTTGGCCTCGCCTACGCACTTCTGGCAGGCTGGATGAAGATCACCAACTGGCATGGGCTTTCAACATGTTCCACAGGACTTAAAACCTGGGAAGCGAGGCATCATTCCAGTACCGAGCCTGGTACCAAAAAAAAAAAGATCCCAAAGGATACAAAAAAAGAAAACCTAACACTAACTTACTTGAGAAACTAACAATAATTCGCTGCAACTATTTATGAGTGAGGGAGGCACTTAAGTAAACAAGTCTGTGATGCTCTGACAACCATCACTGGTGGAAAGAAGGAACTGAGAAGGACAGGGGGAGACTAAACCCTCTTATACCAGCACACAGAAACAGGGGGCACTTGAGCCACCCCAACAGGGCAGGCACACACCTACAGTGGAACTGACTTATTCAATCACTCAAAGAAAAAAAAAACATACTTTAATTTAAACCAAATAGAAAATTGATTGAATTACAAAAATCAGATTTTTTTATCCCCCTGGGGGAGGGGAGAGTGTTAAGAAAATGTACAAACAAATTCTATCATGTAAAATTATAACTGCTCCATCATGCATCATCAGCAAGGTTTGAACGCTGAACCTTTGACATTGTTGGACAGACCTCCATTACCTGAGCTACAGGACTATACTAAAGCAGCTGGCAGCAGAAGATTGTTGTCCCAATGCAGTATGAGCAGCTGGCATCATATACTGCAACCAGGGAGTGGTCAGGGGAAATCACACACACCCAGACACATCTCTATACATCCCAATCCTGTGGCATGGGGCAAGAGGGCTCATGTCCCATGTGGAGACCAAGAGGGGAAGAATGGGACACTATGGCCTAGTGTAGTGGGGCCTAGTGTTGTGGCCATGCATAGGGAGCCCAAACGTGCTCTCTCTCCTCTCCTCCCACCCCGGTTGTTCCAGTAGGTATTAGCATGTGGGGCTGCTGTTGCTTTGGCATTTTCCCCTTTAGAAGGATCTTGCTAATTTTCATTCTGATATACTGTCAAAATCTGCCTCAGCAATGCAAGCAACAGAAGAAAAAAGGAAATATTTAACAATTTACAAGGCAGACAAATATGAATGGAATCTCATGGGTCACAGAGAAATCCACTTTTCTAGCTCGAAGGCTTTCTCCCTGCCAAATTTCAAAGACCTATTGCAAACAACTGAGGCATTAGAGTACCTCTAAAAAGGATGCAATAATCTCTCATAATGGAAAGTGGTAGGCAAGCTGAACTTAAGGGTTGCTACCAGCTTCTCCTATACTACTACCTTAATTCCTAAACAGTATTGAAGTTACAAGATACGTAAGGTGGTGTGCTACAATAGGCTAAGCTGAAGCAGAGATTTTTCAAGGGAGGTTACTGACAGATAGTTTTCTTCACTGCCTCCATAAAAACAGTAAAGTAGGATGCACAGATGGACTGAGCTTTTCTGACCATGTTTGGCTTTCTTCTGCTGCTGGAGACCTTTTTTCCCCCCCACTGTGAGCCTCATATTAAAATGAAGGAGCTCAAAACAATAGCATTTTATCTGATATGAAATCTTTTGTTCTATTTTGTTTCTTTATCCAAGGTTTGAACAACCTTAGAAACTGTTCCTTCCTATTTTTTTAATTTACCAAATGGAATGCTACCACAGAAATCTGTGCTTAAGCAGGTTACAATATAAATTCTCTACTTGTATAGTGAGCATACAGATGCTCTCTTATGCTACAGTAGTCAAAAAGATTAACTAAAGCAAAAATACCCATCTATAAATTGGGCTGCAAAGCTGTTTAAATTCATAGGGTCTATTCAGAGCTCACATTTATGAATTTCTACTGATTAAAAAAAAAGCTAGTTTTAGACATAAGATCAGAAGCATCACTGTAGAATAAGGCTCATGAGGTCTATCTATCAACTCACTATGAGGTAGTTTTTGCCACCCTTAATAACATTAAGTTGTGTTTTAAGGGAGAAAAGCCGAGACTCCATGAAGTCGACTAGACACTATTTCAGGGGTCAGCAACCTTTCAGAAGTGGTGTGCTGAGTCTTCATTCATTCATTCATTCTAAGTTGAGGTTTCGCGTGCCAGTAATACATTTTAACGTTTTTAGAAGGTCTCTTTCTAAAAGTCTATAATATATAACTAAACTATTGTTGTATGTAAAGTAAATAAGGTTTTTAAAATGTTTAAGAAGCTTCATTTAAAATTAAATTAAAATGCAGAGGCCCCCGGACCAGTGGCCAGGACCCGGACAGTGTGAGTACCATTGAAAATCAGCTCACTTGCCGCCTTTGGCACACGTGCCATAGGTTGCCTACCCCTGCACTATTCTATTTCCAATCTATTTTCTATGAAAGATGCTCAGATACTATGTTAAGAATGAACACTACAAAACCCTAGGAAAGATAAATCTAATAAAAATTTACTACTAACCAAGTAAAGGTGGCAGAATCTGACCTTATGTGATTACAAATGTGTGGTTATTTTGTGCTACTTATAATTGGGACAACATCTGCCAACAGTAATCAAGAATGTGAGGAACTTTGTACTGCACATGAAATAGTGGTTTTAGTTCCAGTCATTTGTCCAGAAGGAAAAGAAAGAATAAAATAATGAAGTGTGTACTGCAGCTGAGAAAAAGGTAAGTTATGCAGTTCTTTAACCAATACATATTCAGAACAAGCCGTATGTGCTAAAAATAGAAAGAAATTTGCTGCAGCTTATTTAAAGAAGATTATGGGGATAAGTTCTTGTCCATTCACGATGCTGCTTGACAACGGACTCAGCCCAATCACTCACATCAGTCAAAGACAGGAAGACAACGAGCAACTGAGCAAACTTTATAATTAAAAGGCAGGAGTCAAACAATTTATCTCCCTAAGAACGCCTCAATCCAAAATCCCATTTTATATATTGCTTTATTTTCACTGATCTTAATTATAGCAATTTTACCTCAACTTCTGCCTGTTGTCTTGCTAGCGTGATGTTAAATATATCCAGAGTCTTTTCGAATTCCTAGAAAGTAGGTGAAAAAAATACAATATTAACTACTCAGGTAATAAAAATGATACATGATTCAAATATTTAACAAAGTCTGTTATTGTTTTATTCAGTATGCTCCAACTTTCTGTATTGTTTTCCCCAAACCATCTGTAGTGCAAAGTAGCATATTCTCCATAACCGAACAATTCAAGCATTTTTTTCTTTATTTACAATATATTTAATGAACACAGCATTTTTAATAAGCTCTACCTACATAACTTTATCTTTACTGTTTTTAATTTACTTACCAGCACTGTCATTTGAAGATCGCATCCTATCTAGATTCCTATTCTGGGGCACAAGACATAGTAGTCCAACATACTGGTTATTTCTGCATATCCCACATATTACCCTCTGAAGACATGATTACTATAAATACTACACTGTCATCTCCAACGGTTAGTTCCATTCCACCTTACCTCTAAATGGTCTAGTCTTTTAATAATCTATATAACATAATAAATACTAATACCAGGATAGTCAATTATTTTTGTCAAGGTCCAAATTCTTAGGCAAGGTATAGTCAAGAATTCAGAGAAAATTTAAAAAAAAATAATAAGTACATAAAAATATTTTTGGGTTCATTCAAAAGCATCTGGCAGTCCAGTTTGGCCCAGGGTCAGCCTATTGACTACCCCTACTAATACTTTAGATGATCCCTACATGAGAATTCATCTATTAATGATGCTACCTTCTGAAAACAGTCACTGTGTACATTTTTATAGTGTCTTGCAGCCAAAAGTATTCACAAAACAACAAACATGGATGTAGAGAACTCTCAACTGGAGATTGCAGCCAAATGGTACGCACTACCATGGAGGCATGAAGAAAGGTTTAAAAAAGAAAAAATTTAAAAAAGGGGACTTGAAAATCCCCATTCTAAAGGACTAAATGATTTACAAGGTTTGTAACTCAACTGGAAGAGATATTTTTAAAATTCACACAGATGTAACTGGTGTTACTGGTTTGTGCAAAACTGTATTTTGGAACAAAACCATTTGACAAGTGAAAGGCTCCTAGGTTGGAGAGGAGTGAAGGAGCAAAGGATGAATATAACTGACAGGAAAAATAAGATTATTGTAAGGGGAACACGGCCTCCAAGTGGTTTCTACTGTTGACACACCCTTACAGAACTAACACTACAATTTTGGAATGCAACCCTAACTACCCAGTCATCACCAAGCATCTCCATAGTTTACACTACACCATCGGCAGTAACTTGGTGCTTTACAGATACAGAAGATGGCAAACCCTCTGTGAGCTTACCATCTAAATTATACAAATAAAACACACAAAGGCAACATACAGTTAGCAGGAGTGGCAAAGAAGAGAAGAGGTAAGATACATTACTTAATTTTATTGATATATAAATATATATAGTCAGTGATGAGCTGCTAAAATCTTAACAACCGGTTCCCTATAAAAAGTTCTGATTTAAGGGATGTGCCACAGTATGTATTTTTTGTACCACTAGGGTTACCATACGGCCGTATATTCCCGGGAGGAATTTTAAAATTTTAAAAATTCCGCCCAGACAGCGATTTAAGAACCGAAAAGCCTGACATCTCCGGGAAAATACAGATGTATGGTAACCCTACCTAAAGTTCTTTTTTAAAAAGATGGGCTTGAACTAGAAATGAGCTCCATTTCACATGTGTGGGTCCTCGCCACTCCCTTGGGGTGTGCTAGGGTGACCAGATGTCCCAAGATTATAGGGATAGTCTCAATTTTTGGGTTTTTTTCTATTACCCCCTCACCCCCGTCCCGATTTTTCACGCTTGCTGTCTGGTCACCCTAGGGTGTGCATATGTGTGGGTCCCAGCTGCTCCCTGCCCCCCCTCATTCAAGCAGGTGTGCAGGGTTACTGCCCTGAGAAATGCAGGGCACCAGTGGACATGGGGCTGGCTGTAGACAAGGGCGTGGGGCAGGGCTAGCTGGAGGCAGGGAGTGTGACATGGGCTGGCTGCAACAGGGGCTGGCTGTGGGCAGGTGGTGCGGGCAGGGGGCTGTGGCTGCGGGCAGAGGCTGGGGGCAGGAGCTGGCAGGGGCTGTGGCTGCAGGCAGGAGCTGCGGCAGGGGATGGCAGGGCGTGTGGCTGCGGGCAGGGGGTGAGCAGGGGCTTTGGCTGCGGGTAGGGGGGTGAAGACAGGGGCTGGCTGCGGGCACGGGGGGCAGGTACTCACACAGGGAGAGCGGGTGGGAGAGCCCGAGCAGCAGGACGCAGCCAGGAACCCACCATGCAGCAGCAGGAGCCCCCGGGCCAAAGGTCCAAGGAGCAGCAGCAGCAACAGGGCCAGGAGCAGGGGCGGCTCTAGGCACCAGCAAAACAAGCTGGTGCCTAGGGCGGCAAAATCTAGGGGGCGTCCCCTGCGGCCGGGGGGGGGCGGCAGGCTGGGCCGGCAGACCTGCCGCAGTCATGCCTGCGGAGGGGGCGCTCGTCCCGCGGCTTGGCTGGACCTCCCGCAGGCATGACTGCGGCAGCTCAAGCGGAGCCGCCGCACCCGTGAACCGTCGCAGCCGCGGGAGGTCCAGCCGAGCCACGCGGGACCAGCGGTCCCTCTGCAGTCATGCCCGCGGGAGGTCCGCTGCTCCCGGGCGCCTCCCGCGCATGACTGCTTGGGGCGGCCAAAAACGTAGAGCCGCCCCTGGCCAGGAGGCAGCCCACCTGGCTCCTGCAGCGCAGCGCCCCCCGGCGGCCGGAAGGAGGAATTACACGCTTCCCGGCCAGAGCCCATCAACGCTTCCCTCGCAGGGAAGCCAGTTAACAAGCAGTTCTAAAACCGCTTCTAAATTTAACAACCGGTTCCTGCGAACCGGCTCCAGCTCACCCCTGTATATAGTATAGTGCAATGGGTAAAAGAAAAACTAAATGAGTTCATGGAAAATAGGTCCATCAATGGCTACTAGTCAACGTGGTCAGGGATGCAACCCCATGCTTGAGATGACTCTAAACTTCTGAATGCCAGAAGACAGGAGAGGAAGACAGGCGTGGATCTTCCCAAAATTGTCCTGTTCTGTACACTTCCCCTGAGCTCTGATATCGACTACTCCTGGAGACAGGATACTGGGCTAAAAGGACTACTGCTCTGACTCAGTATGGCAGCTCTTATATAAAACTCTAATAACTATACTCTTATACTTTGTTATATAGTACATAGGTCTTTCAACATAATCCAAGCATTTCACTTTTGAAGGCAAGAACCAGAGGAAAACCACCACCAATTTTCTTCACTGTGCTACTTACAAAGCATATTACTAGTCAATGTGAATAAGGTTGCAATATCAGACCTTTAGTAAGTTTTACTGAATTTTACTACTGAATTTCTGACCATCTGTATCTGACCATTTATAGCTAAGAAATTAGCAAGATACTTTTAAATTCAGGTGCTCAATATCAAATTGAAAATTGCCAACCTCTAACAATTTTACAATCTCTTCACTAGGTTTCTTTGATGTTATCTTCATTTTATACATCTCTTTGTAGCTCTTCACTTGATTTCTATGGTGTCGAATGTGTTCCCATGACCACATATTAAGCTTGGGTTGAACATTTACTTCCAGAATACCTTTAATAATGTATTTCCACCTAATGCAAAAACAAATTTAAGTGTTTGTTATATACCAGTAAAAGTTAAAAGCACTTCTTTCCATATTCCACACTGATCCATCTCTAAAAAGATAGAACCAAGTTGCGCAAGGGTGCAACACCTTGTAAAATACCAATCCTCTGGTCCAACAGAAGGGTATCACTTCATGGTTTCAGTTTTTTTCCTCAGAGGTTAATAGGTTGCTTTGTCCTAATCCTTTGAAGTACAAGTGTTTTCTGCAAACCTACAGGGAGCTTCTGAAAAAAGTGCATGCTACTTTTATCTTCACCTCCACACAAAAGATCTAACTATTTATAGCTAACAGTAGTATTCGTCAACTAATGACCTCCAAAGCCACACTGGAGTTTCATCCACAGACTACAGATAACAAAATGCTATCAGATTCAGAAGTTTATAGAAATGTGCTGCTCAAGACAACAGTTGCAAGCTTTGAGTAAGTATGCTGCATTTATTGTATCCTAGCCTCTCAATGATTCACTTTTTTTAAACTATAAAGTACTAAAAACCAGAGCACAGTTGCACAAAACCCTTAAACTCATCGGGAGAAGAGAGTGAGAAGGGATCTACACAGAACAGTATACTCAGAATGACAGTTGCATTAAATCCCCTTTAACCATATCCTAACTACCTAAAAGTGAGTTATGTCTCCTGGGGTTTACTGTTGGCCTTGACATATGCAAGGAAAGCAGTTTGTATGAATTCATTTTGGTTTGTGGATGTGTACATGCCCATTACATCATCCCATATCCGTTCAGATCAGTTCCTCCCTTGTAAGTTAAAAGTATATTGAAATAGACAAGAATCAATGTATTGCCAGTTTCAGGGAAGCTGCAATGGCAACAGATAAAAACTTGTAGTGTGATACACTGTTAAAATCACGATACACTTCAAGATGCCACAAGCTAACTTGGGAGGGAAGGAAGAGAGGGAGTGTAGGGGGAGAAGTAGATCTACAAAATGTATAAAGTAAAACTCAGATAAGCAAAAATTTCTGTGGGGAATTTATGCAACACACTCATTTAAAGAGGAAAACTATCATCAGAAAATTATTTCAAGTAAACAATTTATAAAAACAAATTTAAAAGCTTTTAAGAGATTTTACCACATCTTGGCATTGTTGTGCAAAACAACATCAGGTCTGTACTTCCGGTATGGCAGATTTCGGGTCATCATATCAATAGACTCAAGGAGCTCCATAATACTGAAGTACTATGCAAAATATAACAAGTCAAAATGTTACAATTTGCAACAAGACTAACACAATATAAACCAAAATGTCTCCAAAGCAGTATTGTTTAAAATCAAGCACACTATAGGGTTCAAAGAGGTTTAATTTAGTAGGTTCCTTTTAACAGAACATTTTTTTCAGAAAGTTTTTATACTATTTATTATTTCTGAAAAACTCAGAAGAAGTTCCAGACTAATAAATCCACTGATATTTTTATTGAATAAAACAACTGAATCTCACAAAGAAATAGAGAGTCCTGTGGCACCTTTAAGACTAACATGTTTTGGAGCATAAGCTTTCATGGTATTCACCCATGAAAGCTCATGCTCCAATACATCTGTTAGTCTTAAAGGTGCCACAGGACTCTCTGTTGCTTTTTACAGATCCAGACTAACGCGGCTACCCCTCTGATACTTCACAAAGAAATGTTACCTGTGGTTTATTGAACTCCATGGCTATATCCTGTAAATTTACATCTAAGTCCATTTTTGGTGAAGAAAAGTCAAAATCCGATCGAGGATTCATACGGAGTTTGGCTTTAGCAGAAATTGGACGGAATACTAGAAAATAGAATTTTAGAAAAAAGTGTGAATTAAACAAAACTGAAATGTGAAAACAAGTAAGTTATTTAATACAGTCTAATATTTAAACAGGATAGACTCCACTGGAAGTTGCATCATGCCATTCACTTGAAACATCACATTTCAGAACACAAGAATTGCATTAAGGCAACTTAAGTATACTGTACTCAATTTGAACTGAGCCAAACCCCAAAACAGTGAACATTTGAAAGGGAATTTCTTTACAAAATTCTCCTCAACAGAATCACAAGTCAGGAATTTCAAGTAGTAATCTCAATTTGCAGCAAAATTTAAATTGTATTTGCCTCTTATGATGCTGAGTTCTCTGTTGCATCAGAAAAAGCATTCAACCATAATATTTATTTCACTACACCAATTATTACCATATGACAAGTACTATTCTCTAAAATTTTACTGGTGATCTCAATTTGCACCAATATATTATAGAAACGAGGCTATTCATTGCTTCGAGTATGGTGTATCTGCACGGACATTAATTTCACTTAATCTTCAATTCAGCAAATTGAAAGTGTCAGAAAATGATGAAAAAAACGAAATACTGACAACTGATGAAAACAAACTTTGGTGAACTCTGTCATTTTCTGTTAAAGAGTGAATGATTTACTGACATTTCAAGCTTCAAATCTAAGTCTAAGTAAACATCTAAATCATATTTACACAGGAAAGTACTACCCAAGTACTAGGGAGGAGCAGTAGAAAACTAATAGCTGTCTAAATATTCAGGGCAGGTTTCTATTCATCATCTGGCTCCCAATTCTGTAAGTTGTATCTGCATAGGTAAAACCAGGCACCTTTGTGGATAGAATTGCATACCTGGGGCCTTAGTGAAGGTTCCAGGATAATAGCATTAAAAATATGAATGCCAACATCCACATTTGTACATAGCATCCAATTAATTTATTAAACTTGTCATTTGACAGTGACCTGCAAATCTCTTCACAAAATTCCTTCATAACTATAACATGTTGCCTCCTACTCACTTAAACTGGCAGTTGGGGGCATCCAAACACATTTTTCAGTGAGATTTGTAGGTTACTTTTAAAAAGCCATGTTTGAGGTAAGACTTTTTATCCACTCCTGTATATAGTTTTAGATGTTGATTACCTGTAGCTAAAACTGAGATATAATTTATACCTGTATTTATACTAAAGATAATTTCTTCCACTTCAATGGAATTTTTCTAAGATTGTTTATATTACACAGAGTCCAAAACCACAAAAAGCTATAATGTATAGCCATTTCTGCTACATTTGATTCTGGAGAAGATCTCTTCTGTAGATCTTCACTCTCTAGATCTAATCAAGGAAGAGGCATCTGAGCAATGGATTTGCTCTAGTCTCATTATAGGAGGTGGGGTAAAAGGATCAGAACTGATACTCGCATCCAATATCACCCTTTGCTGCTTCCCTGTGTCTTGAGAACTGAGTCCTTAGCTATATTATGATTTCTGCACAAGATCCAGGTCTCTGGGAACTGGTGATACAGCTGGATCCGTTGTCACAACCAGGTGCTTCTTAGCGTTACTGCCAGGTAATGATCCTCTACTTTATTCTGCTGCAACAGGAGCCAAGGAAGTTATTGTCTGTGGACTGGCTCTGCTCATAGAGGCAATTTTCCACTGATGGCTCAGATTTCTGATGCACAAGTTTTGGGTCTTTTGCAATTAACTTCTTAGAAGATGGATCCGATGAGGATTTCAGTACCAACAACACATTATGACATTTAGTCTTGTCCACAAATTCATTTGACACCAAAGCTGGTCTATGCTCTCCCTCATAGACAACCATACTGTCCAATTGCTGGCCTCCTGAAGGAGTAAGGCTTGTACTCTGTTCTCTGTCTCTCCTTTCGTGCTCTCAGGATAAAGGTGCTGCAGATGAAACACCTGGAGGGTGAATGTCCTTCTCTGAGGCAGGTAAGAGAGCATGTTTGTGCATCCAACACTGGAAAAAGCAAAGAGCAAGAGGCGCAGCATTTGAAGCCTAGTTTTCTGATCTTCAGATCCACCATGAGGTCTTAGTCCAGAGTTGAAGCTTATTAATGTTACGCAATCTATAATAAAAACTAAGTTACTAAGCTAATAAAACCCTATACTAAGTAAGTGCTTAACAGTAACTATTTAAAAAACAGTAGAAGTTGTCTAAAAAACAGAATGTTGAAACTATCTTTCGCACTATGTAGAAGAAGGATTTGGAGCCAAGGTCCGGAGTCATTCCTAATCCATCACAAGTTGACAAGTGGAAGAAACTGAAATAGCTGGAGAGCCATGCCCTCCCTTTTATAGCCAACAGGAAGGGGCACGTGAGCATTCCAACAGGCACTGCTGGTCAGATTACAACACCTGAGTTGCACACAGCATCTCATGAGTGGGAATACGCAGAAGCCACTCAAAGGAGAATTTAGAGTATTCAGAGAAACAACCATCTCCTTTGTTATTCTAAATTCCTACAGTAAGCTAAGATTGTGTACATATAGTTTCAAGCAGTTTTCAAAGGATATCTATGACATGAGCGTAAGACACCAGGACTCAACACAAGTAACAATGATTGATAAATAATACCAGAAAATTATTCTATTTTTGTACAGTATATTACTTTCTTTTGGAAGGTATACATACATTCAGAATGATATGCTTTCATGGCACTATTAAATCTATAACAAAATATGCTAAACATCTCTGTACAGTTAAAATATATTTGTTACGGTTATGCCATTGTGATTGCCAAGAGACACCAAAAAATTTTAAAAGGATAGCGAAATGTTAAATGAATGGAGTATACGTTTCAAAACCCAGTGAGAACACTTTCAAGGAAGAAACCTAAGCAGAAAGCTGAAAGATTTACCATTCTTTAAGACAGACCACATGGCTGCTCTGGAAAATTTACAACCTCAACAAGAAGTAAACTTGTATTTTCAAAGGATTATTGCCATGACAGACCAAAACAGCACTAAATGCTTTGCAATGTAGCAGTTACAGTCAGGGCTAGCTTTAAGATTTTGGAGAAGACAAGCAAGATGATTATTAGGGTTATTTTCAACACCAATACCAGCCTCATCTGCTGCAGAAGTGCAGCCCACCTATTTGAGTAGTTTTCAACATCTGAAGATTTTTTTAAATAATTCTTCAAAAGCATCTGCTGGAGAGATGCATATGCACATACTGGTGAATTTTAGGTTATTTTCTTTACCTTCTCACCAAGTCTACGGAATCCAGAGTGAAGAATGATATTAACACTCAAAATGGCCACCCTCATACACTCAGACTTCAAGGTCAGAAGGGACCATCGTGATCTAGTCTGACCTCCTGCACATTGCAGGCCACGGAACCTCACCCTCTCCTATAATAGACCCTTAACCTCTGGCTGAGTTACTGAAGTCCTCAAATCATAGTTTCAAGACTTCAAGTTACAGAGAATTCATCATTTACACTAGTTTAAACCTTCAAGTTACCCCATGCCCCAGGCTACAGAAGGAGGTGAAAAACCCCTACAGTCTCTGCCAATCTGATCTGGAAGGAAATTCCTTCCTGACCCCAAATATGATGATCAGTTAGATCCTGAGCATGTGGGCAAGACCCACCAGGCAGATACCTGGAAAAGAATTCTCTGTACTAACTCAGAGCCCTCCCTATCTAGTGTCCTGTCTCCAGCCATTGGGGATTTTTGCTACAGGCAGTCGCCAATGGGCCACACACCTTTGTAGGCAGTTGTGTCATACCATCCCCTCCATAAACGTATCAAGCTCAGTCTTAAAGCCAGTTAGGTTTTTTGCCGCCACTGCTCCCCTTGGGAGCCTGCTCCCGAACTTCACTCCTCTGATGGTTAGAAACCTTCACCTAATTTCAAACCTAAATTTGTTGATGGCCAATTTATATACATTTGTTCTGGAGTCCACACTGATGTTTAACTTAAGATTCTCTCTCTCCCTGGTATTTATCCCTCATGTATTTATACAGAGTAATCATATTGCCCTTCAGCCTTCTATCGGTTAGGCTAAACATGCCAAGCTCTTTGAGTGTCTCTCATAAGATAGGTTTTCCATTCCTCAGATCATTCTAGTAGCCCTTCTCTGCACCTGTTCCAGTTTCAATTCATCTTTCTTAAACATCGGAGACGAGAATTGCACACAGTATTCCAGATGAGGTCTCACCAGTGCCTTGTATAATGGTACTAACACTTCCCTGTCTCTACTGGAAATACCTCACTTGATATATCCTAGGACTGCATTAGCCTTTTTCACAGCCTCACCACATTGATGGCTCACAGAAATGCTATCAACCTATATACCCAGGTCTTTCTCTCTCTCTGTCGCTTGCAACTGATAAGTCCCCAGCTTATAGCAAAAACTGTTAGTCCCTAAATGCATTTTCATCCCTTTTCTATTACTCCAGTTTACAAAGTCATCCAGATTCTTGTCTGTTATTCCAATCCTCCTCTGTATTGGCAATACCTCCCAACTTTGTGTCATCTGCAAATTTTATTAGCACACACTTTTTGTGCCAATAAATAAGATTGGCTCCAACACCAATCCGAGGAACTCCATTAGTAACCTCCCACCAGCTTGACATTTCACTTTTCAGTATGACCCACTGTAGTCTCCCCTTTAACCAGTTCCTTATCCACCTTTTAATTCTCATATTAATACCCATCTTCTCCAATTTAACTAATAATTTCCCATATGGAACTGTATCAAATGCCTTACTGGAATCACCTGACATTTCTTTCAAACTTAAGATGATACGGGACACAGATAAGACAATCAGATAAAGGAGAATATGTAACATTAACTAACCTAAACATTTATGCACATCTGTCTCCTCTTCTTCCCTCATTTTCTCTACCTTGTTTTCCAACTTTATCATTTTCTTCCCCTCCCTGCCATCTGACCATTTTTCTTATTCTTCTTTCTCTTTTAGCTCATCAATCTTCTCTCCTCTTCCTTTGTGAAATCCTTCCTTTGCTCTCCTCTAAATTATTTTTGAATCACCTCTCTTGTTCTCTTCCACATACTGTATTGTTCCTTTTCTATTTGCTCCTCTTTACACTTGATTTCTGCCCTCTTTGATACTTCTATATTTCACAACTTCTCCTCCTTCCCCTATCCAGTGTCAAGGTCTCCTATGGTACTTCCTTTCTACTCTTACATGGGTTCATCCTTCCTCTCTCACGTACAGTCTCTCCTGTCTTCCTCCATTTGTGAGAGATTACTATAAAGTATCCCAGTTATTTGCTATCTGCTAGGGACACATCCAGAAGCCCAGTGTCCAGTACTAAGGTGCTCCTAAGTTCCACAAAGAAAGGCATGGTACTTGGCTGTAGCAGTCCCCACATCATCATGACCTTCCATCCCTACCTGGCTTTACTGCTTCTGAGGGTGTGGGGGATTAAGGTCAGGTTCCTTGACCCTTGGGCTTCTCTGATGTGCCAGCAAGGGAGCTCAGAGCTCCACCACTATTGCTAGGGATTGCCCTGATAATTCCACAGAGAGGCAAACAGTCTGAAAAAAGTTCACAACAGACCTTAAAGCTGTTGGGAACTACTTGAGTAGTCCCCCTTCCAGCCTCACAACCCAGGGGAACCCATGTTTGCAGGCCTCACAGACCAGTCCTGCACGACTGTAAAAGAACAAGGTGTAGGAACAACTGAATAAGCTACAAACTGGTATTTTTGTGGAGAGAAGGGAGAAGCATGGGAGACTCAATGAAGCTTTTCACCTTGATGACTCTGTAACCAGTTAACATTATAACTGCAATTGTTTTGAACACTAAAAATAGCCAAAAGTATTGTTGGCATTTAGAAGTTACAAAAATTGACGTTTCACATTTGCAGGCTCCAAAGGCAGACCTTGCCTTTGGTTGTATTCTTCCTTCTGCAAATTTACCGCGAGCATACTTCTCAGCAAGACAATGTATGAAAAAGTGTATTTTGTGCAACAGACTAACTGTGGGATTCATTCCTTTACAATTAGTGATGCTCCTCAAAATGAAGTAGAAAAGAAAGTAGAACATGAGACCACAATACAACTAATAGAACAATGCATTTTTACTGACTGACATTTATGGGTGGCTGCTACTGTACCTATTTCAAAAAAATACCCTCAATACAATTTAGTTAACACTAAAATTATTGGTCCAACATCAGAGAGAGCTGTAATTTCTTCATTTAAGTGTCCATTATTACTGTTAATGCTTTTGTTATTTTAAAATTCAGCTCATCTGTTATATGAACAAGAAATGGTGACATTAAATGTATGGTTTATAATTGTTGTCTATTTTAGTTCGTCAGCAAAAACATTTCTGTAGAAGGAGTTTACACGCTGTAATGGCTGTGGCAAATGTAAAGACACAAATATAATATAGAGCTCTATTGCAGAAAGGAATTACCGTATATACTCGTTCATTAGCCCATTCGTTTATAAGCCAACCCCCCAAGATAGTTAGGTCAAAATACAAAAACTGTATGACCCTTTCATAAGCCGACCCTATATTTCAGGGGTTGGCAAACTTTAGCTCCTGGCCCATCAGGGTAAGCCATTGACGGGTCAGGACGCTTTGTTTACCTGGAGTGTTCACAGGCACGGAGCCCCTTAGGTACCAGTGGCCGCGGTTTGCCTTTCCCAGCCAATGGGAGCTGCGGGAAGCTGGGAACGGCGAACCATGGCCACAGGAAGCTGAGGGGCTCCATGCCTGCAGGCGCTCCAGGTAAACAAAATGACAATGTATTAGATATTCAATTCAGTGATTCCACAGAGTTTAAAATCATCAAATTTTGGTGTAGACCCGTTTATAAGCCGACCCCCACTCTTTGATGCATCACTTTTTTACCAAAAATATTCAGCTTATGAACGAGTATATACGGTAATCAGCATTTTGGAAGAGATAGGTGTGCTATGTTCTTTAAGATCTTAAATAAAAGTAAAACTTTCATTTAAAAGTAAAGTACTTTTAAAATAAAAGTGAAATAGTCTGTTAAGTATTGAAAATACAGGAAGTGAGAGAAACACTTACCAAAATCATAACCTTCTGGAATCACATTGCGGCAGGCAACTCCATGCTTTAAATTATTCTATTTATAAAAAAAAAAATTAAAAAAGTTTGAGAGCTTCATTTTCACTTCATGACAAACATTTTTATATAACAAAGGATAAAAAAAAATATTTTCGTAAATGTGCTTAGAAGAAATAGTACCTCTGAAACCAGAATATATTTTAAAACAAGTCTGTCTGCCCTCAATTTAAATCTATAAAAAACTTTTAAGGATGTAAGATTTTAACAACCATGTAATGAGTGAACAACAACAAACACTCCATCATACAGAATGCACTGGTAATTTTAAGTGACCTGGGATAGATTGAGAAGAATAAGTTATGCCACAACATATTTGTAAAAAGAACAGGAGTACTTGTAGCACCTTAGGGTACATCTACACTACCCGCTGGATCGGCGGGTAGTAATCGATCTATTGGGATCGATTTTTCGCATCTAGTGTAGACACGATAATCGATCCCCGATTGCTCTGCCGTCAACTCCGGAACTCCACCGCAGGGAGAGGTGGAAGCGGAGTCAACGGGGGAGTGGCAGCGGTCGACTCGACGCTGTCCTCACGGCCAGGTAAATTGACCGAAGATACGCCGACTTCAGCTATGCTATTCATGTAGCTGAAGTTGCGTATCTTAGGTCAACACCCCTCCTACCCCCCACCCCCAGTGTAGACCTAGCCTTAGAGACTAACAAATTTATTTGAGCATAAGCTTTTGTGGGCTACAGCCCACTTCATCAGATGCACAGTATGGAACATATAGTCAGAAGATATATATACATGCAGAGAACATGAGAAGGTAGAAGTTCCATACCAACTATAAGAGGCTAATTGATTAAGATGAGCTGCTAATAGCAGGAGAAAAAAAACTTTTGTAGTGATAATCAAGATGGCCGATTCCAGACAGTTGACAAGAAGGTGTGAGGATACTTAACATGGAGAAATAGATTCAATTTGTGTAATCACCCAGCCATTCCCAATCTCTATTCAACTGTCTGGAATGGGCCATCTTGATTATCACTATGGAAGTTTTTTTCTCCTGCTATTAGCAGCTCATCTTAATCAATTGGCCTCTTAGAGTTGGTACGGCAACTTCCACCTTTTCATGTTCTCTATATGTATATATATATATATTCTGACTATATGTTCTATTCTATGCATCTGATGAAGTGGGCTGTAGACCATGAAAGCTTATGCTCAAATAAATTTGTTAGTCTCTTTTGCAGATACAGACTAACACAGCTGCTACTCTGAAACCTGACAATATATTTGTGTATGCTAATCTAACATTCAGTATTCTTGCAACAGAATAGGTACTAACGTACAACACAATCCTGCAAATGACAAAACTGCCTTTGACTTTACTCCGAGCAGAACTGGATTCCTAATGAATGGGAATTATATTGAACATTTCACAACATGAAACATGGAAGTACTGGATACACTGTCATATTTGACTTACCAAAGATTCATCGTAACCTCCATGGTAGAACATCACAGACTTCACATTCCAGTAAGCAAAAAGGTTATCCAGACGTACGAGCTGAAGACAAAACAGAATGCTTATGAAGTCAAATGCACTGTGATCTCTTTCAGTACTTCCCATTATTTTTAGGTTTGTCATGGATATTAAAAATAGCCAAATGCTCCACAAACAGACATGTACACTCTCTCCCTCCAGTTTTGATTACATAGAAATAGATTATATCTTTTACCTAGCAAGAGCATAAATCCACAGGAGATGGCTCTTATTCTGACAATGTTTTGTTATAATGATAGCATTCACTGCCTATATTTTACCTTATAGAACAACTTGGTAGCTTCATCATGTAAACATGGATTCCAATTTTGATCTGAGGTCTGAAAAGGAAAAAGGTCTAGACTTAGTACAATCAAATCACAGAGTCAAACAGACCATACAACAAAAGAGAAAATACACTATGGGCCTAACTCAACACTCACTGAAGTTAAAGGGCATGGGCGGTCTTTCTGATCTGTTTGTACATCATTTAGTACAATGGGGCCCCTGCCTATGACTGGGATTCTCCAGTACTACAAAAACTACTACTACTACATGAATCTTTCCACTGATTTAAGTAGACCAAGCTTTAAATTTCTTAACTAAAACTATCAGACTACATCTTCTGTAGGTCTATATACCTGCAATGACTGTCATGCTCCACTCATGAACCAGAAATTGGCATGGGTAAGTTTTCTGCAGGGTGACCTCAATTTTTTTTTCTGTTATTCTTTAGGCAGATTCTATGGAAAAAGTACTCAAGGGCTCCTGTTTGTAGTTTTGGTGGTAGCTACATGCAGTAGCTTGAGACCAGTAGAAAGTTTATAGTTTGTTAATAATTCTCCATTTTTATATACAATATGGTGCTAGCTCCAGGAGAGGTGTGCTGTGGGGAACAGCTTATACTCAGTACACAACTAGCATTTTTATCAGCAGATAAAGTGTAATTTTCTACAAAGTTTTTAACATAGTATCCTTAAAAAGTACGTATCTAGAAACAAATATGTATGTTAGCATACAGTATGTTAGCATACTGATTTCACTAAGCACTGCCCTGCATGAAATTAAATTCTATTTACATGGAAACATCACATTTATGATCTACAGAAGCTGCTTAATCAGGGCAGCTCTATAAACAGCCTACCATTCCTGTTAAGTAGCCTCCCAGAACAAAGGCAGCACCTGCCATGAGGGAAGCAACAAACAAACAAATGGAGTGTGTTTGTTTCTCAAGTACTTCAAGTTTACATCCTATTTCAGTATTTGTTATAGTCCTGTTTCAAAACAAAGTAGCTCAAAGTGCACTAAGGAACTGTTAGTGCATGTCAGCAGAGTCCACATGGACAGTTAGTGCACAGCAGACTAATGTGGGGTAGATTTACACCTCACTTGGTGAGAACTAAATGTTCATGTAGACAAACCTCAAGTGTGATTGCCACCTCAACTGTCTGTCCCTCCTCCCCTGAAGAGTGAAGTTGCAGAAGCAGATCATGCACTGGGCTATGATGCGAATCTCTCCCAGGAACCTAACATGGGCATCTGTCTTGGGAAATATAACTGAACCAGGCATGCATCTTTTGAACCTTCTGTGCAGTTCAGGTCCTAACATAAGCCCAGGAAGAAACCCAAGATAACTCTAAACTATGTAACTAACTATAACAAGAAACTGGATGAAAATATGCAATAACTAGTTGGAAGATACATGAGGTACTTCCTTTACCTCTTTGCAGTAGCAAAGAAACTGAGGTGATCAAGAGACATGCTCTCTTACAAAGACAAATGATGTAATCTTAAGTGTGGTATCACTCCTCCATTCCCCAACAAACACATCTTTTCTATGCAGGTTAGTAGTTAGTAGCTTAATACCAGAGATGCCAAATACCATAAGTGGGAAATCACACAGGCACTCAAAAGAGAGGTTATTTCCCTTACAGTAACTGGAGTTCTTTGAGATGCTTTTGCCCACCCAGATCCCAATTAAGTGTGCACCCCATGTGCACGAGCTCACAATCTTTGAGTCAGCAATGTCTGTTGGGGCTGTGCATATGCCCTTTATGCCTTCAGGCCCCTGAACAGGTAGATCAGTCCCAACCACTGCTCAGTTCCTTCACCAATACAGAACGTCCAGGTAAAGGATTCTTCATCAGTGGGGAAGGAGGATGGGTCATGGGATCCCTGTGGAGAAGAGAACCTAGAAGAATCCCAGTTACTATAAGGTAATTAAACTCTCTTCCTCAAGCATTTGTCCTTAGAGATCCCACTGCAAGTGTTTAGCTAGCAGTTACCTCTTAAGGAAGTGTGTGTGTGATAGTCCTACCTCAATAATGACCTGCCAAAATGAGCACCTGGCTTTGGAAGCTGTCACAACGGAGTAGCAACTGGTACATTTAGGACTAGAACTTCAAGTAGCTAGCCTACACAATCTCAGAAATAGGGGCTCCACTACAACAAGGGTTTAACAGAATGGGGAACAAGAGTACAGTAGAACTTTTCCCCACCAAATAAGAAAAGCAGCTGCTAATGAGCCTGGACTCAGTCCCCCTTGGGAGCAAAACAAGGGCACCTCTTGTTTGCATCAGTAGCAAAAAAGACTATGACTTATCCCGTTTCAGGAACACCTGACTCAGAATTTAGTCTTTAAAGTCTCACTCATGGGTTACTAAGCAATTCCTACTGAGATGATATGCCAAATTGTTCTCAGTCCCTGGCAGCTATTAGGCTGACTTGAAAAATGCACCATTCTCACAAAACAATCATTTCCAGACAGAGAAAGATTTTTGCCCCACTTGTCTGTTTATATATTTCATAACCCTCATACTGTTTGTTAGAATCTGGACAGTGATACCTCAAAAAAAGGGGTAGGACAGTCCTGAAAGCTAAACAAATAGCTTGGAGTTTCACACATTTATGAGTAATCAAGATTCCATCCCAGACCACAAGCCCTTTATCTGGAGTTTGTCTAAATGAGCTTCCAGTCCTGCTTAAATGTGTCCATCACAAGAGTCTGATAATGGAGATGAAATAAAACACCCTGACAGACTTGAAGAGGGGATCAATCCACCAACATAGATAGGCCACTGGCAATAATATTTACAGAATCATGGGTAACAGAAGTCATGGGATAAGAGGGAAGGTCCTCTCCTGGATTGGTAACTGGTTAAAAGATAGGAAACAAAAGGTAGGAATAAATGGTCAGTTTTCAGAATGGAAAGCGGTAAACAAGGGTGTCCCCCAGTGGTCTTTACTGAGACCAGTCCTATTCAACATATTAACAAATGATCTGGAAAAAGGGGTAAACAGTGAGGTGGCAGATGATACAAAACTACTCAAGATAGTTAAGTCCCAGGCAGACTGCGAAGAGCTACAAAAGGATCTCTCAAAACTGGGCAACAAAATGGCAGATGAAATTCAATGCTGATAAATGAAAATTACTGCACATTGAAAAACAATCCCAATTATACATATAAAATGAGGGGGTCTAAATTAGCTGTTACCACTCAAGAAAGATCTTAGAGCCATTGTGGATAGTTCTCTGAAAACGTCCACTCAATGTGCAGCAGCAGTCAAAAAAGCAAACAGAATGCTGGGAATAATTAAGAAAGGGATAGATAATAGTACAAAAAATATCATATTGCCTCTATATAAATCCATGGTACGCCTACAGCTTGAATATTGTGTGCAGATGTGGTCGCTCCATCTCAAAAAAGAAATATTGGAATTGGAAAAGGTTCAGAAAAGGGCAACAAAAATTATTAGGGGTATGGAACAGCTTCCGTATGAGGAGAGAATAAGACTGGAACTTTTCAGCTTGGAAAAGAGACGACTAAGAGGGGGATATGATTGAGGTCTATAAAATCATGACTGGTGTGGAGAAAGTAAATAAGGAACTATTATTTACTCCTTCTCATAACACAAGAACTAGGGGTCACCAAATGAAATTAATAGGCAGCAGGTTTAAAACAAACAAAAGGAAGTATTTCTTCACACAATGCACAGTCAACTTGTGGAACTCTTTGCCAGAGGATGTTGTGAAGGCCAAGACTACCAATAGGGTTCAGAAATAGGGTTCAGGTGACAGGGAATGGATCACTTGATGATTACCTGTTCTGTTCATTCCCTCTGGAGCACGTGGCATTGGCCACTGTCGGAAGACAGGATACTGGGCTAGACGGACCTTTGGTCTGACCCAGTATGGCTGTTCGTATGTGCCGGAAGCCTGGAGAAGGGTTAACATAGAGCCCATCTTTAAAAGGAGGAGCAGGGGAAGACCAGCCAGCCTGACTTTGATACCTGGGAAGCTATTAGAGCAATGATTCCCAAACTGTGGGTTGGGACCCCAAAGTGGTTCACAACCCCATTTTAATGGGGTCACCAAGGCTGGAGTTAGACATGCCTGGTCCCGAAGCCTGAGCCCCACCGCCCATAGCTGTAGCCAAAGCCCAAGGGCTTCAGCCCTGGGTGTTGCGGCTCACGTTACAGGCCCCCGGTCAGGGGCTGAAGCCCATGGGCTTTGGCTGTGGCCAATCCCACCTGGAGCAGCAGGGCTTGGGCAGGCGTAGGTTTTGGTCCTCCTTCCCGAGGTTATGTTATAATTTTTGTTGTCAGAGTGGGGGGTCACAGTGCAATGAAATTTGAGAACCCCTGTACTAGCACAATGTATAAAACATTCAATTTGCAAATATCTGGAGATGAAGGGGTAATCACTAGCAGACAGCATGGATTTACTAAGAACAAATCATGTCAAACCAACTTGATTTCCTCCTTTGACAGGGTAACTGGTTTGGTGGATAGAGGGAATCATAGAATCTTAAGACTGGAAGGGACGTCAAGAAGTCATCTAGTCCAGTCCCCTACACTCATAGCAGGATTAAGCATGATCTAGATCATCTGCAATGGGTGTCTGTCTAAACTGCTCTTTAAAAATTTCCAATGATGGCGATTTCACAACCTCCCTGATCAAATTTAGTCCAGTGCTTAACCACCCTGACAGTTAGGAAGTTTTTCTTAATGTCCAACCTAAACCATCCTTGCTGCAATTTAACCCCATTGCTTCTTGTCTGCTCAGAGGTTAAGGAGAAAAAAAATTTCTCCCTCCTCCTTGTAACAATCTTTTATGTACTTGAAAACTTATGTCCCCTTTCAGTCTTCTCTTCTCCAGACTAAACAAATCCCATTTTTTCAATCTTCTCTCATAGGTCATGTTGTCTAAACCTTTAATCAATTTTGTTGCTCTTCTCCAGACTTTCTCCAATTTGTCCGCATCTTTCCTGAAATGTAGTGCCCAGAACTGGACACAAATTCTCCAGTTGAGGACTAATCAGCACACAGTAGAGCAGAAGAATTACTTCTCATGTCTTGCTTACAAGCACTCCCACTAATACATCTCAGAATGATGTTTGCTTTTTTTTTTTTTTTTTTAAACAGAGTTACTCTGTAGACTCATATTTAGCTTGTGATCCACTATGACCCTTAGATCCCTTTCTGCAGTACTCCTTCCTAAGCAGTCACTCTCCATTTTGTATATGTGCAACTGATTGCTCCTTCCTAAGTGGAGTACTTGGCATTTGTCCTTATTGAATTTCACCCTATTTACTTCATACTATTTCTCCAGTTTATCCAGATCATTTTGAATGTTAATCCTACCCTCCAAAGCACTTGCAACCCCTCCCGGCTGGGTATCGCCTGCAAACTTTATGAGTGTACTCCCTATGCCATTGTCTAAATTACTCAAGATATTGAACAGCACCGGATCCGGAACTGATCTCTGCAGGATCCCACTCAATATGCCCTTCCAGTTTGACTGTGAAACACTGAGAACTTCTCTCTGGGAACGGTTTTCCAACCAGTTATGCACCCACCTTATAGTAGCTCCATTTAGGTTGAATTTCCTAGTTTGTTTATGAGGTCATGCGAGATAGTATCAAAAGCCTTACTAAAGTCAAGATATACCAAATCTACCACTTCCCCCCATCCACAAGGCTTGTTACCCTGTCAAAGAACGCTATTAGGTTGGTTTGACACAGTTCGTTCTTGACAAAAGCATGCTGACTGTTACTTATGACCTTATTATCTTCTAAGTGTTAGCAAATTGATTGCTTAATTAGTTGCTTCATTATCTTTCCGAGTACTGAAGTTAAGATGACTGGTCTGTAATTCCCCCAGTTGTCCTTATTTCCCTTTTTATAGACGGGCACTATATTTGCCCTTTTCCAGTCCTCTGGAATCTTTCCCAACTTCCATGCTTTTTCGAAGATAATCACTCATGACTCATATATCTTCTTGGTCAGCTCCTTGAGTATTCTAGGATGTATTTCATCAGGTCCTGGTGACTTGAAGACATCAAACTTATCTGAGTAATTTGTAAATTGTTCTTTTCCTATTTGAGCCTCTGAGCCTACCTCATTTCCACTGGCATTCACTATGTTAGACATCCAATTGGTACTAACCTTTCATAGACTCACAGACTTAAGGTCAGAAGGGACCATTATGGTCATCTAGTCTGACCTCCTGCACAACGCAGGCCACAGAATCTCACCCACCCACTCCTGTAACAAACCCCTAACCTATGTCTGAGTTACTGAAGTTCTCAAATCATTACTATTACTGCAGTTTACAAGGTCATCCAGATCTTCCCGTATGATATCCCAGTCCTTCTCTGCGTCAGCAATACCTCCCAGCTTTGTGTCATCAGCACACTTTATTAGCACATTCCCACTTTTTGTGCCAAGGTCAGTAATAAAAAGATTAAATAAGATTGGTCCCAAAACCAATCCCTGAGGAACTCCACTAGTAACCTCCTTCCAGCCTGAAAGTTCACCTTTCAGTATGACCCACTGTAGTCTCCTCTTTAACCAGTTCCTTATCCATCTTTCAATTTTCATATTGATCCCCATCTTTTCCAATTTAACTAATAATTCCCCATGTGGAACTGTATCAAATGCCTTACTGAAATCGAGGTAAATTAGATCCACTGCGTTTCCTTTGTCTAAAAAATCTGTTACCTTCTCAAAGAAGGAGATCAGGTTGGTTTGGCACGATCTACCTTTTGTAAAACCATGTTGTATTTTGTCCCAATTACCATTGACCTCAATGTCCTTAACTACTTTCTCCTTCAAATTTTTTTCCAAGACCTTGCATACTACAGATGTCAAACTAACAGGCCTATAGTTACTCGGATCACTTTTTTCCCCCCTTTCTTAAAAACAGGAACTATGTTAGCAATTCTCCAATCATACTGTACAACCCGAGTTTACTGATTCATTAAAAATTCTTGCTAATGGGCTTGCAATTTCATGTGCCAGTTCCTTTAATATTTTTGGATCAAGATTATCTGGGCCCCCCGATTTCAACAAAAAAGTAATTTAGCACTTCTGCCATTTCCAAATTTTCTGTTCTCTCTCCCCCTCCCCCATTGAGTAACAGGCCTCCCCTCTTCTTGCATCCTCTTGCGTCTAATGTATTTATAGAATGTTTTCTTGTTAACCCTTTATGTCCCCCGCTAGTTTAATCTCGTTTTGTGCCTCGGCCTTTCTAATTTTGTCCCTACATCAGTGGTTCCCAAAGTTGTTCCACCGCTTGTGCGGGGAAAGCCGGTTTGTTTACCTGCCGCGTCCGCAGGTTCAGCCAATCGCAGATCCCAGTGGCCGCAGTTCACTGCTCCAGGCCAATGGGAGCTGCTGGAAGCAGTGGCCAGTACGCCCCTCGGCCCACACAATGGCAGAACAAGTTTGGGAACCACTGCCCTACATACTTGTGTTACTTGTTTATATTCATCCTTTGTAATCTGATGTAGTTTCCAGCAGTAGGAGAGGTAAGTTGTATACAAGATTCTCCACCCAGAAGAGAAAGGCGTCCCTCAGAGCACAGCACTCCAAATCTCTCCTTGAGCAGAACATCGTACTGACTACAGTGGCAAAGAGATCTGTTTCTGGAAATCCCCAGTTAAGAAATATCTGTCTCAGTATGGATTTCTCTATGTTTCCACTCAGTGAAGCGCCTGTTGAAATAGTCAGCTATGGTGTTTTAATTGTATTTAATTTTAGGTTTCATTAACTGAGGAACAGCATGCAAGTCATGGGAGGTAATAGTTTTAATTGAGTAGGAAGACTACCCAAAGCAGGATATCATGGGCTGTTCAGCAGTTCCATAATTTCATAGCCCCTGTGGAAAGGGGGATTTCAGTCCCCATTGGTGATTTATGTGGAATATACTAGCCCTACTGTCTCTTGTTATGTGGACACATTGTCCTTTTATCATGGGTAGGAAGCGCAGACAGGTGTACCTGATAGCTCTGAGCTCCAGAACATGGATGTGTAAAGAGGACTTTCGGGCAGTCCATCTGTCCTAGTTAGTCCTGGTAATGAGCTCCAAGGAAAGCCGCGTCAGGAACTACTGCGAGACCAAGTGGAGGATAGTTGAATAGGACCCCCAAACACATTTTGCCTCGATTCTTCCACCACTCAAAGGAAACTAGAATATGACAGGGGATCGAGAACAACTGTTTAGACTGTCTTTGTTGGGTGTGTATAAATGGACTTGAACCTGACTTGGAAGAAACGCAGATGCAGTCAAGAATGAAACATGACAAAGGTACACGCTGCCATACGCCCAAGAAATTGCAGGCATGATTTGGCAGTGACTTGAGGACTGATTTGAACCTGTGAGATTTGGGTGCAAGGAGACTCATCTGGCAGATACAGATCACAGTGCCAATCAGATCTGGAAGGAGCAGGTTTGGGTGAGTGGCAAATCTTAGACCTTTTTGGCATATTCTCTGGAATGTGACCAGGGAGAAGCACCATCTGAAGATTTTGGCTCCTTCCTACCACCTCAGACAGGACTGAAGAGAAGACTCAGCTTGTTTTCAAGAAGTATGAGGTCTCCTACAGAAAGGGGGAGCAGGGGCACAACAGAAAAAGTTTGGGGACCGCTGCTATAGAAGAACCTGGGATTGAACTCAAACTGCTAATCCAAGTTAAAATCCAAAATGCCTTGTCTTCACTGCTTTTTTAACTCACATTAAGAACACATCTTTTTTGCAACAAAGACATCCTGAGAAATCAGAGGTGGTGGTGGGAGAGATTTTTTTTTGGCTTGTTTGGAGTTTACACAAAGAGCTGCTAAATGTATCATTTCACTGTTTTCCCAAGCATAGTCCTGTTAGTCTGCCACCCACCCAACAATAGGGGAGAACAATAGGGGTTTTTTGGGTATGGGGTTTCATAAAAGCACAAAAAATGGTAACATTTCTGGGGCAAGGGTGGTACCAGACACTAATTTTAATTCTATTTTCCAAAGTTTGACTGTTTTAGCAGGATTGTGCATCTTTGAATAATGGAAAGGCAAAAAAAGATTATCTAACTGCTATATAAAGAGCTTATGACTGTTCCTCATACAAAAAAAACTGTATAATTGCCATCATTTTAGGGCTCTCTGTAAGCTTTTTTCTTACTTCCCACTGGACTCACTGACTTAGGCAAGAGACCATTCAAGACTTTTTCTCCCTCCTTTCCTCTTCCCTTCCAAAAAAGTTCATCTAGTTACTCATTTTCACCACCTCCCCTCTTTTGGAGTACATTCTGGAATGGTGGCAGCTTCAACACTATCATTTAAAATCTGAGCATCAGACTACAGTATTTAAATTCCAATTATGGTGTGTAAAAAAAAAGTATAAGTTCAGTATCTACTTGGGATATGGTGGTTGCAATTTTGTATGCAATTTAAATGCTAGCATCACATTTTGTAACAATTTGTGTTTGGTGGTACAGTAGTCCTAAGTGAGAAGTGAATTAAAAAGCTCTTCCTCAGTGTTGAAATCTAGGTCTAGGATTGGAACAGTGTATAAAGGGCCCAAGGGTGCGTTTAAACATTCCCAGATGAGTGGGGGGCAGCTATTAACATGGAATATAGATACAAGGCAAACCTCTGGGACAGTTAGAAATGAGTTCTAGAAGCTGTCGGCCTTTGTATTTAGAATACTGGGATACTGACGATTCCTATGATTCATTCTAGCTATTAAAACTAGTAGGGCGATAGGATTTGTCTACACATTGGGGCAATGCACGCTAAAGGGCATTCTAAAACACAAGAACATGTTGCACACTAACTAGCCCACGTAGACACTGCTGACACATACACAGTTCCATAGTGCATATTAACATAGCACTAATTCAACAATAACACACACTGTGATGCTGGCAGACCAGGTGCCAGCTCATGCCAGAGTCCAAGACCAATTCACTTGTGTATTAGTATAGATCAAAGTGATTGTTAAATGTATAAGAGTGTATTTGGAGTTTAAACTTCATGAAAACTAATGGAATGTTACTTGCATTGTTTTCAATTATTTATATCCTGTTATAATGAAGTAGGAAACATTTACATTGTGTGTACCCCTTTAACTAAATAATCCATCAAACAAGAAAGAAGCCTTGTGGAATGCAAATGAAGAACTTCAACAGAAAAGCCCTAATTTCAAAGCAAATGGTCATTGTGTGTGATGATTAGAGGTCAAAGACTAAAAATGCCTTCCTCACTCTCCATAATCAACAAAGAAGTCCACATGGGTAGTGACACTGACATTTTGTTTTCTGTGAGAAGCTGTAAGTCCTACTGGATTCAAGGAAAGATCCTGGATTTCTGGACTATTGGACTCTTACAGGAAGTGTACCAGATGCAAAGTGGAGATCCCCAGAGACTATCTGGGCACCCTGGCAGATTATTATATCACTGACACCATTTGGAATTACAAACTGTGACTCACCTATCTAGAGTACCAATTGATCTGGGGTAAGTGACCGGTCTTTTGGAACAACCTGATGTGGTGTGATTTTTGGTTTAAGTGACCTTGTATCACAAAGTCCAGTTTGTCTGGGTGGCAAGATGAACTGGAGAATTTATGGTGTCTGTTACTCCATGGAAGACTGGTATAGTGATTCAGGAGTTTACATTTGTCACTGGCTTGGTGAAATAGTTATAGAACACACCACCAGCTTGGGGTATCTGTCCTGTTTTCTGATAGTCTGCCCTGAAGTATGCACTCACAGTTGTGAGCCAATCCAAGCAGCGTGACACATACTAGCGAACTTTCAATGCATACCAGCATGGTCTACACCAGAGGTTCTCAAATGTATTCTGCAGAAGTGTGAGAAGGCAGAGTGGAGAGCGGTGGCTACTGGCCAGGCGCCAACATCCGAAAGCAGTGTCGCTGTTACCCCAGAATTTGACATTCCTGAGTATACCCCAGAACTTGACAACACTGCAATCAATCATTTTGTATGTTCAGCCACTGCCAGCTGAAAACCAAATACCACATAGCAAGGAATAATCTTAGGCCTTTGTGGGATAAGGTCAGACAACTGCATATTTGCAGTTTGTTAATCAGAATGGGAGGATGGGATAGAAAGTTATGGAAGAGAGTGAGTGAATAGCGACCTTGGTTTTAGGTGCCCCTGATATATTGGCAAGAAATACTAGAAATGTCTTGAGATAATGAGCAGTTTGCTGAAATTCGGAGAATTGGTGACAAAGTAGAGGTTATTATGCTGACCCACTAGGAGCCATGTGGTTATGTGCTTGTCAGCTATAAAAGACAGGTAAAAATAAATACCTGGGAACAATCCAAGGGAGCTTTTCTTCGCACAAGGCATTGACATCTAAACTCCCCATCAGCTGGACGGAAAGAGGGCCCCTGGAGGCCCGGCTAGTGATCACTAGAAACCATCTCAGACTATGGGTAACTATATCTGGGGCATCCTAAACCTATTAGATAGATGTGTGTGTACTTATCTATATATATAAAACAAATAGTTTTAGATAAGAGCATGCTTCCTTGTATCAATCATTTATCAGATGCGCTGATTTATTCCTAGATTAATATTGTTATTGCTAGATTAATATTCTTTAAAACATGATGAGTGTACTGGATACTTTCAAGTATAAAACTGAATTACCTGCAAACTGAGATTCTGAAGTGAGACCCCAAATGACAGGGGATTATCTCGATTTGTGATCTAATAAGAGGAAAAAATACAGAATACATGAAGAAAAGGAAAAACAGCTTGCACAATTATGCAGTCTTATTTTATGTACTTTGAACTCCAGATTTATATATTTACCAAATGCTCCTCTCTCATATTTATTTTGGTATTTTTTTAGAAATACATAAATCAGTGCTATTTGATTAATTACACAGCATACATCCTTAGAAAAGACACAAAAAACACAGATGAAAACTGCTGGAATGTTAGAAGTTCCCTCATAATGTGGAAAGTAGAAGGAGGGGAAAAGAAACTAACTGGGGGTCATCCATAATAATTGAAAATAATACACAAGAGCCTAATGTTCCATATATACAGAAGTACTTACATCATCTTCATATCGAACATGAATGTTGGAAATTTTCACCTGAAGATTTTTGATGACCTGCGTGACTAATTTTTCTACGAAAGTGTCTTGTTTCTCTTCTTTTCCTTTATCTAAATTGAAGCACAGGTGTTTACATATATTTTTACTCAAATTAAGTATAAGAGATAAATAAAACTGAATGGGAAATCATTCAAATATTATAAATTTTGTAACTGATTAGACTCCAAGAATCAACAATGGTAGGAGCATAATACTTCCTAACTATAAAAGCCACATGCTGAAGTGATTCCATTTACCAGAAGCTGTACTTGCTGCTATACTGTACTGTAGCTGCATTAAACACTACCCTTCAGTTTACTTTCATAATGTTTATATCACTGTCCTCTAGGGCCTCATCCTGCTTAAGTCGCCAGTGATGTAGTAAGGGCCAAATTTTTTAAAGGCATCTGAAAATGCAGACAGGCACCTAGAGGGATTTTCAAGATCCTGCTAGGGGTTAGGCACCTAGGGGGCCTTTCAAAAGCTGCTAGCATCTATCTACACCTTTAGGTGGCTAAATACCTTTCAAAAATCAAGCCCTAAATATCATCCCTCAACACCCAACAAATTTGCAGTAGAAAATAATAAGGCACTCTATATGTTGTAGAATTAGCCTTTAGGGAGGCATTGCCACAAAGATACAAGGAGATTCTGTGTTGTTGGAGGCAAAATTAAATTTGCTTCATATCAGAGAGAAAGTGAGTTTGGCAGACAATTGTAAAAAAAAGGTGAATTGTATCTATTCATGTTTAGTTTTGAAACTTTATGCAGTAGATGTGTCCTGAAAGCCTGATAATGTGACTGAAGTACCAACTATAATAGCTGGACTATCCCTAGTGTCAATATTTATAAGTAATACAGAAACTTTGGAAATAAGTAAATATCCTGCACAAAAATGTACAGTAGCGAGTAGCCATCAGTTTTCCCAGCTACTAGTTAAGGGACATTAGTGAATTTACTATATGTTAGTGCACATAACTAAAACATTTTAAAAAATATTGGAAGGGCAGCAACTAATCTGCTAGAATCCATATTCAATTAATTTAACATCAGGCATTTTTTGAGTTAAAAGATCTAGCAATGCATACAGCCATATTATTTGTTTTTCCTCCTTACCCTGGTCAGCTATTTTCTGTTTTGCATCCTCTATTCTTTGTAGTTCCCTTTGCTTCGCTTCTAGGAGCTGTCTGTCTTCCTTTTCAGCATCATATTTTATGCCTACATAAAGAAGGGAGAGAATGTTAAGACACAAGTGTGTATGTATATATATATATACATGTATATATAAAAATAAAGTTAAAATTCCAAAAACATCTTTGAAGATAATTTTGATGAAATGAAGAAATATCTCTTTTGAACATATTAAACAGAAAGATTTAATAATACAGTAAATGAAAATCAAATATGAAAGATATAACTTGGGTCAGACAACAGCAACTACTGGGAATAAGACTAATTGTATACATCATCTATTACTGTGATTTTTAAAATAGTATTACAATAAAATAAAGCTCAATGATATACAATTTTCCTCTCACTCAACTTACTGGCTGTAGGCACTATAAGCAAATAAACTCCATCCAGAACAGCCTCAACTGGTTGAGTATAAAGGTATTTCCATGGAATTTGTAGATTAAGTTGACCTACAGTATATAAAAGAAAAGTTAACAATATGTAATGAAATTTGACTGAAAAGTATGTTACAAGGTTTAAAAAAAAAAAAACAACCTAAAATTGCCATAACATAGTCAAATGCATGTTAAGTGCTTTTCAAAGCAAACAAAAAAACAGTCTGTGACAAGTTTACAATCTTTAGATATATTATAATTTTTTTAGAAATAGCAACTAGCAGGGTAAACACATAGGAATGGGAACAGGATGCAATGAGGAAAGATAAGGCCAATAGCAACAGGACTGGACATTTTAGATATGCGCACATCTTGCTGGCTCAATCAAAATATTTTTAAAGTATTTATTGTACCCTTTATGGAAAAAGTGCACTTAGGGATAAATTTGAATGAGGAAAAAATACTGGACTGAGATTCAGCACATTTCCTTATAAAATATATGCTTTTTCAATTCAATGACATTGTAACAAGTAAGTCGTCTTCCCGGCCCCCAAAAAACTCACTGCCATGCCTAGTCTCTTTTAGGCAGTTTTATTTCTCAAACATAGGCAAAATAGTTCTTCAAGAACACGCAGGGCTATCACTCCCAGCGTATTTTTCCCCCTTTACATCTCAGCCTCTCACAACCTCTCCGGCTGGGGTGAAGGCCGTGGTCCTTCACAGGAGGAAAGGCAGAGGACATTTGTTGTATGGGTTCCGTTGTGAAGACAAGGGACTTGAGAGAGCAACTGGTGGCTGCAGAATGAGAGCTACAGCTGATTCAGCAAGAAAAAGAGCAGCTGGCCAGAGAACATCAAGCCACTCAAGACAGGAAGAAAGAAGTCGCTTGAACCTCACTGTCAGTGAACTTGAGAACTTAAGAATCTCTATGTGCAGACATGCTGAAGCCTCAGTGTGCAGAGAAGATGCCCTTCTCAAAGCCCTGGAGAAGATGATGTTATGAGGACAAGTATCAGAGGGGTAGCTGTGTTAGTCTGGTTCTGTAGAAGCAGCAAAGAATCCTGTGGCACCTTCTAGACTAACAGACGTTTTGCAGCATGAGCTTTCGTGGGTGAATACCCACTTCTTCGGATGCAAGAAGAAGAAGTGTGTATTCACCCACGAAAGCTCATGCTGCAAAACGTCTGTTAGTCTATAAGGTGCCACAGGATTCTTTGCTGTTATGAGGACAGTGCTCTGGGGATGGTATGGATTGTAATGTTGGCTTTAAGGACTGTGCGGTATTTGGGGAATACTGATGTGTATGAATTTGTACATAAGAGTTTATACCAAGTTTTTTGTGTTTTCGTTGGGGGGAAGGGGCGGGGTGAAAGCAGTCCAGAAGGGCCTCACACATCAAAAAAAAAAACCTGCCTGTGAGGAGTTGTTTTTTTAAAAGGGGGAGGGAGAAAGAGAAGTACAGTATGTCACAGGGTGGCTGTCTGCCTGTAACTTAAGTAGGTCCAGTCCCAGTTTCCAGAACAGGCGCCCCCAGTTGCAGCCAGTTAAGGGAGCAATGTTGCATCCAGGGCTATGAAGGGTCAGAGACAGGCCCAGTGAGGGTCAGCTGGCTGAGAGAGAGCCAGGAAGCTGCAGGAAACAGAAGCAGCAGGACTGCCAGAGTCCCCTGGGAGGAGAGACAGTGACAGTCTGAAATGCAAAAGGTGAACTGAGGTACTGTTTTGTTTGTTTGAGTTTGGAAAATAAACCTGACTAAAGGAAACAGAGCGTGACAGTGAGTCCTTAGAAACTGGGGAGAAGCCCTGCCTTATGACAGTCGCTAATTCTTGTCATGCAACAACCAGTCAATTTATGTTCTGAGGAAACCTCCCAAAGTCATGCAACATGCTGCTGATGGGAAGCCTGCTGAAGTGTTCGCACACTACAGGAGGCAGGAAAGAAAAAAATCTAAATTATGTAGTTGTTGGGGTTTTTTGTTTTTTAAACACAGTGTTATTTTATATTTTATACATTCTAAAATATTTGATAACTAGGCAAATCTTCCTTTTATTTTCCATGTTAGCATTCCCCCTTCCAGAGTTAAAATAAGAATGTCTTTTACAGGTATGAAGATATTTATTCCAGAATGCGTGAACTGATTCACATTCATTTACACACTGCAGAGCACCCTTGAGAAAATTAACTATTTGAAATGCTTGAGATCAGTTGTAAGAACAGAAAATACATTAGCAGGCTCTTGCTCCATTTATTACAAAGTAGTGCATGCTACAAAAATGCAACTTACCAATATGCCCTGCTTTTACTTTAAATGGTACATCCAGCTGACTCTGCAAAAAGAATATATTTAAAAAAAATATTTAGACCTATTTAAGCAATATATTGAATTTACCTTTATGTTTTCTTCCCAACTCCTCTCTTGGCAAAATTACACTACTATTCACTTAGCTCCAAACACAAAACATAAATTGAGAACATATACTCTTTAATATCTTAGTATGGGAGTCTTTTCCAGATGTCTAACCATATTAGATGTCAACCATATTAGTTTCAACATGTGTTTATTAGATCACAAAACCATTTTTAGGGGGATGTGACATTTACTCTTCTTCAGACTGTTAAAACATTAGAGGCAGAATGTAAAAAGTTTGTAGTAGTTTTTTTGCTACACTGGAATGCAACACTACCAGAATAGGAATATGTATCTGTGCTTACCTGAAAGTTTCCCTTCAAGTGATAAGGCCTACAAATTAGAATACGTAGGTCAGCCTGCTTGGAGCTTGAGAGCAGAACCAGCCCTGTCAGTCACTAGCAGAAAGGAAATACTCGGTCCTTTGATGTTTCCACAGAGTACTTGCTTGGTGTTTCCATGTGTAAATATACTGACAAGGAGTGAGAGTATTTCTGGATATAGGTTCCACTCTGCTTAACCCAATTTCTGCCATGTAAGTTCTGATGTTCATCTCTCCATTGATGGGCAGTCCCCATAGTGGTAGGAAAGTATGCTCTTCCCAGAACAGAAGTTGATTTTTTCTCTGGAATAACACTGATCATGTTTATTCCTAATTTATTTATAAATGCCCTAGCCTGTCATGACTAGAGCAAGTTTGTTGGAAGGAAGAGTCCTCCAAGACCTTACTGAATCCTTGTGTTCCAGCTGGTGGGTATTATGATTTTTTCTTCTGATACCCATTTCCTGGACTGAACTGGGACCTGAAAAAGCCCCCTCTATTAACCCCAGCTGGCAACTACCATAAGGATTACTCTGCCTAGTTTATTAATTAATCCCGCCAACAAAATCTGGTTCTCTGCACTCACCAATTGAGGGAGCTGAGAATATTCCCTGAACTCTGTCAACAGATGTGACAGGATAAGATACTGAAGACTTCTGCCAGCCGTTCCACTAGCTCAGTGGTCCCCAACCTTTTCATCTGGCGGGCGCCAGACGAAAGACCATGGCGGTGGTCGAGCATCTGCCGAAATGCCACCGAATTTCGGCAGCAACGCCTCTCGATGACGCCGCCTGTCAGCGGCATTTCGGTGGATGCTCGACGGCCAGCCAAGACGCGGGCGCATTTAGATGCGCCCGCGGGCGGGCACCGTGTTGGGGACCTCTGCACTAGCTGTTCAATATATCCCTGTTCTCCTCATGTGTCAAGCCAAGAGCATAAAAGGATGTGTCCACCACTGTCCTCTCTGCACCTTTGCATCACTGCATACAATGTCCAAAGTATTGAGGCAGGTGGGAGGGTCATGTAATGTATGTGAGCAACACATCTCAAAGAACAACAGTTACTGTACAAGTAAGTAACTCTTTATTTCTCCTTCAAGGGATTGTGCATGTATGTATTCCACTGTAGGTGACCACTTACAGGTCCTTGGCCTTTGGATCACTTGAACAGACTAACACCAGCTTGCCAAAGCTGGCATAGTGTCTACAGGCTTGAGTGACAGCATTATGTCTGGAAAAAGTTTGTACAGACTACCATGTGGCTGATTTGCAGGTATTCACAATAGGGATGTTGTCTGAAGGCTGCACTACCACCATCCGCTCCACGGAAGGAGAGACGCCTGAAATTCCTATTTAGCGGTGTGAAGCAAGGCTGTCTCGAGCCCCATCATTTTCAATTTAGCCATGGAGTCGCTCATTCAAGTAATCTCCAGCGGTCTGACAAGATCTCTTTCCAAGCACGGAGAAAATGAGATAGTTGTCTCCCAAAGGAGACATGGTCAGTATTGAGCATGATCAAGCAGTCAAAAAGGACTACTTGGAGGTTGAGGCTGTCTGGTTAGAAGGACCTCTAGACCAGTGGTCTCCAAACTTTTTTGATCACGCACCCCATCAGTAAAAAAATTTTGAGCACACACCCCCTGCTGCACCGGCTCTAACATTTTTGCCAAAGCACACCCCACTTTGGAGACCACTGCTCTAGACAACATTGGCTGGCAACAATGGAGAGGTCTAGACCCCCTCTTGGTAGAATCGTCTGATCTCTACTGGATCAAGGATCTATAACAAAGGTGAGGTCTAAAGGGCTCCTTTTTCATTGGAGTGCAAACTCCTAGTGAACAGAGATTTTCACAGGAGTCCTTTACAGTGCACATAGCGTTGTCTGACTTTTGAGGGGAAAAAAGCTTGGATCCTTCAAAGGGCAAATCTTCTATCATATTTTGCAGTCACTTCAGTTGACCTGAAGCTTGCAGCCACAAACAGCACTTCCTGGAGATGGTGAGTGTATTGGACACACAGATACATTTCACTTTAGGTGTGTGTGCACCCAATGCACTTGAAGGAAAACTGAGAAGAACTTCGGGGAACAGGTCATTCCCCTACTACCAGTGATTCACAGGTCTGGTTCTACTTCCAACTTGCAGTTATTCCAGTTGAAGTACCTATTGTATTAGACCTGTGAGCCATGGCACAATGAAGAATGAATCAGATCACTTTTTTTGTTTGTTTTAAAGAAAGTCAGATATTGAGCTCATAAAGGAAAATTTAACTTGTCAATCTGCTTCTCTGATGAAGATCACCTGAGGGATATCAGTCCTGGATTTTAGCTTTTCTGCATTAACTTAGATGGAATATATGTGCCCAGAGAGTCAAAGGCGTTAAATGAGATCTGGGGTTTGGTTTACAGAGATCTCAGCCTGCTTACTACCATGGAAAATGCACCATTAGAAATCCTCTTAAGCTTTTATTAAAGATAAAGATAAAGAAAAGAAGGAAAAACAATTAAAGCAGTTGAAATGTAAAATATTAAGTAAGGCTTTCAGCTTAACAGCATCCCTTGTTCCCTTTCCCTTTAGTGGGAGACAGTTATTAGAAGAGGAAAAAAATCTTTTTTGACAGTCTCTTAGACACCATCTAAGATGGTAATAACTGTCCTTTCTGGCGAAAAGAGCAATTAGTTGAGAGAGGTTGCTGCTGCTGCTAAGGTCTGATCCAGTTTCCTCTCAGGTGGTCTTCTGTATTCAGCTGGACCCAACAGAAGTGGTGATGTCTTCTGGGTCCCCTCTCTGGCCTAGTCTGGTCAGGACATCTCTCTGGGTGACCAAGGCCTGGGGTCCAAGTAGACAGTGGAAAGAGTGGCCATGATGGTGACACTTGTTCCAGGAGCCAATTTTTCTCCCAAAAATCTCTAAGGACTCCCCAAAGGGAATACTGGGTGGAACAGCCAATCCCCTCATTATATTGTCCACCAATCAGGCCTAGTTTCCAACACACCAATTCTGGTTCCACACTCTTTCCTTATTTACCAAGCATGATCTTAACACAGCCCTTGAGTTATATCTGTATGTCTTTTTGTTTGGACTAAATCAGTCTCTCTCCCTTTCATATCTTTTTCTATTATAGGTTATTGTGACATCTTAAGAACTTTCACATTCTTTTTACAGTTGAGTAAATTTCTAGCCCGATTATCACCATAACTCCTTAGTGCAAGGCTATTAGAAATTCCTTAGGTTTTAAGATTATTTTTTTTTAAACCAGCCAGATCCGCTGAAAGACAGGGTTACAGAAATAAAAACATTATCCAGTAAGGCATCATTGGGTGAAGGACTGAAGCAACAGTCAACGAGGCACAGTTTCCCATAGCGAGTTCCTTCATAGATGCATCTCAAGAAGAAACTGACTAATATTCAGAGGGCAATATTTACAGTCTGCAGGAAGTCTGGATCAAGTTCTACCCAACCACCACTGCTTTGGGGGATTCAAAAAGCATTTTAAAAAAAACAGAAGTTCCACCAGTTTCTTCCTAAAGTGCAGAACATCAGGAGCAACTATTCGGTGCAAAATATTTCTTGACATAAATGCCAACTGTATAGTTTAATACTTTATAATATTTCACATAATACTCAAAATGCTTAATTTTTGAAAATTAAGACTATGGGACTCAGTTAAATTAATACAGTTTTCATGCAACAAAAATCTATTCTGGCATTCCTTGGAGAAAATTTAAAATGTTATTTATTGTGACACAAGTTGGAAGCACTGGAAAATAAGTCCAAGGCCTTCAAACAAATTCCAGCATTCCTGGAACAGGGTGATGCTAAGTGAAATAACCCTCTGAGTATATTGCCAAAATTATTTGAGTAATTGCTAGATTAAAATTTTTGACCATGTATTGTCCATACAAAAGGTCTTATTTTTCTCCCTCTAATCTTCTGAGACATGCTTAGGGAAATCTAAGACTTTGGGCTGTTTTTAAATTTTCTGCTGTGATTGTGCAAAACTTTAAATTAAAAAAAGGTTTCTATGACATGAACATGTTTTAATATTTCCTGATGTGCTCAGGAGATTCTATTCTCTATAGTTTAATATTAATCTCAAATAGTGTTTTACTAGATCAGGGGTAGGCAACCTATGGCACAGGTGCCGAAGACGGCACGCAAGCTGATTTTCAATGGCACTCACACTGCCCGGGGTCCTGGCCACCAGGTCTGAGGGGCTCTGCATTCTAATTTAATTTTAAATGAAGCTTCTAAACATTTTAAAAACCTTATTTACTTTACATACAACAATAGTTTAGTTATATATTATAGACTTATAGAAAGAGATCTTCTAAAAACGTTAAAATATATTAATGGCATACGAAACCTTAAATTAGACTGAATAAATGAAGACTCGGCCCACCACTTCCGAAAGGTTGCCAACCTCTGTACTAGATTATGTGCTTGACAAACTGTGTTCTAGCCAGCAAAGCTTTATTATTTATAAAGCTAAAAATATATTTTTAGATTGGACTTGTAACTATCATTCAAGCTTCCTCATGAAATTTTTTTCAAATGGCCTCTCAAATAATAGTAGCAGAGCAGTCCATAAAAACGAAAGAACAAAGAACTTTTGAAGGTTTTTTAGAAGACCAAAGCAATTCATTTCTTGAGATGAAAGATGTCTGCTTACTATTCTAGCTAAAAATCAACCAACTTCATCCTTATATGTCACTTTACATGTGCAATATACTATACAAACAACTATTTTCACAACAGTAGTAACAGTTTCTCATTTTTGCTTGCTTTGAACTTACCAGTGCATTTTCCTTTATTTCAAGATTCTTAAGTGCTACAGCTCCTAAAGGGAAAAATTAAAAGGGTTAAAATTGTAGTTAAAACACAGTTCTGTATCTCCTATACTGCAAACCTATAAGCACCTTTATTTCACAGTGAGTTTTCATCAATTAGGATAGCAGATTAGTATTAATATTTGTTTGTTCTTTATGAAGAGAAAACAGACCATATGTTGCAATTAATGACATTTTCCCCTGAAAAATGTCACACAGTTGCCAATAACGAAGGGAGCACTATTGCAAACCAGCAGTCTCAAAGCAGGTCTAGAATCAATGGGGACATGATCAAAAATATTAGCGGCCAGTCTGCAGTAGAACTGCCAATGATACTAGCACCAGTGCTACAGCAACATCAGGAGACCTTCAGAGATGACTCTATGTAAACAAGTTTCATGTGTCTTTACTAGCTGCTACTATTTTCACACAAAAGTTCTCTGAGACATGCTTTAAAGTATCAGAATTGCCTACAGAACTAGGTGTTCTAAATTTCTATACAGAATATTATGTGCCAATTGTTAACATACCAGAACTGATTTTTTTTTTTAAATAAGACAACTGAATAAATTATTGGATCCTCTGTTACTGACTGAGGTGGTGACCAATAGGCCACTGAAGAAATGGAAGACTCTCACTGACTTTAGTAGGTTTTAGATGATGCCCTAGTATCCAGAAAAGTCACAAAGTCTGAAATTGCATCTGTTAACAACAACCTGGGTAAACATCCATTTAACTGACTTCTATAGGCTTACAATTAATGTTCATGTTTCCAACTAGAGCAATTAAGTAAATCTAACTGTAAATGTCTTTAGGTGTGAATGTGCTCAGAAAAGTGACTATCTGAATAAATACAGAACATTGCTGCTCAACAGATCTGCTGCCCGTGTATATACTAAGTTGTATCTGCTTACTTAGATAAGATTTTCCTGCTTTTCATTCCAGTTAATGCTGTAGAGGCAAAGCAACTATGAGAGTGTTAACTAGAGTCTTTACTGAGCTGCACATCTGTGCAACACCATTTGTGAGCAATAGACTTTTGTGTCGGCAGCATTCCCATGAGGCCCAAAGAACAATATTCAGCTCCAAACAAAGTTTATTATACCTTCTGAATTTGTACTTTCAGCATGATTCATTTTTCTTTATGCTTCAATCTGAAGAAAAGCGTACTAAATAATGTTTAAATAATCTGTGAAACTAAAAAGAAAATAGTCCACAAAGGGCAGAATCAAGACAAAGAAACAGATGAGGAAAGCGCTGAGGACACTGTGTGACTCAAGCTCACTGCATCTTCAGCAATAAAAAGCAACTGAAGGGCAGTTGAGGCCACTGCCCCCTTTATTATGCTCTTCTGCATAGGGAGAGCGAGTGGCACCAGTGGACACTGCTGGCTAGGAATATATCACAGCTTGACACCAGGAACACCATAACCCACAATTAGGATTATGAAGAGGCCCCAGGAAGAAGAATTTGCTGTGATGCACTACATACATATAAAGTAGATCAGTAGCTTGCCAGTGACTAGGAGATGCCCTACAGATTATGGACCTTTGTAAATTGTCAAGTAAACAAGAAAGCCATCAAAACAAGGTTTTTTATTTGGTTTGACATATGCAATTTAATCTGAATTACTTGTGCCTCATAGTACACCAATAAATCTTCTAAACAACACTTTACAGATATAATGAAATCTGGTAATGATACTTCATTGCAGGGCTCAGGTAAAAATGCTAAATCTTCACTGAAGAGATGTCACCATTTCAAATGTGTGTATTTAAGAGACTGTATGAACTGAGAGTGTATTTGAATATTTATCTACTTTCCATCATGTCAAGCGCTTGTTTGTTTTACATTTATGCTCCTCCATATACATCTATGCATAATGGCAACCTAAAGTTAAAAAGGCATTTTTATTTTAGTCTGTCTTGTACTGTACGAGGTGGTTGTTTATTTTTACTAGTCAACTGAGGGTGCCACATCTCTCAGTGTCATCCAACAAAATCTTGTGAAACGTCTGCAGTAATAGGACTCTCCAGGTCAATAGTTAAATTTTGTTTATACTACATTTCTTCCAGGACTTTCAGAGGCTCTAAACATCTCATTTATAAATTAAATTATAATTTGGTTTGTAAATTACCCGGTAAATATTTTTATACCGTGCATCTTCAAAGTTCTGAATGGTTTTCCATGCACAAATTCCAGAGATTAGTGAGTACCATGCCACTGAAGCCCTAGTCATTGCTTAAAAAGTTTACCCACACTTTTTAATTTGACTGTGTAACATCTTATTATATGATCATCAGCAATAAGTTTTAAATAAAAAAAACCCACTGATTTCACTCTGGTCCTGGGAAGACTCCCATTGTCTTCCATGGACTTTGGATTAGGCCTTGTCTCATTTGCTCCTTTCTATCATTTCTCTTATTCCTTTTCAAACATCTTGTCTTCAAACTTTCCGTTTATTTTTATTCATATTTTCCCCTCACTTTTTTTTAAGTCACTTTCCCACTCCAGTCAATATGGTCATTTGTTTGTTTCACCATCTACCATCATCTTCACTTCCACCTTTATCTTCATTTATTTTTTTCTGAGCTCTTTTTCTCCTTACTTTTATGTAGCTTTAAGTATACTAATACTTTACAGTTTGCAAAAGAAAGCTAACTTATGAACACCACAGTGCACTGCATGGGTTAGGACATAATTTATTAAACTTTGGTTGTCAGCTATAAGTGTTAGAAAAGTTAGCTACAAACTGTTAACACAGGCAGGCATATTGAAAGCACAAGAGTTTACTCCTGGATTACTGGTTTGGCTTCTTGAGTGACATAACAGTCCATACATCACTGCTTGGTGGAAGAGTTATTTTTCCCAGCTCCTTAGCTTTACCTGTGATGATGCTGATAATAAAGCTGTACCATACCACATATATTCCATGTATCATATCACAGATATTCTGAGCAGAAAGTTAAAATAAAAAGATACTGCAATCAATTCCTTAGCTACTGCAATAGTTAGGAGCAGATGCTATCTAATTTACATATTTAATGTAAATAAAACACTACCAACTCACTTAAAAAGGAGGGGGGAATTGGAGAGGGAATCTGTGATTGGCAGCCAAGCAAAAAATGGTTTAAAATTTCTCTTTTCAGCTTCTTTTCCCTTTTGTCTGAAATGGAGTTTTAACATTTACTACCCTTCAAGTTGACTGCTATTTCATTACCACACTATTCATTCACAACCAATAGACTCTGGTCTGAGCATGGTCAGCAGGTCCATTCCTCATGAAGTTTTTTATACCAACTTAATTTTATCTTTTAGCATGCCTCATAACTTTGTTTTGTTTTTAAATTTAAGAAATTGCTACACAAAAACCTAAATGAAATGACTGTTAAAAATGTGTTAAAATCTAGGTGCTTAAAAATGAGCCTGTTTAGGCTCCTAAATAAGAGTGAATGGATTTTTGTAAGCGCTCCATGCCTGCATCTCCCACTGACTTTAACAGCAGTTGAATATAATCAGCACCTATGAAAAATCAGGCCACCTACTAAGAAAAAAAACAGGCATTCAGATGGCCTTTCTTGAGCAGTCAGGTCCTGATTCAGCAAGGTACACAAACACATGCCTAATTTAAAGCACTGTGAGTACCCAATCCCACTGAATCCAGAGGACTGCTTTAAGTTAGAAACATGCTTAAGTACCATGTTGAAGCCTTAAACACTAAAATTTCTGAGTACTTTGGTGCTACTGAGGAGGGCAAGAGGTGAGAGTAAGTGGGATTACAATACCCTCCCTTTCACCACTCCTGAACTCCATGGGGGAGAGGCTCTCTCTTTACCAATATAATCACATTGCACAAGCTATGCACAGTTCAAGATTTACTTGAAAACAGCTACTTATATCTTTCTAGTTCTCCCACTAACCCTCTTATCAGCTGAGGGCACTCCAGCTGGACCGCAGCTCTCCCATCGTATTTGTGGCAGGATTGTATGGAGAAGGACCCAACCATCTGGTAACCAAACAATTTGATACCCAAACAACTGAAAGATTTCTAGATTAAAACACCTGGAAATTTACTGATAGCCTGTGCAAGTCAAAGCATTAACATTATTGACTCCCTGAGTGACATACCACTTAAGAAGCATTCTACATTCTTCCCATAGTTTCCAAATGGTTTCAACAAGTGAGACCTATGAAAACTACATTACAATTATGTGCACAATTATGAAAATCTGTAATCTAGCTACTTAAACAAAGGGCATTTCATATATACATAACTCCCACATCACAATATTCACATTTGTTAAATCAAATTATATTTTTGAAGCACAAGAAAGAAGTCATATAATTGTTCACAAATGGCACAATAGTTTTATTTAAAATTAAACTTGATAATGAAGTTAGGTTAGTTATTTCATAGTGCAAGTCTTCAATACTAGCTACTCGAGCTCATACTATAACCATGATTATACATCTAACCCTAAATGTTAGTCTCCATAATTCTTTTATTTTCTCCTGTCCAGAAAGTTCTCAGATGTTAATATGGAAGTAGTATTTTTAAGTGTTTATAAAACTAAATAGAATCACACAATATACTTATATGTTTTTCTACTTGTCCTTTGTTTTATAACTCAATCTGTTGTTTGTTTGTTTTTTCCTAAATAGAATCTTGGTAAATCTATAAGTGATTCAGAACAGATTGACTAATCTTTAGATCAACATGCATTCAGTTAGCATCAAGGGTGTGCACAGAAATTTAAATCTGACCCCTTCTGGGGGGGCACAGAAGTTCCCTTTCCCCATCCCTGATCCCGGGAAGAGCTTGCTGCCCCACCTTCTCCACCCGGCCCTCAGGGAGAGAGGACTCCCCCTGCCCCCCAGGACTGCAGTAGGGAGAGAGGCTTCCCAGAGTCTCCTCTCAGAGGGACTCCCTGGGAAGCCTCTCTCCCCACCGCAGCCCCAGGGGGCAGGGGGAGTAGCTGCAGCGGGAAGAGAGGACTCCCTGGGAAGCCTCTCTCCGCGCCACAGCCCCGGGCGGGGAGGGGGAGTACTGCGTCCCTCGCTGATTATTGGGGGGCATGTCCCTGCTTGCGCTCCCTTGCGCACACCCCTGGTTATCCTCTGTAAGGGAAGATAAACATATCTGCAGAACCGTCCCAGATTGAGTTGTCAATAGAGGTGGTTTGGGAACAAACTGATAAATTAAACAATAAGAAGTCACCAGGACTAGATGCTATTCACCCAAGATTTTGGAAGGAACTCAAATATGAAATTGCAGAACTACTAACTGCAGTATGTAACTGGTCACTTAAATCAGCCTCTGCACCAGATGACTGGAGGTTACCTAACGTAACACAAGATTTTTAAAAAGGTTCCAGGGGCAATCCTGGCAATTACAGGCCAGTAAGACTAACTTGTACCAGGCAAACGGATTGAAACTACCAGTTTGTAAGCTCCGAGAGAATAAGACGGTTATAAATACATCCCAATATTAGATTTGTCAAGAACAAATCATGCAAAACTAATTTCCTTCTTTGATAGGGTTACTGGTGTAGTGGATGGGGGAAACCTGCAGACAGGCTATCTTGATTTTAGTAAGGCTTTTGACAGTCCCACATGACATTCTCTTAAGCAAACTAGGGAAATGTTGGCTAAATAAAATTACTATAAGGCGGGTGCACAACTAGTTGAAAGATTGTACTCAAAGAGTAGCTATCAGTAGTTTGCCGTCATACCCAGGAGGACATATCTGATGGGGTCCCAAAGGGTCTGCCCTGAGTCCGGTCTGATTCAATATTTTCTTTAATGACTTGGATAAATAAGTGGAGAGTATCTTATAGAATCTGCAGATGACACCAAGCTGCAAGGGGTTGCTAGCACTTGGAGGGCAGGGTTAGAATTCAAAATGACCTTGTTAAAAGAAAAGAATTATCCAACACATAGATGAACACAATGTTAGGGGAGAGTCAACATGGCTTTTATAAAAGGAAATCGTGCCTCAACCATCTATTTAAAAGAATCCTTTGAGAAAGTCAAACAAACATGTGTAAAGGGTGATCCAGTTGATATAGTTTACCTGGACTTTCAGAAACCTTTGGACAAGGTCCCACATCAAAGGCTCTTAAGCCAACTTTACAGTCATGGGACAAGAGGGAAGGTCCTCTCATGGATCAGTAACTGGTTAAGACCGTTAAGAGACAGGAAACAGAGTAAAAATAAATGGTCAATTTTCACAATGGAGAGGGGTAAACAGCTGGGTCCCCCATGGATCTGTACTGGAATCCATGCTGTTTAACATATTCATAAATGATCTGGAAAAGGGGGCAAAGAGTAAGGTGGCAAAGTTTGCAGGTGATACAAAATTATTCAAGACAGTTAAGTCCAAAGCTAACTACAGTTACAATGGGATATCACAAAACTGGGTGACTGGGTGTCACCATCTCTTAGTATGGTCTCTTGAGGGGTCTCAGCTTCTCCTGACTGACCCTTTATAGTCTGCTCTCAGGTCAATTCCTGGACCCTCACCTCCAATTAAGTTTGCTAGCCTTTTACTTTTTGTGCTTGCAGTCTCCTTCAATTTTCTGGCTGTTTTCTTGTAGGCAGCCTGGTGCAGAGCTGTCATCCAATTGCTATCCCAGGCTCTTATGCCTCCCTTTCCTTCTCTGTACTCTCCTCTTTATAGCAGGCCTTGTTTCCTCTGTTGGTTGCAGCTTTGGGTGCCTCCCTCCATGATTGGGAGCTGCATGGGATTGTGATAAAGCTGCTTGCTTATAAACAGGAGAGACTCTCCTCCTTCCCCTCCCTCCAGCCCTATCTTTGCTTAGTATGGGGTTTACGCAGGCCAACAAAACAAGAGATGAAATTCAGTGTTGGTAACTGCAAAGTGATGCATACTGGAAAAGCAGCAAAGAGTCCTGTGGCACCTTATAGACTAACAGACGTATTGGAGCATGAGCTTTCGTGGGTGAATACCCACTTCGTTGGTATTGCATGCATCCGACGAAGTGGGTATTCACCCACGAAAGCTCATGCTCCAATACGTCTGTTAGTCTATAAGGTGCCACAGGACTCTTTGCTGCTTTTACAGATCCAGACTAACACAGCTACCCCTCTGATACATATTGGAAAACATAATCCCAGCTATAGATACAAAATGATGGGGTCCAAATTAGCTGTTACCATTCAAGAAAGTTTTGGAATCATTGTGGCTAGTTCTCTGAAAACATCTATTCAATGTGGAGCAGCAGTCCAAAAAGGGAACAGAATGTTAGGAACCATTAAGAAAGCGATAGATAATAGGACAGAAAATAGCATATTGCCACTATAAATCCATGGTATGCCCAGACCTCACAGACTATTTTCCAAAGCCTTTGAGATCTTTTGGAATGAAAGGCTAACATATAATGCAAAATATGAAAGATGTATTTGAGGTTGCATATGCCAAAACTGCACCACATCATGGACTAGTGCAAATCAACCTCCTCTGATGCTGTTTCAACAGTGCCACAGATTACCCAGTACAGTTCTGGGAGCAATGCTATTAGAAAAATGAATCCACTGGGTAAAACTCATTTTCCATGCACCAAATTGAATAAGGGCCAGAGGGATAGCTCAGTGGTTTGAGCATTAGCCTGCTAAACCCAGGGTTGTGAGTTCAATCCTTGAGGGGGCCACTTAGGGATCTGGGGCAAAAATTGGTCCTGCTAGTGAAGGCAGGGGGCTGGACTCAATGACCTTTCGAGGTCCCTTCCAGTTCTAGGAGATTGGTATATCTCCAATTATTATTATTATTATAAAATTAAAGAGAAACAAACTTAAATAACCCACTATGAGAAAGTATAGCATTGTCAAGTATTGCAAGTATGTAAATATCAAGGAGGAAAGATAAATTTATTACAAAAGTATGAAAGTAAGCAAAGATTTTTTAAAGAATATTCCAAAAAAAAAATTCTACAATTTAAATTGTTAGATTGTAGAATTGTGTCCCTTCCAAGGGAAGTGGGGAAAAGACCAGTCAGTAAGTGAGGTTCTACATGCCATTATGTTACAGCCAAATCTCAAAACTGCCTTCCATAGGGAAATATAGTGAAGAAAAATCTAGTTAGATCAGATTCAGCCCAATACTGTTTGGATTAAACAGCCAGGGGAAGTCTTAAAGACATCCTACAAAGGGGGAAAAAATTAGCTTCTACCCTCTGACACACACAGGGGCAGCTGAAAGTTTTTTTATATTAGAAATTCAGGTCTTGTCTTCCTGTAGGACAACTGGAGAACTAATGAAACAACAAAGTGAGCAATTAACATTCTGGAAACTTGACATCTTTATTAAAGATTCAATAACTCAGTCCGTACAATTAAGGTACACATACTCACAATAAAAGCAGCAAAGAATCCTGTGGCACCTTATAGACTAACAGACCTTTTGGAGCATGAGCTTTCGTGGGTTGCATCCGACGAAGTGGGTATTCACCCACGAAAGCTCATGCTCCAAAACGTCTGTTAGTCTATAAGGTGCCACAGGATTCTTTGCTGCTTTTACAGATCCAGACTAACACGGCTACCCCTCTGATACTTGATACTCACAATAAACATGCTAGCAATGGTCCTTTCAAGGTCCATTCTCTCTCCAGCAGGGAACTGGGCTGTTGCAACTTTAGGACTGAGCAGAGAGAGAAGTTTTCACAGAGAGCCAAGTCCCTTTTCCTAACCCAGTAAAATAATCCCAGGAGTGGAAATAGATACACAAGCCATCAAGATAAACTGAAGAGTGAGGCAGGACTGTCCTGATCCTGAGGGGACCAAGGAAAGCTCCTATAATCTGGACCAAGCATGTGAAGGGCTGGGTAAAAAGGGGCTCTGAGTAAGGAAGGGCTTCAAGAAAGAAGCCTTGGCACTAGAGACATTAAAATCCCTAGCTGAGAAGGCCTGTCTCAGAATGTATGTATGCTCCAAAGACACAATGGGGCCAGTGGGGATTCAAGCTGATACAGAACCACAAGGCATGTTATTAACTGACTTTTTACATGCGTGCGTGTGTGCACGCGCATGTTGCTTCCAGAATATTAGGGAAACAAGGTGGGTGAGGTAATATCCTTATTGGACCAACTTCTGTTTGTGAATGTGACAAGTTGTCAAGCTTGCTCTATTTAAACTCAAAACCTTGTCTCTCTCACCAAAACAGAAGATTGTCCAATAAAGTATATTACCTCCCCCACCTTATCTGTGTGCACACGCACACATATATGACTTGTTTGCTACTTTACTTAACTCCCTTTCCCCATCTACACTGAGAGTAAAGGTTCTGTTTATTTTGTGATTCCTGCACGCATGTCATTGTGTGAGCCCAGATGCCTACATTGCTCCAATAGCTGGAGCAACTACAGTACACACCTTCAGGGCTTGTGGTGTGGTCATCACTGCTGCTCACACTACCTGTTTCTGTATACCACGGCTCACACAGACTTAAACCTATCTTGGACAAGAGGGAGTTGGTTACAATGTTTTCAGACAGACATCCAGTAGATCCTCCCCAAAAAGAGTAGGGAAGACCATACAGCAACTCCTCACTTTAAGTCGTCCCGGTTATCATTGTTATGTTGCTGATCAATTAGGGAACATGCTCATTTAAAGTTGTGCAATGGTCCACTCTTACATTGTTTGGCTGCCTGCTTTCTCCAGAGCTGGCAGCCTTCCTACGCCACGCCCCCCCCCGCCCCACACACACACACAGCGCCTCCCGCCCACCAGCAGACCCTGGGGACCAGCACCTTCCCCCTCCTGCCCGTGACAATCAGCTGGCTTGCGGCATTTCAGGGGCAGGAGGTGGGGGGAGGAGCGAAGACTTGGGGCGCAGGCTCCTCCTGCCTCCCCAACGCCGCAAGCCAGCCGATCGCCCTGGGCAGGAGGCCAGGGGAGAGGGAGCCTGGGCTCTGAGTCCTCGCTCCTTCCCCCTCTCTCCTGCCCCCAACCTCAACGCCGCAAGCCAGCTGATTGTCCCAGGGAGGGGGGAGGAGCGAGGACTCAGCATGCAGGCTCCCCCTCCCTGCCCTGCCTTCTGCCAGCGGCAATCAGCTGGCTTGCAGTGTTTAGAAGAGAGGGGGGAGGAGCAAGAACGCAGCATGGGAAGTAAAGGGGGAGGAGATGGGGGGGAGAAGAGGCAGGTCAAGGATGGGGGTTTGGGGGAAGGGGTGGAGTGGGCGGGCTGAGGGTTGAGCCCCCCCAATCATCCCTGGTGCTTGCAGAGTAGGGGAAGCTGCCGCTGCTGCGCAATGTGCTTCTCCAAGCCTACAGCACCTTCAGCCTCCTTGCCTGCCTCATCTCCAGTGCCAGTGGGCTGTGCCTGTGTAGGGTAAGGCAGAGGCACCTCCCAACTATAGCACTGTACTTTATGTACAGTATGTTTGTAAACACACAGCACATGCACACTATCCCCGCCCCTCCCCCCCAGCATAGTATTAAATGGCTTGTTTAAAATTGTTTGTCTGGCAAAAAAAGTTTCCCTGGAATCTAGTGCCCCCCCCCTTTACATTAATTCTTATGGGGAAATTGGATTCGCTTAACATCATTTCACTTAAAGTTGCATTTTTCAGAAACATAACTACAACATTAAGTGAGGCGTTACTGTACTTGCCATTGCTGATAAATTTTAGTTAAAAAGAAATAAAAGCCAAACAAGTTAATAAAACCTTCCACATTGTGTTTAGATGTTGAAGCAGCAAAATAATACAACCTTTTATACATCCTTAATAAATCATCTGTTTACAGTAAAACTCTTTTCTCTTTCCACTTTATATAACTAAATTTGAAACAATATTCAATTTAATACTGTTACCTGCTTTTCGATACCCTTGGATAATGAAAATTCAATCAAGTCTGATTCACTTTTATTCACAGGCAGTTTCACTTTCAGGTTCTGAACACTTCACCTGTTTAGGTTTTAAACTCTGCAAGGGGGTGTTTAAAATGCAACTTTCTTTTAGAGTTTTTAAAGCAGAGGTGGGCAAACTACAGCCTGTGGGACTGTCCTGCCTTGCCCTTGAGCTCCCTGCCATGGAGGCTAGCCCCCGACCCCTCCCTTGCAGCCACATCGTCATGAGGGCAGCGCTCTGGGCGACGGGGCTGCACGCTCCTGCCGAGCAGCACGGCGGCATTTCTGGTTCCAGACGGGCTGCCAGACATGCTGCTCTGAGCAGCATGGTAAGGGAACCAGGGAGGTTGGATAAGGGGAGGGGAGTCCCGGGGGGCAGTCAGGGGACAGGGAGCAGTTGGATGGAGCGGAGCTTCTGGGGGGTGGTCAGGGGACGGGGGGGGGGGGTAGATAAGTGTGGGAATCCCGGGGGGGGCCTGTTGGGTGGCGGGGGTGTGGACAGGGGTCAGAGGATGGGGAACAGGGGGGGTTGGATAGGCGTTGGGTCCTGGGAGGCCTGTCAAGGGGTGGGAGTGTGGATAGGGGTCAGAGCAGTCAGGGGACTGGGAGCAGGGTGGTTGGATAGGGGGTGGGGTCCTGGGGGCAGTTGGGGTGGGGGGGTCCCAGGAGGTGGTGGTTAGGGGACAAGGAGCCGGGGGGGTGGATGGATCAGGGGTCTGAGAGTGGCAGTTAGGGGGTGGGAAAGGTCAGAGGACAGGCTGTTTGGGGAGGCACAGTCTTCTCTACCCAGCCCTCCATACAATTTTGCAACCCCAATGTGGCCCTCAGGCCAAAAAGATTTAAAAGGTACGTTGGTCTTGGATGCGAAGAGCTCCTTTCAAAAGTTTTCAGCTAAACTGAGACACCAATACAAAGATTACATGATCTTTCTAAAGACAGTTAAGCAGTTTCAGATATTGCCTTTGTTCCTAAAGCCCCCCATCCCAATTTCTCTAGTTCTGCAGTCACAATTTCCTCTGTTTTTGCAATAGCTTGACACAGGAACAGGAGGCACGAACTTAGGGTGACCAGATGTCCCGATTTTATATGGACAGCCCCGATTTCTGGGTCTTTTTCTTATATAGGCTCCTATTACCCTCCACCCCCGTCCGGATTTTTCACACTTGCTGTCTGGTCACCCTACACGAACTGTAAAGATGGACAAGGCTCTATGTAAGTGCTGTCAAAGCCATAAACAAGAACGTTTGTTCTCGGCTCTCTTCCCATTAGTCGCGCTGGGCTCAACAGCAGCGTTGTCCTCCCCAGGCGGAAGCCCTCCTCCTACACTGGCAGCGTCCCTTCGCCCTCCGAAAGGAGCCGGAGCCGAGGCGAGGCGAGCTCAGGGGGCAGCGGGCCGTGCTCAGCGCGGGGAGCAGGCCACACCCGGGGCAACGGCGCGTGGGTTGCGCAGCAGCCCCGGCCCCGCCCGCCCCCAGACACTTCCAGGAGATCAGCGCTGCCGAGAGCCCCGGCAGGAACGGGCCCTGCACGCAGCGGGGCAGGCGCCGGCCCGAGGGCGAGAAAGGGCCTGCCCCGCGGGGGTGGGGTAGGAAGGGGGGCCGGGCGCTGCCCTGCCGGGTTCTCGTTACCTCCCCAGATGCCCAGGCTGAGCTGGGAGCTGTCCAGGTTCACCACGTAGTCGCCCAGGAACCGGTTCAGAACGTCCACGACCAGCGACTCGAAGACCATCCTGCCCCGGCCCGGGAGCCGCCGCTGCCTCGGGCCGCGCGCTCGCTCCCCTTCGCCTGCCCGGGCCTCTCAGGCTAGAGGCTGCGGGGTCCCCGCCCTGAGCAGCGAGTAGGAGCCGAACCGCGGCTACGGGCTCACCCCCTCCCCCGCAGACTCTCCCAACGGGCCACACCCTCCGCGCACGCGCACAAGGAGCGGTCGTTCTCTCCTACCGCCACCTGACAGAGAGCAGAGCGCGTGACGCGATGGCGCGCGCTACTACCTAAACAGTAGCGGGGTGGCGCCTGGTGAGGGTGCGCGCGCTGTTGTTACCCTACACGCGACCGTTTACCCCACTGGAGGGGCTGCTCCGCCTGTGTCCCCTCCCCTGTTATGCCCTCATACGGCCTCTGTCCCTTCTCCACGCTGTACAAAGTGGGGGACAGTGTGAAGTGGGGCAAGGACAAAGGTCCAGGGAGCCCTTGGCCCAGCTCACCCTGGAGGCAGAACCCAGCTTTCCACATTCTAGTCCAGTGCTCTGTCCACTAGCCCTACTACACACCATATCCCTAAATGGCCAACCACCCTGTCTCCACCTACACCCATTGCACAGCACCTCCACCTTCCCAAATACCCACCTCCTACCCTATGCCCACATACTGTCCTCTACTCACCCTCTCTCCCTGTCCCCCAATTCCACCCACAGCACACCGTGTCCACATGCCCTATGCCATCATACATCCCCAATTCCACACACTAGACATCACATTTACAAATACCCCACCATCCATAATCCCCATCCCCCCAATTGACCCAGCACACATTCCTATCCCCCAATTCCACCCTATTATACCACATATCCACTATATCACCAAATAATCCACCACACCCCCCACATCCCTAAATTCCACCCACTATACATCATGCATCCCCACAACACAAACACATCCAAATTCCTACACACACACACACAGTGCCAAGTCTCAGAACCTGAGTCAATTATTTTTCCCCTCAGTATACTTAATCCACCTCCCCAAAAGGCAGTAACTAGATCAACAGAATTCTTCTGTCAACCTAGCACTGCCTGCACCTGGGATTAGGTCAGTATAGCTACATTTCTCAGGGGTGTGGATTTTTCATCCCCTGAGAGACAGCTATACCAATCTATGGCCTGGTCTACACTAGGCATTTAAACCGGTTTTAGGAGCGTAAAACCGATTTAACGCCACACCCGTCCACACTAGGAGGCACCTTATATCGATTTTAATGGCTCTTTAAATCAGTTTCTGTACTCCTCCCCGACAAGAGGAGTAGCGCTAATATCGGGATTAACATATCGGAATAGGGTTAGCGTGGCCGCAAATCGACGGTATTGGCCTCCGGGCGGTATCCCACAGTGCACCACTGACCGCTCTGGACAGCATTCTGAACTCGGATGCACTGGCCAGGTAGACAGGAAAAGCCCCGCGAACTTTTGAAATTCATTTCCTGCTTCCCCAGCGTGGAGAGCTCATCAGCACAGGTGACCACGCACAGCTCATCTGCACAGGTAACAATGCAGTCTCCTGAGAATCGAAAAAGAGCCCCAGCATGGACTGCACGGGAGGTACTGGATCTGATCGCTATATGGGGAGAGGATTCAGTGCTAACAGAACTGTGTTCCAAAAGACGAAATGAAAAAGTATTTGAAAGAATTTCTAAGGCTATGACGGATAAAGGACACAGCAGGGACTCAGTGCAGTGCAGAGTGAAAGTTAAGGAGCTCAGACAAGCCTACCAGAAAACCAAAGAAGCAAACGGAAGGTCCGGGGCAGGTTGAAAAACATGCCACTTCTATGCTGAGCTGCATGCAATTTTAGGGGGCTGCGCCACAACTACCCCACCCCTGACCGTGGATTCCGAGGTGGGGGTTGTAATCTCTGCCATGTCTGAGGATTATGCGGACGGGGAAGATGAAGATGAAGAAGAGGAGGAAGACCTAGCGGAGAGCACACAGCACTCCGTGAGCCCCAGCAGCCAGGAGCTTTTTCTCACCCTGACGGAATTACCCTCCTCCCAGCCCTCCCAAGCAACTATCCCAGACAATGACGCCATGGAAGGGACCTCTGGTGAGTGTACCTTTGCAAATAGCAAACATTGTTTTTTAAGCAAGCGTTTTTTAATGATTGATTTGCCCTGAGGACTTGGGATGCATTCACAGACAGTATAGTTACTTAGAAAAGTTTGTTAACATGTCCGGGGATTGAGAGGAAATCCTCCAGGGACATCTCGATGAAGCGCTCCTGTAGGTACTCCAGAAGCCTTTGCAGAAGGTTTCTGGGCAAGGCAGCCTTGTTCCGCCCACCATGGTAGGACACTTTACCACGCCATGCATGTAGCAAGTAATCAGGTATCATTGCATGGCAAAGCATAGCAGCGTATGGTCCCGGTGATTGCTGGCATTCAAGAAGCATCCGTTCTTTATCTCGCTGTGTGATCCTCAGCAAAGTGATATCGTTCAGGATAACCTGGTTAAAAATCAGGATTTTAAGTAAGGGGGGTGGCCATTTTCCTACTGGGTTCGTGGACTGCAGCAGCTTAAAAAAAAACCCTTTCCTGCACGTAGCCAAGCGGGGGGAGGAGAGGAGTGAAATGCCGATGATCTTTTTTGTGTTTGGTCACCGGCGATCTTCCCCAAGCTACCAGCCACGCAGTGGGTGGGGGGGTGGGAAGGGTGTTGATTAGCAGGGAGCTAGCGTGGTATTAGCCATGCATTGGGGGGAGGGGTAAATCACTGCAGAAGCCGAAAGACAGTGGCTTACCATGGCCGCATGCAAGCTGAATTCTGATGCCTGGACCTGTGTCTGTGAGATCAGTAACTCCAGAGCTGCAGGCACTCACTATTAAGATGAAAAATGCGACCTTGTAGGGAAATCACATGTGCTATGTAAGGTGAATAGTGCTGTTCACTGTGAAAGAGTATAACCATTGTTCTGTAAAATGTATCTTTTTAAATATTTCTCTCCCTCATGCAGCTGCAAATTTTTCAAGCGTGCCTCCTCCATCCCAAAGGCTAGCACAGATAAGGCGGAGGAAAAAGAAGACGAGAGATGAAATGTTCTCGGATATTATGGAAGTTACACGCAATGAAAGAGCTCATCTGAATGAGTGGAAGGACGTGGTATCAAATTACAGGAAAGATGCAAGTGAACGTGAGGACAGGAGAGACACACGAGATGAGAGGTGGCGGCAGGAAGACCGGCAGGAAAATCAGAGGTGGCGGCAAGAAGATCAGCGGTGGCGGGATGCAACTCTGGGGCTGCTGCGTGATCAAACTGACATGCTCCGGCGTCTGGTGGAGCTTCAGGAATGGCAGCAGGATCACAGAGTGCCGCTGCAGCCCCTGTATAACCACCCTCTACCCTCACCATGTTCCATATCCCCCTCACCCAGACGTGTAAGAACGCGTGGGGGGAGGCTCCGTGCACCCGCCAACTCCACCCCCATGGACAGCCCAACCAGAAGGCTGTCGTTACTGTGAAATTTTTTTAATGGCCTTCTCCATCCTTCCTATCCTCCTCCCAAACCACACCCTTACTTCTCTCCCTGTTTTTATAATGAATTAATAAAGAATTCATGATTTTTAAACGAGAGTGACTTTATTTGCATAAGTAAGCTGTACTCGAAGGGGGAGGGGGAGTTGATTACAGGGAATGAGTCAATCAAGGGGGTTGGGTGTTCATCAACAAACACAGCAGTCACACTGTACCCTGGCCATTGATGAAGCTCGTTTTCAAAGCTTCTCTGATGCGCACCGCTTCCTGGTGTGCTCTTCTAATCTCCCTGGTGTCTGGCTGCGCGTAATCAGCGGCCAGATGATTTGCCTCAGCCTCCCACCCCGCCATAAAGGTCTCCCCCTTACTCTCACAGAGATTGTGGAGAATACAGCAAGCAGCAATAACATAGGGGACATTGGTTTGGCTGAGGTCTGAGCGAGTCAGTAATGTCCGCCAGCGCGCCTTTAAACGGCCAAATGCACATTCCACCACCATTCTGCACTTGCTCAGCCTGTAATTGAACAGATCCTGACCACTGTCCAGGCTGCCTGTGTATGGCTTCATGAGCCATGGCATCAAGGGGTAGGCTGGGTCCCCCAGGATAACGACAGGCATTTCAACATCCCCAACTGTTAATTTCTGGTCTGGGAAGTAATTCCCTTGCTGCAGCCATTTAAACAGAGTAGTGCTTCTGAAAACGCGAGCGTCATGAACCCTCCCTGGCCATCCCACGTGGATGTTTGTGAAACGTCCCTTGTGATCCACCAGTGCTTGCAGCACCATTGAAAAGTACCCCTTCCGGTTTATGTACTGGGTGCCCTGGCGCTCCGGGGCCAAGATAGGGATATGGGTTCCATCTATCGCCCCCCCCACAGTTAGGGAATCCCAGTGCAGCAAAGCCATCCACTATGGCCTGCACGTTTCCCAGAGTCACAACCTTTCGTAGCAGCAGCTTAGTGATTGCTTTGGCTGCTTGCATCACAGCAGCCCCCACAGTAGATTTTCCAACTCCAAATTGATTCCCGACTGACCGGTAGCTGTCTGGCGTTGCAAGCTTCCACAGGGCTATCGCCACTCGCTTCTCTACTGTGAGGGCTGCTCTCATCTTGGTATTATGGCGTTTCAGGGCAGGGGCAAGCAAGTCACAAAGTTCCATGAAAGTGCCCTTACGCATGCGAAAGTTTCGCAGCCACTGGGAATCGTCCCACACCTGCAACACAATGCGGTCCCACCAGTCAGTGCTTGTTTCCCGGGCCCAAAATCGGCGTTCAATGGATAGAATCTGCCCCATTACCATCAGGATCTCCAAAGCGCAGGGGCCTGCGGTTTGAGATAATTCTGTGTCCACGTCCTCATCCCTGTCATCGCCGCGCTGCCGTATCCGCCTCTTACTCGCCTCGGTTTGAAGGTCCTGGTTCACCATATACTGCACGAGAGTGCGCGGGGGGGGTGTTTAAAACATCCACGATTGCGGTATTGAGCTGAGCAGGGTCCATGCTTGCTGTGCTATGGCGTCTGCACAGTTCACCAAGCAAAAAAGGCGCGAAACGGTTGTCTGCTGCTTTCAGGGAGGGAGGGGTGAGGCTGTACCCAGAACCACCCGCGACAATGATTTTTGCCCCATCAGGCACTGGGATCTCAACCCGGAAATTCCAAGGGGCGGGGGAGGCTGCGGGAACTATGGGATAGCTACGGAATAGCTACCCACAGTGCAATGCTCCAGTAATCGATGCTAGCCTCGGACCATGGACACACACCACCGAATTAATGTGTTTAGTGTGGCCGCGCGCACTCGATTTTATACAATCTGTTTTGCTAAACCGGTTTATGTAAAATCGGAATAATCCCGTAGTGTAGACGTACCCTTAATTCCTAGTGTAGACCAGGCCTAGGAGTGATGATTTGCTAAACCAGCAGAATACACTTCTCTGCTAGCAGCAGGAAGAACAACATTGTTTTGTTGTCTGTTCCTGGAAAGAGTTTATTTTTATATACTAATCCCCAACAAGAACTGAAAGGAATTAGTTTTAAGTTCAAGTTCATGTTTCTCCTTGCTAAGAAAACAACAAAGTTTTGCACTTGTATTTTCCTTGTACAGTGGGGAAATTCATAAGCCTTTTCCTGCACCAATACAGTTTCACTATGGAAGCAGTTATGTAGACAGTGTGTGGGTATTTTTACCACTATGTCATTCTATCTGACCTTGCTCTGAGTAGGATTAGACACTTTCTATAGCCGTTTGTGTTATAAAAAGTGCCAGTTTTTGACATCGGGTGTCAGCAATAGATTCAGGTAAACTGGTTCTAAACAGTACAGCTGCAAATGTAGGCAACAGAGGCATGGTTGAGCCATGCCAAACACAAACCCACCTGAAACCAGTGTGTATGTCACTCAGCATGGCTCAGCTGTGCCTCTGCTGCCACTATCTATGCTTTGACAGCTATGCTGCTATTTATACTCATGCTGACTTGATGAGAGTTAGAGAGTATGTATAATAAGCAGGGGACTTGCTACCCTAGTTCACTGTGTAGACATAGCCTCAGACACATCCATTCTCCGCACCTTATCTTTTTTTTTTTTTTTTACCACGTGCACTTGCAAATAAGGGAGTGGGTGTGCAGGAGACATTACACTTACAACTGTTCAAAGTGGAATAGTATGCCTAATTGCATTCACAGATGAACTTGTACTGGAGAGCAAGAACCTTGTGCATTCTGCTATGCCCAACACAATGACTTTCAAGATCAAAGCTTTAATAGGATGTAAATGTTATCCTGATTTTACATAATAATCTGTATGTACATTTGTGGATATTACATACTATGGGAAAATCTGTTTCTAAATCATTGTATAAATATATCTGCACTATTTGAAGGAATAATAAATGTTTAACAATTTCTTTTGTTAACTTTATTTTGATAGATTAAATCCTGAAGGCTTTACAGGTTTTATTAAATTCTTACTCATTAATATTCCCATTTCCATATAAATTATTATATTTAATTTGTAATCCCCATTTTGTAATTTTGTTGTCACAAATTAATTGTAGATGTTACAAATTAATTAATTCCAACAGGCAATACTTTTCTGCCCGAGATTGTGTCAACTACAATGGTAGTTTCTTTGTTAAGAACCTTAATTTTAAGTGACATATCTTTGGAATGCTTTCCATCACGCCATCAAAAAAAAACACATTAAAAATAGGAAATGTGCTGTTTTTTGATTACTGTATTTTGCTGTTTTTGGATATTCCCCAGGATAAGGGATATAACCATACTTTAGGTTACAGTCTCATCATAGAGGTTCTTAGCTACAATCACACCTAAAGGTTGCATTACCTGAATTATATTCAGTAGCTAGCAAGAATATGCTTCTTTTGTCAAGCTCTTGTCTATGTTCTCATTTTGCAATCTTTCCTGACACCAAAGATTAAAAGAAAATGCTGGAGGGGAAAATGGTTTAGGGCATGAAATTGTAGTCTTTATCAAAGATTGGGGGTTGTTGTCTATAGCCAGACATTCTTCTGTAGAGGATGCGGAGTTCTTTCCCAAAGATATCTTGGCTGCTAATTTGGAGACATCACTTGAAAAGCTATCTTGATTAAATAATGAAGATTATAAAAGTGACCTTGTCAATAATGGAGAACTGAATAGAGATTGTTTCACAGTCAGAAATACTTTATTTTAAGGATATCTTTCAAGCATTAGGGTTTGTCTACACTTGAAATAGTGCAGTCACTATTTCAGAGCCAAATAGTGTGTCACTGTAGCACTTCAGTCAAGAGACTACCTATGCCAACAGGCAGGGTTCTCCTATGGGTGTAGGTCAGGGGTTGGCAACCTTTCAGAAGTGGTGTGCCGAGTCTTCATTTATTCACTCTAATTTAAGGTTTCGCATGCCAGTAATACATTTTAATGTTTTTAGAAGGTCTCTTTCTATAAGTCTATAATATATAACTAAACTACTATTGTATGTAAAGTAAATAAGGTTTTTAAAATGATTAAGAAACTTCATTTAAAATTAAATAAAAATGCAGAGCCACCCGATGGTGGCCAGGACCCGGGCAGCATGAGTGCCACTGAAAATCAGCTCGCGTGCCACCTTTGGCATGCGTGCCATAGGTTGCCTACCCCTGGTGTAGGTAATCCACCTCCCCAACCATGAATCTAGCACTGTCTACAACAGAAATTAGATAAATTTAACTATGTCGCTCAGAGATGTGAATTTTTTTTAATACCCCTGAGCAACTTAGTTATACCAACCTAATTTCCTAGTGTAGACTAGGCCTTAGTTGTTCCATGTGGATTTAAAGAGAATGTTTTTGTAAGTAGTTGCTTGAAACAGGTTTCATACGCATTTGCTTTAAGGTATCTTCCCTTTATAGTTTTACTGTTTTTAACATCTATGTAGAATAAAGATTCCTTTCTTCTAATACACAGACTTTCCAGGAACGCACAAATAGCATGCACTAAAAAATGACGTGCACGTAACAAATACAGTTCATTATCTGATTTGTCTTCTGTAATTATGTCTTCTACAGACTCAAAGTGCATTCGGAAGTTTGGAAACCCTACCAAATCCTCGTTGCTTTTGCTTTTACTGATGCTCTTGGTTTCAAAATTGAGAAGTGGTTTGGGTTTTTTTGGTGGGGGGAGGGCACGTTGGAGGGGTGACATTGGCTATTATTTTCATTAACAGACTATTTGTTTGGGGGTGAAATGCTTGTTGGTACTCCTGTCACTTTTAGGACAATTCTTTTCTTTTTACTTCTTTCTTATCTTTAAATAATGTTCATCGTGAATAACCTATTTTTAGTTAATTAACTATCCACATAAATTCAAATTGTAAAATTCAAAATAAGTGTTTGATTAAAAGTATATGCAAAAATATCAGCCAATGAGTTGTTTGCATACTGTTCAATGTTAATGGTAATTTGTATGGTCATGTAAATCATTTAATATTGTTTTTGCCTTCTGAGTGAGTGAAACATTTTAAGTAGAACTGATTAATAGCTGAAAATTAATATAAAATTAACATTCTTGCTGGTATGTTAATATCCTTGTTCATGGGTAAATATGGGTATTTATACAAAGAACAGCCATGCTTCAAACATTAGCATAAAACCCATTGATACAAATGTTTGTGAACACCATATTAAAAGGCACATGAACATGGTTAAACTTAGCAAGCATACATTGAACAAATATTTGAGTGCACAGTGTTGCAATATACAAGATTTCTTTGAGTCATATCACCTCTATAATACATATATTGTTGATAGAACTATTTTAAACTAAATATTTGACTTGTATTTGTGATATATCTTATATAACTCTCAGTTAGCATGGGTGTTATATCTCCTATGCTTGAATATTAAAAATGTTTTCTCAGAATAGGCAATTTATCTTCTCTCTTTTTATCTGTTTGTTACCACATACCTATAAGAACTCAACACAGGTCACATTTGTATAACTGCAGATGAACTCATGCTGATCCATTAATTCTGAATAGTCCAAATCTAGTTCAAGCTAGCCAAAAAAATCCCTAAAAATAAAAATCAAGACCCTCTCCTATCATCAGAGTTTTTTTAAATGGAATACAGTACTTAAATAAAGATCCTTATCTTATGAGGAGGTCAATAATACCAACAGTCCACAAGGAGCTGGAAGCTCTCCTTCATTGAGAACAGCCTTGAAGGACAGCCTCCACCAGACTCTGGCTATTAGAGCTGATCAGAACATTTTCAATTAAATGTATTTTGTCAAAATATGCCATTTCATCAAAGTAAAAACGTTTCACAGAGCTGTATCTGTTTCAATGACGTTTTCATCTGGAAGGTTTTTCTGGGTCCAGGGCTGCCCGGACACTTTTGAACGAACACGAACACACACACAACTTGACCTTTTTTAGCTGAAATTGGATGTTTCAACAAAATTCCATTTCACAAATGGGTTTGAAGATTTTATTTTTGTTTCAGTGCAGAACAAAAACAAAATGTTGAAACCTCAGAAGTTGCCACAAAATGGAACAGTCATCCTCTGGGCAGCTCTACAGGCTACATTAGGCCAGAAAGTCAAGATCAGGACCAGTTCTGAATTTGCTTCAGGCTGAAAATCATTTTGCCTCCATCCATCCACATATAACACAGTTTTAGTGGTTGATTGAGTTGAGATTGACATACAAAGTTAAGTCTTGCCCTGGGCTAGTCTCAATATTAGTCTCAGCTTTCCAAAATCCCAGTGCCTGGTTCTCAAAATGTTTCATTCTGTGGACCATCACCAAAGGCTCCACAAACTGTAGATGATCCATGGATCATAGTTTGAGAACAGTTGCCTCATGGATCATAGTTTGAGAACAGTTGCCTCAACACAATGCATTTTGAATAACCAAGAAGTCTTGTGTTGGTATTTATAACCCAACAGGTAAGCTGCTGCTTAGTTTATCAGCTACATCCACTAGTTACTGGATCACTGACCTCTCACATTAGCCATTTTTGTGGCTAATTGATCAGATATTTCAACTGAATTTGATGTGGAGATTATGATTGCAAGTGGAGTGATCTGGGAATGAGGAAGCCATAGTACAATTTAGGATGCAGCATTTATTCTTAGAAAGGCTATTATGTATTTCAAGGTGGAAGAAGAGACTGGAAAGGGAAAAAAGGAGACATTTAACTTAGACCTTGGGCACCATGATGATGAATATTGTCCTGGCTATTAAACGCAACTGTCTGAAATGGGCCATCTTGATTATCACTACAAAAGTTTTTTTTCTCCTCCTGATAATAGCTCATCTTAATTAATTAGCCTCTTAGAGTTGGTATGGCAACTTACACCTTTTCATGTTCTCTGTATGTGAATATATATCTTCTTACTATATGTTCCATTCCATGCATCTGATGAAGTGGGCTGTAGCCCACGAAAGCTTATGCTCAAATAAATTTGTTAGTCTCTAAAGTGCCACAAGTACTCCTGTTCTTTTTGCGGATACAGACTAACACGGCTGCTACTCTGAAACCTTTGAAACACTGAGACCTTTTATCCTTTCAAACTATCCCCAGTCCTAACCTCTAACTGTTGTTTTTACAATCAAATTCCTAGGAATATGGACACTAGGTATCACTACTAATCTTAGCATAAGGGCAGACATATACAGCACATGGAAACAAAAGATACTTTCTGAAGATGGTCAAAATGTAATCAGGAGTATAGGAAACATAGCCATGGGCGCCAACTTATATGGGCTCCTGGGGCTTTAGCCCCAGGAATATTCACAGTCAGGGGCTCTGCTCCAGCAATATTTGGAGCTAGGTTTCTCCCCTGCTGTGGGCTGCCAGCAGCCGCCGGGAGCCCAGAGCCCTTGAAATCTCAGCCGCGGCCGGGAATCAGAGGGCTCTGGGCTGCCCGCTGCCGCGGGGAGCCCAGAGCCCTTGAAATCCCAGCCGGGGCGGGGACTCAGCGGGCTCTGGGCTCCCCACGGTTGCAGGCAGTCCAGAGCCCTCCGATTCCCGGCCGCGGCCGGGAGTCAGAGGGCTCTGGGCTGCCCGCCGCGGCGGGGAGCCCAGAGCCCTTGAAATCTCAGCCGCGGCCGGGAATCAGAGGGCTCTGGGAGATTCGATTATTAGAAATGTAGATAGCTGGGTCTGTGATGACCGGGAGAACCGTATGGTGACTTGCCTGCCTGGTGCGAAGGTTGCGGATCTCTCAAGGCATCTAGATAGACTTATGTGTAGTGCTGGGGAGGAGCCGGTGGTCGTGGTACATGTAGGTACCAATGACATAGGGAAGGGTAGGAGAGATGTCCTGGAAGCCAAATTTAGGCTGCTAGGGAAGAGACTGAAATCCAGGACCTCTATGGTGGCATTTTCAGAAATGCTCCCAGTTCCACGCGCAGGGCCAGGTAGGCAGGCAGAGCTTCAGAGTCTCAATGCGTGGATGAGACGATGGTGTAGAGAGGAGGGGTTCACGTTCATTAGGAACTGGGGAAACTTCTGGGATGGGAGGAGCCTATACAGGAGAGATGGGCTCCACCTAAACCAAAGTGGAACCAGACTGCTGGCACTAAACGTTAAAAAGGTTGTAGAGCAGTTTTTAAACTAGGAGATGGGGGAAAGCCGACTGCTGCAGAGGAGCGTGTGGATCGGACACAGACTTCTCTTAGGGAAGAGTCTGATGATAGAGAATCTCCAGGTTATAGTCAGGAGCAGAGGACTGAAAAGTATAATGTAAGGGCCGGATCAGATGATAAACAGTCACATAAAAAAGAATCTGGCACATCAGAAAAAGCCAGGCTAATAAACAGGGACAAGTTTTTAAAGTGCTTGTACACAAATGCCAGAAGTCTAAATAATAAGATGGGTGAACTAGAGTGCCTTGTGATAAAGGAGGATATAGATATAATAGGCATCACAGAAACCTGGTGGACTGAGAGCAACCAATGGGACACAATCATTCCGGGGTACAAAATATATCGGAAGGACAGAACAGGTCGTGCAGGGGGAGGAGTGGTACTATATGTGAAAGAAAGTGTAGATTCAAATGAAGTAAAAATCTTAAACGAATCCACATGTTCCATAGAGTCTCTATGGATAGAAATTTCATGCTCTAGTAAAAATATAACATTAGGGATCTATTATCGACCACCTGACCAGGACAGTAATAGTGATGATGAAATGCTAAGGGAAATTAGAGAGGCCATCAAAATTAAGAACACAATAATAGTGGGGGATTTCAATTATCCCCATACTGACTGGGAACATTTCACTTCAGGACGAAATGCAGAGATAAAATTTCTCGATACTTTAAATGACTGCTTCATGGAGCAGCTGGTATGGGAACCCACAAGGGGAGAGGCAACTCTAGATTTAATCCTGAGTGGAGCGCAGGAGCTGGTCCAAGAGGTAACTATAGCAGGACCGCTTGGAAATAGTGACCATAATACAATAGCATTCAACATCCCTGTGGTGGGAAGAACACAACTGCCCAACACTGTGGCATTTAATTTCAAAAGGGTGAACTATACAAAAATGAGGGGGTTAGACAGACAAAAGTTAAAAGGTACAGTGACTAAAGTGAAATCCCTGCAAGTTGCATGGGCCCTTTTTAAAGACACCATAATAGAGGCCCAACTTCAATGTATACCCCAAATTAAGAAAAACAGTAAAAGAACTAAAAAAGAGCCACCGTGGCTTAACAACCATGTAAAAGAAGCAGTGAGAGATAAAAAGACTTCCTTTAAAAAGTGGAAGTCAAATCCTAATGAGGCAAATAGAAAGGAGCACAAACACTGCCAACTTAAGTGCAAGAGTGTAATAAGAAAAGCCAAAGAGGAGTTTGAAGAACGGCTAGCCAAAAACTCCAATGGTAATAACAAAATGTTTTTTAAGTACATCAGAAGCAGGAAGCCTGCTAAACAACCAGTGGCGCCCCTTGATGATCAAAATACAAAAGGAGCGCTTAAAGACGATAAAGTCATTGCGAGAAACTAAATGGATTCTTTGTTTCAGTCTTCATGGCTGAGGATGTTAGGGAGATTCCCAAACCTGAGCTGGCTTTTGTAGGTGACAAATCTGAGGAACTGTCACAGATTGAAGTGTCACTAGAGGAGGTTTTGGAATTAATTGATAAACTCAACATTAACAAGTCACCGGGACCAGATGGCATTCACCCAAGAGTTCTGGAAGAACTCAAATGTGAAGTTGCGGAACTATTAACTAAGGTTTGTAACCTGTCCTTTAAATCGGCTTCGGTACCCAATGACTGGAAGTTAGCTAATGTAACGCCAATATTTAAAAAGGGCTCTAGGGGTGATCCCGGCAATTACAGACCGGTAAGTCTAACGTCGGTACCAGGCAAATTAGTTGAAACAATAGTAAAGAATAAAATTGTCAGACACATAGAAAAACAAACTCTTGAGCAATAGTCAACATGGTTTCTGTAAAGGGAAATCGTGTCTTACTAATCTAATAGAGTTCTTTGAAGGGGTCAACAAACATGTGGACAAGGGGGATCCGGTGGACATAGTGTACTTGGATTTCCAGAAAGCCTTTGACAAGGTCCCTCACCAAAGGCTCTTACGTAAATTAAGCTGTCATGGGATAAAAGGGAAGGTCCTTTCATGGATTGAGAACTGGTTAAAGGACAGGGAACAAAGGGTAGGAATTAATGGTAAATTCTCAGAATGGAGAGGGGTAAATAGTGGTGTTCCCCAAGGGTCAGTCCTAGGACCAATCCTATTCAATTTATTCATAAATGATCTGGAGAAAGGGGTAAACAGTGAGGTGGCCAAGTTTGCAGATGATACTAAACTTCTCAAGATAGTTAAGACCAAAGCAGATTGTGAAGAACTTCAAAAAGATCTCACAAAACTAAGTGATTGGGCAACAAAATGGCAAATGAAATGTAATGTGGATAAATGTAAAGTAATGCACATTGGAAAAAATAACCCCAACTATACATACAACATGATGGGGGCTAATTTAGCTACAACGAGTCAGGAAAAAGATCTTGGCGTCATCGTGGATAGTTCTCTGAAGATGTCCACGCAGTGTGCAGAGGCGGTCAAAAAAGCAAACAGGATGTTAGGAATCATTAAAAAGGGGGTAGAGAATAAGACTGAGAATGTATTATTGCCCTTATATAGATCCATGGTACGCCCACATCTCGAGTACTGTGTACAGATGTGGTCTCCTCACCTCAAAAAAGATATTCTAGCACTAGAAAAGGTTCAGAAAAGGGCAACTAAAATGATTAGGGGTTTAGAGAGGGTCCCATATGAGAAAAGATTAAAGAGGCTAGGACTCTTCAGCTTGGAAAAGAGAAGACTAAGGAGGGACATGATAGAGGTATATAAAATCATGAGTGATGTTGAGAAAGTGGATAAGGACAAGTTATTTACTTATTCCCATAATACAAGAACTAGGGGTCACCAAATGAAATTAATAGGCAGCAGGTTTAAAACAAATAAAAGGAAGTTCTTCTTCACGCAGCGCACAGTCAACTTGTGGAACTCCTTACCTGAGGAGGTTGTGCAGGCTAGGACTATAACAATGTTTAAAAGGGGACTGGATAAATTCATGGTGGCTAAGTCCATAAATGGCTATTAGCCAGAATGGGTAAGAATGGTGTCCCTAGCCTCTGTTCGTCAGAGGATGGAGATGGATGGCAGGAGAGAGATCACTTGATCATTGCCTGTTAGGTTCACTCCCTCTGGGGCACCTGGCATTGGCCACTGTTGGTAGACAGATACTGGGCTAGATGGACCTTTGGTCTGAGCCGGTACGGCCTTTCTTATGTTCTTATGGGCTGCCTGCAACCGCGGGGAGCCCAGAGCCCTCTGATTCCCGGCCACGGCTGGGATTTAAAGGGCTCTGGGCTCCCCGCGGTTGCAGGCAGCCCAGAGCCCTCTGACTCCCGGCCGCGGCTGGGATTTAAAGGGCTCTGGGCTACCCACGGCTGCCAGCAGCCCAGAGCCCTTTGAATCCCAGCCCCTGGCCGCTGATTGCCCCCTCCCCAGACCCCTGCCCCAACTGCCCCCCAGGACCTCCACCCCCTATCTAAGCACCACTGGTCCTTGTCCCCCGATTACCCCCTCCTGAGACCCCTGCCCCTAACTGCCCCTTGGAACCTCAGCCCCTATCTAAGCCTCCCTTCTCCTTGTCCCCAACTGCCCCCTCCTGAGACCCCACCCAACTTCCCCCCAGGACCCTCCTACCTGTCCCCTGATAAATCTCCTGGACTCCCATGCCTATCCAATTGCTGCCTGTCCCCTGACTGCCCCTCCGAACCTCTGCCCCATCCAACCCCCCCTGCTCCTTGTCCCTTGACTGCCCCCCGGAACCCCATACCTCTTCTCCAACCCCCAAACCTCCAACCGCTTACTGTGCCACTCAGACCAGCGTGTCTGGCTCCGTGCAGCTCCAGACAGTTGCTGCCATGCTCCTCCATGGAGCCCACAGCCCTCTCCCACCCCCAGCACCTGCCTTCCAGATTTGAACACCTCAAAATTCAGGAGTGCTCAAGCTCGGTTTGGGCAGCTTTTACTTCATTTCTCCCAAATCAGTTTCCCCTGCAAGGTGCCAACTGAAGGTGTTGGAGAACAGAGAGATCGGGTGGCCTCCTAATGGCTGGAAAAGAGACAAAGGCAGGAGGAGGGAGTGTCAGTGCCTGTGCGGACTTCTGGGAAGTGCACGGTGTGGAAGGGGATGCTGTGATGCTTTGGAACAACTCCATACAAAGCCAGTCAGGACTCTGGGGGAGCCTCCTCTCTTGGAGCACACTGTCTCCAGGGCAAGAAGCTTACACCTTCCTGGGTCTGACCTCGGAGCATTCAGCATGCCCTTCCACATGATGCACTTTCCACAGCGAGTCTGCCCAGGCTGGTCCTGGGGCAACCAGAGGTCCCTGCACCCCAACTCCGCAGTCAGATGTGACTCTCAGCCAGACAGTAAAACAGAAGGTTTATTAGATGACGGGAACACAGTTTAAACAGAGCTTGTTGGTACAGAAAACAGAACCCCTCTGTCAGGTCCATCTTGGGGGGTGGGGAGCCCAGAACCAAGTTCTGGGTCTCTCCCCATTTCCGCAGCCAGCTCCAAACTGACACTCCCTCCTCTGGCCTCTGTGTCTCTTCTGGACAGGGAGGCCACCTGATCTCTTTGTCCCCAACACCTTCAGTTGGCATCTTGCAGGGAAAACTGAGGCACCCACACAGTATTCAGAGAAAATATTAAGAACATTCCCAATTCATCACAACAGGTGCAACAAAATATAATACTGTATATTGAAGTAGGCAAGTGCTGCTTCTGACTTTCCACTTTTAATTGATCCTTGTAATCTTGTGGCACTGACGCGTTGTAGCTTCATTTTATATCGGCTTACAGGGCGGGAGCGGGGGGGGCACCACCATTTTGGGCCCCACCAAAAATTATACAAACCTGCCGCCTATGAACATAGCACTCTCTCTTCACAGCTCTGTTTAAAATTAGCAACTACCAGTCACTAAGCACTGTTTAGGCTGCAGATGACACCACCTGACTCCCAACCAGCCTACAATAACCAAATGTCTTCCTCCATCTGAATTCAGAAGTAGTATCAGAGTTATTGTAATTGATCCTAACACCAGTAAAGTCAGTGGAAGTTTTGTCATTGACTTCAGTGGGAGCACCATCACGGGCATAATGTGGGCAGTTGTGAATGCCAGAAAATACAGATGTTCCATGTTTACATGCATCCGATGAAGTGGGTATTCACCCACGAAAGCTCATGCTCCCAAACGTCTGTTAGTCTATAAGGTGCCACAAGACTCTTTGCTCCTTTTACAGATCCAGACTAACACGGCTACCCCTCTGATACTTGACATGTTTGAGCTGACAGGTTCAAACAAGTGAAATAAAACATTAATAAAATGTGATTGTTACTTAGCTTTTGACTAATATATTTTAAATGTAGCCACAGTAGGGTGACCAGACGTCCCATTTTAAAAGGGACAGTCCTGTATTTAAGCCCTCCTGCAGGTTTCCTGACTTTTTCTTAAAAACAGGCAAATTGTCCCGTATTTTCTGGTCCCCCTCCCATCAGTACTGGTGGGTCCTGCTGCTGGCCAGATCCCTGCTTGCCAGCCACCCACCCACCAGCAGTGAGCGGGAGGGTATACAGTGGCTGACGATGGGTGTGAGTGTACAAGGCTGGTGGTGGGGCAAAGATGGACCAGCAGGGGGAGTGGCCACCCCTGCATGTTTCATCACACAGTCCCCACTGTGTGCCGGCTCTCAGCCAGCAGGGCTCCGACCCCCGTCCTGTTTCCTGCCAGCACTGAGTGCAGGTGAGTGCAGGTAGGCGCCAGGCAGCAGCACTGACCGGGCCGTTAAAAGTCCAGTTGGTGGTGCTGCAGCTCTAAGGCAGGCTAGTCCCTATCTGTCCTGGCACCGTACTACGCCCCGGAAGCAGCCAGCAGCAGGTCGGGTCCTAGGCAGTGGGGACCATGGAGCTCCTGCACTGCCCCCGCCCTGAGCAGTGGCTCTGCACTCCCATTGACTGAGAACCAGACAATGGGAGCTGGCTGGGAGGTGGTGCCTGCAGGCAAGAGCCTCCTGGCCCCCGACCTAGGACTCGGACCTGCTTGTTGCTTCCAGGGCACGCACAGCACGGCGCCAGGACAGGCAAGCAGCCTGCCTTAGCCCCACTGCACCACTGACTGGGAGCCGACCGAGGTAAGCCTGTGCCCCAAGCCCCAAACCCTGAGCTCCCCCCAAACCCAGAGCACCCTCCTGCACCCCAAACCCCTCATCCCCGGCCCCACCCTAGAGCCTGCACCCCCAGCCCAGAGCCCTGACCCCCTCCTGCACCCAACCCCATGTCCCAGCCCAGACCCCCCTCCCGTACTCCAAATCCCTTAACTCTACTCCTCAAGCCTGGAGCCCCCTCCTGCACCCCAAACTCCTCATCCCCAGAGCCCACACCACGAGACGGAGCCCTCACCCCTCCCGTACCCCAACTCCCTGCCCCAGCCCAGAGCCCCCTCCCGCACCCTGAACCCTTCATTTCTGGTCCCGCCCCAGAGCCTGCACCCCCAATTAGAGCCCTCACCCCCTTCCGCATCCCAACCGTTTCTCCCAGCCCAGTGAAAGTGAGTGAGGGTCGGGGAGAGCAAGCTGCTGAGGGAGGGGGAATGTAGTGAGAGGGGGTAGGGCCTCGGGGAAAGGGCAGTGCTAAGGTGTTCAGTTTTGTGCAACTAGAAAGTTGCCAATCCTAATATCCCCCCGGCGAGGTGCATCCCACTCCCAGCACTGTACGGACTCGGAGAACCAGCCCCTGGCCTGGAATTTGAGCTCACCGACAGCCTGGCCAGCAGGCTCCTTCCTTCTCCCAGGTGCCCCAGGAAAGTCCAAGACCCTCTGGCCTGGGGCGCTGGCCAGGAGGAGCCAAGCCCTGCATGTGCCAAAGCCCCGCACAGCACTAGCATGAGGAAGCCTCTCCGCCTCTCAGTTAAGCTCTGGAGTTGGGAGCTGGGGAGTGATTTCCGGCCTGTTCATGCTCTGAATCTGCAGGGTCCACAGAAGACCCCCAGGCAGGGGCTTAGCACCTCCTCACCCCTCCCCCATGCCGTGGGTCCTGCCCCCAGGGAGCATGGGACTGTGCTGTCCCCTAGGCACCCTCCTCTGCTGAGCCACCACCTCTCTGGCCAGGTAAAGTGAAGCCCCTGCAGTCAGGTTCCCTGGGTCCTGGTGCACAATGCATCCTTAGGGCTTAACCCCTTCCTGCCCATCAGGGGTGGCTCCAGGCCCCAGCACGCCAAGCGCGTGCTTGGGACAGCAAGCTGTGGGGGGCGCTCTGCCGGCGCCGCGAGGGCGGCAGGCAGGCTGCCTTCAGTGGCTTGCCTGCGGAGGGTCCGCTGGTCCCGCGGCTTCGGCGGACCTCCCGCATACGTGCCAGTGGAGGGTCTGCTGGTCCCGCAGCTTCAGAGGGAAGCCGCGGGACCAGAGGACCCTCCACAGGCAAGCCACCGAAGGCAGCCTGCCTACCGTGCTTGGGGTGGCAAAATGCCTAGAGCCGCCCCTGCTGCCCATGCTGTAGCCGGAGGCGTCTGGTTTATGTCGGTGGTCATGGAGCCTGGAGGTGTTAGCTGCCTTTTCGACACTGCCGGCAGGAAGGGACAAGCTGCTTTCAGCCATTGTGGGTGGGGGGGCAGCGGGGGCGGGGAAGAGAGGAGAGATGAGCTTTACAAAGACACAGGCCAGATCATCCTTCTCTCCCTCCTGGTCCCCCGCCCACAGCTGGAAGTAGCTCCCATCCCTTCCCGCCCACACAGTGCAGAAAGGCTGTGCTGCTGGCCACATTCTGGTGTGAACCCTGGCAGGAATCTGCGGGGGAGGGGGGGGGATGTGACCCTGCGTGCCCCCCTGTGTTGCCTCAGGAAGACGCGGTGCCAGGTACCAGGAGAGGTGGGTCCATCCCAGGGGGCTGAGCTAAGCATGGAGGGCAGAAATAGGGTGACCAGATAGAAAGTGTGATAAATCAGGATGGGGGTGGGGGGTTATAGGCACCTATATAAGAAAAAGCCCCAATATTGGGACTGTCCCTACAAAATCAGGACATCTGGTCACCCTAGGTGGAGAGTGGTGGACAGGGAGGGTCGGGTAGGTCAGTCACACACACACACACACACACACACACACACACACACACACACGAGAGGTGTACAGGAGTGAGTGAGTGTGTCACCTCTCCCCCTGTGTATGGGGGGGTAGGGGTCTGTGTCACTCCTCCCCATGTGAACCTTAAAGATAAGCAGGTAAATAAAAAGAATCCAACTACACAGTATTTCTTTTTAAACAGGGCTCAATCATCTTGATGTTAATTTGAATGTTTGTACTGCGTAGTTCTGATGGATTGCCTGGTAATTTTACCAGGTGTCCCGTATTCAGCATATGGAAATATGGTCACCCTAAAACACAGTGACGCAGATACTAACAAAACTGATCAGCGAAGTGAACCTATACCAGCTAGTAGGTGCAACCTGAATCCATTTTTAACAAGGATTATAGCTGGATTTTTGTCCATATTTAACAATCACATTGCTTAATCCCTGGGCCATTCCTCTCATTTCACCAGCAAATTATGCAGCAGAACATTTTCCCTATATGTCTAATGGAAATTCATAATCCTTATCCACTGTACAACTAATAAGGCCCATTAACTAACTTCATATTATGCTTAGTACCACTGTGTTCACTATCCTCTTGTAGGGCATTTTGTTTTGCCCATGCTCAATGAGAGTTATGTCCGTGCCAAGTTTCAAACTTCCATTGTATTTGTATCCCAGTTCAAAAAAGTGTAATTAGAATTATTTTCAAATGTGAAAAGTTTTTTCCCCCCATTCTCAAACAGCTGTTGGGAATTAATTCAAACATTTAAAAAAAAAACACCCTTGGCCAGGGTGAAGCATGGTAAATTTAATCTCAAAATGGTAAATTACAAGTATGGCAAAACACAAGCTTATAATAGAAACTGTTTTACAACCTTAATTTTAGTGAAGCCTCTTGAGGCTAAAATAGTAAGCAGGACAGCTCCTGTTTTTCCTCACAAGATTTCAAGAAACAGAGTAATTGAACTATTTAGCTATTCATTTCAAGGAAATTTTGAGTTCATTGAATTGAAAATCTTCTGGTTTAGCTGATAGAGATGGCACCATCTAGTGGACATACATCAGATTTCAGGAACTAGTATTAAATTGTTTAAATCCAGACAATATTATAATTTTACTTTTTTTTATTTCCACATAAGTATGATTATAAATTATTATTAATAATTAGTTATTATTTTGTATAACTTTTTAAAGTAAAATAAATGTCTTTACATCAATGGAACAATGCACAGGAGTAAAGTTAAGCATATGCAATATTTACACAGCCAAGTGGAAGTAGCCCTTGGAAAATACCCTTTGAAGAAGTGACAGTTCTCTTTTTGACTTAGCTAGTGGAACAATTCTATATCACCTTCCCCTTTAGGGCCCCAGTATGGGGCATGAAGGGGTAGACAGGGTATGTTGCTGGAGTGCAATACTTTCCAGCTATTTTTAGCTCTTCGGGGCCCATAGGAGGCCATGTACAGTCTCAGAATAAATTAGAGCAATTCTGAGTCTTATTGCTACTTTTGCCCCACATTATTTACATTGACCCTTGTGTTTCCCCATCTATATCATGTGGTGTGGAGGGGAGAAAAATCTACTGTGAAGGCCATTGTTGACCCATGGAAAAGGGAATAGAGCTGTGCTCATCATACCCATTTTTTGCTTCAGCCACGAGCTAATTGGTAAAAAGTGGGCAGATCAAGAGGAGGAGATGCACTGGGCACCCTCCCACAAAACTGGGCCTAGCCATCATGAAAGGTGCCTGAAACAGTATTAACTCCTGTTCCATCTTTTAGGACTTATCTCCATGGAATCACAGGGCAAGTCTACACTACAAAATTGTAATCATGTAACTGAAAAACTAATTATTGCTTCTGCCAGCTCTGCTTTTTCTCTCCAGACTACTGTAATTATGCCAAATATACACATCTGAAATGGATTTCCAGGCTTATATTTACAGGAGCATTTGAACTTTAATCGCAGAGTTAAACACAAAGCCTGTTTACCTCTTAAATTTCATTTAAGCTTTGTTGAGGGTCTTTTACAATGTTGTGAAGGCCAAGACTATAACAGGTTAAAAAAAAGAACTAGATAAATACATGGAGGATAGGTCCATCAATGGCTATTAGCCAGGATGGGCAGGAAAGGTGTCCCTAGACTCTGTTTGCCAGAGACGGAATGGGCAACAGGGGAATGGATCACTTGATGATTACCTGTTCTGTTTATTCCCTCTGGAGCACTTGGCATTGGCCACTGTCGGAAGACAGGATACTGGGTTAAATGGACCTTTGGTCTGACCCAGTATAGCCGTTCTTATGTAATTAAGTCAACCTACGTTACACCGATGTACAGCCACTGCAGTAACTGAATAGGTTTTACACGTCCACATTACTCTCCTTGTGTTGGTGGTGTGTCCCCTCACTGGGAGCATTTGCACCAATTTAACTGCCAGTGTGGGGCATTTTGGGATGGTTTCTGAAAGGTAGCAACAGTCGATGTAAGCAACAGAGTGTCTATACTGACACTGCGTCAACCTAACTACATTGAATTAAGTGCTATTCGTCTCACAGAGTTGGGGTTATTAAGCTGGTGTAGTGGGTGAGTTACATCAGTGAGAGCTATATTTTATTGTAGATGCTTACAGAATTAGGCCAATGTAAGCTGCCTTCCAACAACATAACTCTGTAGTGTAGACCAGGCCACAGAGTACACAGTGGGGCAGCGAGTCAATGGCAGAACAGGTTTTAACCCTACTGTATTGCCCTGGCTGTGGAGGGAGTTACGTAGTGGAGCTCACAGGGGAGTCTGCACATCTGGATACATTCCATAGTGTCTGGTGCCAGGATCTCTGGCTTTCCACTCCCTTTTTTGGTCTGGCTCCCTGCCTATTCTACACTCTTACTATTTCTGCAGACTGTAGGGAGAATGCCTGGACTCTGCAGCTCCAGTGGAGTTTTTCCATTAATGTATTCCCCTGCATGAGCTTTTGCACAGGAGCAGAGCATATGGGCACTTGTATTTTAATACATCCAAATGATAGATCTCTGTAATTAAGAACCACATGGTACTGAACCTAACCTTGTTTTAAAACCTCTAGTCTAGGTAGCTTAATGAAAGTCAATAGTGATTTTTAGCATACAAAAAAAGCATTAGGGCAGTGCGCGCGCACACACACACACACACACGCAGCTGAAACTCTTCAGGATAAGCCAGAGGGGCCTGATGCCAGTCATCACTGATGTGAGGAATGAGATATGTCAAAGACATGAGAGTCATATGGGAAATGAAGTGAAGCAAAATGGAGGAGCAGAGGCCCACCCACCTGCAAAGAGCAAAGATTAGATGTACAGCTTGTTTGAGCTTTGTCCCTTGCTGCCTGATTTGGCTGCAAAACCACCTGCCCCCTCCAAATAAAATGGTGCTTATGCTAGCCTGCTCTATTCCCTTACCCAATCATTTTTCTCTCCAAAGAATAAATTTCTCTCAATGGAAAAAGAAGCATTTTACTTTTTACTTATTCATATTCGCTCTTCACAAATGTCAGGGCTGCCAATATGAGCACCTGAATCTACATCTGATGATTTGTGGTGTGTTCTATTGGTTAGAATAAATCTCTAAGAATTCAGAGAATCCTGAGTTCCAATCCACACAGAATTAGTCTGTGAATTGGGGAAAATCACTTGACCTATTTTTTATTTATTGCTTTTCTAAGAGCAAATTAGTACTCGGGGAGTCTGATCACTCCCATGTCAATGTGCCGTGCCCTGGAGGGTCTAAAACTATAAATGAAAAGAAAATTCAGTATTCAGGCCCATTCCGTCCTTTGAACCTACAACCTACACAAAAGACAAAAGTTTATGAGTCTTCCAGTCATCACGTCATTTTGTTTCAATTGAACACATCCCTAAATTATTTCAAATCATAGCAAATTTTACAAAAGGTATGCTAAAGTAAATAAATTCCAAATAAAAATAAACTCTATAATATGGTTTTATATATAATGTAAAAGAAATACCACTCCAGCTTGAGTTTGTTTAATGTTAAAAAGTTGGCGAGCATTTGAGAAGGTTGTGATCAGTCTTATTAGATGAAGCATTCACTAATTAATGTCCAAAACTTATTAAACTAGTAAGATATCAAGTTCTCATGATTTCCTGAAAATCTCAAACATTTTGTGGATTTGTCTCTGATTATTTCCCTTAAATCAAGAACAGTTTATAACATTAAATACTCGACCATTTCACAGGGAATTTTATCTGTGAAATTCAGGAGATGGGGGAAGAGAATTAGGAGAAGGAAATGAGGGGGGGAAAACACCACAAGAATTAAAAACAGGGGGCTCATCTAAACACAAACTTGCACAAATTAAGCCAACGGCATGTTTTTAAGGTGATTTAATTAAGCCAGTGCAAAATCCTCTATAGAAATTGTTACAATAGAACCTCAGAGTTACGAACACCACAGTTACAAACTGACCAATCAACCACACTACTCATTTGGAACGAGAACCACACAATCAGGCAGCAGCAGAGACACCCCCCCCCCAAAGCAAATACAATACACTACTGTGGTAAATGTAAGCTACTAAAAAAATAAAGGGAAAGCAGCATTTTTCTTCTGCATAGTAAAGTTTCAAAACTGTATTTAGTCAGCGTTCAGTTGTGAATGTTTAAAAGAACCACCATAATGTTTTGTTCAGAATTACGAATAACCTCCATTTCCGAGGTATTTGTAACTGAGGGTCTATTGTAGTTCCATTTAAGAACAGCTTATATTGATTTAATTTATGTTGATTCTGATGCTACTTGCTCACATAGAGCAGCCCAGAAAATAAAACCAGAAAAAACACACAGAAAAGTGAGAAGCAAAAAAAGAGAATAGTCCGAAAAAGACAGGAGATAGGGAGTAAGAATGAGAGAAGGGAAAAAATTATGTCATGTCATAAGGGGATATAGGAGTCTCCAGGCATGGATGCATTACATGGAATGGGCTTCAACCAAAAGAAGGTTATTATCTACTCATTTCCAAATGGTACAGAACCCATTCACGTGTATGAGTAGTAAATTGTTCCTCACAATGTCCCAAAGTGGTTATTTCATTGGTGATTGTGTTGCCCAGTTATAAAGTATGATTAGCTTAATAAGTCCTTTCTTGTGGTCCATACAATGAAACATTTTGAAAACCAAGAAATGAAGGATTGGAATTTTGGGAGAGAAGATATTTTTTTCTTTTGAAGTAATCAGTTAAAAGTTGGTGAATCATTTTGTTTAGATAATTCTGGAGCACTTTATCATCCTTTCTAGTCTTGATTAACTACACAAATTTGTGCCCCCGCAAATGTTGACACCTCATGATTTGCTCCCTCATCCGGATCATTAATAATGTTAATATGTTGACCACCACCAATGCTAGTATAGATCTCTGGATCACCTTACTTTTAATCCTTTTCCATGCTGAGTAATGGGCATTTATTCTTACTTTTTATTTCCTATCTCTTAACCTGTTTTAAGTGCCTAAGTGACCTATGTTCAAAATTGATTTAGGTCACTTAAGGTACATCTACACTACCTGCCAGATCGGCGGGTAGCGATCGATCTATCAGGGATCAATTTATCGCGTGTAGTGTAGATGCGATAAATCGATCCCTGATTGCTCTCCTGTCGACTGCTGAACTCCAGCAGTGCGAGAAGTGGAAGCAAAGTCAATGGGGGAGCCACGGCCATCGATCCCATGCTGCGAGGACGCAAAGTAAGTAATTTTAATTCAATCAAAGATACGTTGTCTTCAGCTATGCTATTCTCATAGCTGAAGTTGCATATCTTAGATCGATTCCCCCCCCCCCCCCAGTGTAGACCAGGCCTTAGGCTCAGATTCTCAAAGGTGCCTAACTCCAATAATCAAAGGGAATTAGGTACCTAGGCACTTTTTAAAATCTCACTAGCTGCCGAAATATCTTTAAAAATCTGGCCCTTAGGGACTTTTGAAAAATGTATCCATAGTGCCTGAAATTTGGCTAGAAATTACTCGAATATTGGTAACTCTAAGTTCTAAAGCTAGCTGCTTTTAGTTAAAACTTTAAGAAATTAATTCTACTATAGTATTTCATTCTTCATTTCCTTTAGCATCCACTGAGAAATACTACCAGGTCATGGTAATTTAAATACATTACCTTTTTTCTGGTACAAATTATCTCTCCTGTAATTCATTACTTTCATTTCCTATAAAGCACAATCCCAGATTAGGTATTTTACCATAAGCCCCTGCAGTGATAGGGAAATCCTTGAAATAGTTTATGTAGACTTAAAACTTGCAAGGCGTACAAATTGCTACTAAATTAAATAGACAAAGTGGTTGAGGTAATATCTTTTATTGAAGCAGCTTCTATTGGTGAGGGGCACAAGCTTTTGAGTTAACACAGAGCTCTTCTTCTGCTCTGTGTAAACTCGAAAGCTTGTCTCTTTCACCAACAGAAATTGGTCCGATAAAAGATATTACAGTACCTCACCCACCTTGTCTGTCTGATATCCTGGGACTAACAATTACAACAACATTATAAACTAAATTAAATAGTGCACTTTAAAAGGAATACAGTATTTCAATTTGAACACAATCCAATATGTACAGTCTGCCTCTGGAGAAGACTGCCTTTATATTTTATGTTTGCAGGTTTTAGTGAGACCAGAAGATGGCAGCAAGTGTCGACCAGAACTTTATCAAGCTACTTCACACCTTCAGAGCAAATTAATATCCTTTGTAATACAAGCATTTGCTTTGAATGTTGTGCATAACAAAAAAGAGCTGATTTACATTTGCATCAGTTCCATTATTCTTACACAGGGAAGTAAGAAGACTAATCCATTTCAAACAGATTTATCCATTTGAAAAGACTGACATTGTGAGAGGTTGTCAGTGTGCATATGCCAAACAAATAATGTAATGAACTGGCCCATATAGTCTCAGATACTAAGGCCATATGTATTTTTATAATTGATGTTAAACAAGGGCTGCTTGTTTAATTTCATCTCTGAAGTTTTCCTTAGTGCAAGTTTGTAAAGATATATATTTCTAAATAGAAACACCAAGATTTGAAAACAAAGACAATAAGCTTTTCTTATACCTACATATATATTAATTTCAAGCTAGCTTCCACATTCCTTACTGAAGCAAAACTGTCCTTGATTTTAGTGAGAGTATTAAGAACTGAGTAGAGACTATAATATTTGCCCATTCATGGGTAACTGTAACATTACACTTACCTAAAGTCTGTCAGCAACTGCATGTTTGTAAAAATATTAGTTTAAAATCCTCTGGATCACATTCCACCTCCAGCTCTACCTAGGCAATCCCACAGATTTCACTGACATTACATTGGTAGAACTGTGCTCTCTGATTTACATAAGTGAGGGTGGACCAGAGGAGAGCTGAAAAAATCATAACAAAACTCATATACATGTCATAAAATGCCATTCTTATTACATCACCATCCTTTGAAGAGAAGCAATTTAGATATTTTATGAGGACTTTGTTATGTTAATAGAAACTATAAGATCACTGAAAAGTCAGAAGACAATTGCCTCTATTAGATACAATAACATTTAGACTTTGTGATATTAGAGCATTACAAATAAAATCTATAAATCACTAGATGAGTAAGGACCTCATGATCTACCCAATAAACTGCAACTGCATCATAGTGAATATTTGGACACTTTACTAACAATGCTATCACCTCAATCATTCAAGAATTTGTACCTGCTAAAACTTCCATGTTCTAGTAACATAAGAAATATCATCCTTGTATTGTATTTTTATTGTTCAAGTGTACTTTGGTTTGTTTTGTTTTTTACTGATTTTATCTAATTTTAGCATGTCCGCGATAACAAATGGTGAAGTAATAAAGCTAGCTGATTAAACGTATTTTTTTCCTTCATTTCCACCAAGAATTCACCCACTTAACTTAGTTTTTAATATCTACTACGAGTGGATTCCACAATGCTCCTCTTAAATTTGCATTAAAATTAAGTTAAATAGTTTTCAATAATACAACTATCAGATGCCATAATTTTATCTATTACTCAAAAGCTGTTTGGCTCTATGCAAACATAAAAGACAACTTGATCCCTACCCCCAAAAGAACTTGCACAGTTTAAAAAGAAAGACAGGAAAGGGCTACAACATAAAAGTAAAGTGATCAAGGTAGTGTTTTGCCCCCTAGGGGCCAAATTTTGGCCTCAGAGATCATTCAAAATAACGTTTGAGGAAAGAGGGACACACATAGCTCTCCCTGTGATCTTTAAATAGGGACCAACAGACAGCCATGTCTTACCTCTGCCTCATTTTTATGTGCTTCAGGAGGGCAGTTCTTTTGTAAGTAGCAGATCTTGTAACACTTTTCTCAAATTTTGGTCTGAGATCTGTTCACTTCCAGATTATAGATCAGGGGTTCTCAAACTGGGGGTCAGGTCCCCTCGGGGGTCATGAGGTTATTACATGGGGGCAGGGGTGAAAGTAACTTAAAGGACTTACCGGTACTCCAGAGTCCTGCAGAGGGGGAGGGGCCTCAACCAGAAGAGGCATGGCCTCTATCGGAAGAGGTGGGGCCTTTAAATCCCAGGGCTTTTAAATCAGGATTTAAAGGGCTTGGGGATTCGGCTGAAGCTAGGAGCCAGGCCCTTTAAATCACCCCCGGAGCTACCAACTGCAGAGGCGGCTGGGAGCCCTGGGATTTGGGCAGGGGTGAAAGTAATTTACATTTCTTACCCATATGGTCCAATCGCAAGCAACCCACCTCTCCTACGTACTTCATGGATCCCTCCCATTACATGACATAGATAGAGAAAATAAAGCTACTATTACTACTACCAGTACTGTCTGTAATAAAACTTTACTATTGGAATAAGCCTGAAAAAGTGAAAACTCACTGTCACATTTTGATCCGTGTCTTCCCTCCTCCTCCAGCCAGGCTGCCGACACTAGGCTCTGTGCTTTCTCCCTGGCACTCAACAGCTGCAGGGGCTTCCCTCTAGCTTGCAACAGGGAGACTGGCTAAGGGAGGGAGAAGCCTGCTTCCTGCATAAGAACAGTTTAAACTCAGCTGTTCCCTGCGCAGTTCAGTAACATTTCAAAGAGGATCTGCGAGCAGTTTGGACATCACAACCATGATCCTCTGCTGGGGAGGGAATGGGATAGATTTGAACTTGGAAATGCTTCCCGATTTTGATTGTGTTTTTTGTATATAGGAGATCCCCCTCATCCCGGGGGCAGAAAAGAACTGCCCCTGCCATGGTCACACACACCCTCCCCCCACCCCCCACCAACAACTGGGAATGAAATTAACAAGGATGCCAGAAATGGCTCCTAACTCTGGGGATTGAACTGCCCAGGAAACAGCTGAGTTTAAACTGTTCTTATGCAGGCAGCAGCAGCAGGCATTACAGCCAGTCTCCCTACTGCAAGCTAGAGCCTAGAGGAGAACCCCTGCTGTGGGGGGGGGGGGAGGAGGAATGCAGAGCCTTTTCTGCAGCCTGGCTGGAGGAGTGGGAGGGAGGAGACAAGAAACCAATGTGACAGTGAGTTTTCCCCTTCCACCTGCTTTTATTAGCTCTGGATTTAAGCTGTGCAGCCAAATGCTTGTATTTGTTGTGTATATTAGTATTGGAGAGATCGGGGCAGAAAAGGACTTCCCCTGCCATGGTCAAACACACCTTCCCCTCTCCCTCCATGTACTGTGAGTGAAATTAACAAGGATGCCAGAAACCACTCCTAACCCCCGGGGGCTGAACCACTCAGGGAACAGCTCAGTTTAAACTATTCTTATGCAGGGGGCAGGCTTCTCCCTCCCTCAGGCAGTCTCCTTTTCTTCCTGGTCCTCCGTACCCGCCTGTACCGGCTTACTTTCACCTCTGCATTGGGGGGGAGGGGGTCACAAGCTGTCAGCCTCCAACCCAAACCCTGCTTTGCATCCAGCATTTATAATGGTGTTAAATATATAAAAAAGTGTTTTTAATGTGTGTGGGGGGGGTAGCACTCAGAGACTTCCTATGTGAAAGGGGTCACCAGTGCAAAAGTTTGATAACTACTGTTATAGATTGTCCCACCTTTGCCTTTAGGAGATGGAGGAATGACCAGTATATTCCTTATTTCCATGGTATAAGAACCTCCAATTTATTATAGCTAGACTGGGTTTTTCTATTACTCACTTATTGTCAATGTCTTTTAATCAACTGTTCATACAGAGAGTGACAAAGCGGATGAGGTAATATCTTTTATTGGACCAACTTCTGTTGGTGCGAGAGACAAGGTTTTGAGCCACACAAAGTTCTTAAGCAAGTCTGGGAAAGGACATATAGAGTGACAGATATTACCCAACAAGAAGATGGCTATGAGTCTAAATGTGCCTTCTGGTTTTCAACATTGAAGACAGCTCATGGTTTTGGACTGTAATTGAATTAGTTATCAACCCTCCTTTATGTACAACTTATACTCAATTAAGATTCCAAACCATGGAAACTGCTGTCCTCAAAGATAGATAAGGGAGAGTCCCTTCACAACTTTGTTTTACCCATGAAAACATTGGAGGATCTTCCTTATTAGATTCAGGAATGTCGAATTTTCCAGCTTCTGGGAACATGCTGGATTTTACCTGTTTTTTGTGTGTGCGCGTGTGTGTATATATATATCGAGGTAGCTATATATATATATATATATATATATATATATATATATACATACACAACAACACACACATACACACATACACACACACCCTGCTACCTTGATATAAGGCCACCCTATATAACATGAATTTGGATATAACGTGGTAAAGCAGTGCTCCGGACGGGGAGAGCGGGGGGACTGCGCACTCCGAAGGATCAAAGCAAGTTCAATATAACACGGTTTCACCTATAACGCGGTAAGATTTTTTGGCTCCCAAGGACACCTCAAAAGATAACATTTTTAGTATTCTTTCAATCTCTGGTAGTAATTAAATCAGTGGCAATTTTTGCCCTTTTTAGCATTATGACAAAGAAGGGAGTTTTTATGAAGTTTGGACAGATATTTTAAATATATTATTTGCATTACATGGATGCTGCTGTTGTTTTAGATTGTATATGTTTTTTCTTTGTATTTGGCAAAAAACATATCATATGTGATTTAATAAAATTTAAATTGATTCACCTTCGTATGATTGCAGCAGTATAATCTGTACCAAATTAATGGGGGAGGGGATTGTCCTCCCAAGATCTAGACACAGATATAATCTCACCTCTACTGTGTAGAAAGGCATGTCAGCTGCCCCTCCAGCAGTGATCTCCCTTTCCAAAAATCCTGTGCATAGTGTTTTGTGGATCTAGGTTCCATGCTGGGGAAGGGTGGCTATATATTGAATGGGAAAGAGGGACACACATTGCTCTCCCTTTGATCTTTAATTAGGGACCCACCAACAGCCATGTATTAGGCCAGGTGTCAGAGCTGCAAAGGCACTGAGCCTCCATGGAGATGCCCTGGCCTACTGAAGATCCAGAAAGTTTAGAGGAAGGTCTCACAAACTATTTCACAGGGACCAACCCTTCCCTGTCCCCCCATGGAACAATATAGGAGAATTTCCATGAAGGGAAACTTCGAGATTTCCTTCTTCTGAGCTCCCACTCACAGATTAGAGAGAAAGTTAATGTTCAAGAACATAATTAAACTATAAATTAAGGATTCCTTTACCATAACTAATATATGAAGATCATTTTTGGAGGGGCAATTTCCCCAGATCTTGCTATTGCTGTTGGATGTTATCCTCCATCTATATACAGTTAATACTAGTTACCAATATACTAAACATTCTAAATGTTTACTAGTGGTGTACATACATCTTGAGATTTTATAAGGAAGTGCATTTTATAAACAAACAAAATCTATACAAAGGACACATGTTGGAGATGAAGCCTGAAATTACTCAAAGTCAGAATGTGTGAATTTAATAATATATATTCCAATTAGCAAAAAAAATAAAAACAAAGAAACTCCCACAATAATTAGTAATATTTGGACAGCCACGTTTGTTTAATTATATCTAGTAACAATTGTCCCCTCAAATATTCTTTGATCATTCCTTAGTCTGCCACTGCTGCTTAAGACCCCATCAGTTTTTCTTTTGCCCAGTGCACACTGGAATAGCTCACTATCACACAGTGAATTAAAGGAATGGAAGAACCTGAAGCAGAGTTTTGACACCCACCGATGCAGCATGGCTGGGAGTCCACACCCTCCAAAGATCACTGCTGTGAGGATTCTGAAGGGGAAGTGTATCAGCAACTTTTTATCGCTTTATTCACAAAAAGGCAGGGATGTGGGACAGATGGACATCACTTGAAGAACTTACACTGGAGTGTGTGTGTGTATGTAGGGGGGGGAAGGATTAGTATGTTTCTAGGCCTTTACCTGAAGACAGCACCAGCCAAGAGGAAAGATCAACTAGTTGGGTGGTGGTTTGCTGCGGGGGAGTCCTGAGTTTTGTTGAGTGGAAGGAAATATTGGTCAGGAATCAGATTATTATATGGATAACAGGATAATAGAACGTAAAGGGTGGGCTGTTTATCCTTAGAATCTAAACAATGGACTAATCATCCATCAGTATCCAACACCCATGCAACTGGTAGGGTTTTTCATTGTTCATGTAAAATAGGAAAGGATAGGAAAGCACTTTTGATCTTCCCAATTTTATTTTATTTCAAAAAGTCCTACAGGCCAAGTGCTTGATTGTGAAGAATGCTAAGGACTCCACATGATTAGGAAGGTAGAACTAGGTAGAAATTAGAAACTAGATGGAAATCATTTTGAATGTTTTCTGCTAGGCCAGTTTGCTGAACAATTAAATACCAAATTCCAGTGGTTTCTTAATAATAGCAATTAATGATTGTAAGACAAACACTTTGCATAAAATAAACACACCGGTCTGAACACATCTATATTTTCCCTTACTCATTTTTGTACAGTTTTGCATTCTCCTGCAGACAAATTATTTGATATCTCATATGACCCTGCTGACTATTTATCATCAGTCCTTAATTTTGTGTTCTGAATAAGTCTACCTGGAGTTATAACTGAAAGAAGTGTGAAAGAAGGCAATTAACACTTTTAGTGGTCTGCTACTGTGTAAAACCATAGGTCAAATGTCTTTTCTTAATCATTACAACAGCCTTTATTGCTGCAATAAAATAGTGAGTGCTTTCTTCAAAGATAAACATCTGAAAGATAGTGGAAAGTTACATTTCTAATAGCTTGTGGATGCTGTCAAATATAATTTAATGCCTAGTGCTTTGTTAGCTGACCCAGGTCCTTTGAAGAAGTGAAGCATGCTACTTACACTATTATGGGTGCACAGAATCCACTCATTTACTTGAGGTATTCTGTAGTACTGTTCAGTGAAGGAGAGAAACCTGTGCTTGGTAATTGAGAATGAATGTCAAGTAGTGTCAAGACTTCTCAATTCATAAAGCTGATAACTCCTTGTGTGATTGCATTTGTGTCTTTACAGCTGCTGTGGTCTCTCACTTTGCCCACCTTGTTCAGAGGGGCATGTGTTACCCAATTGCTGGCACTGTTGAAGGAGCAGCTAGTGTTTTTTATTTGTTTCAGAGGACTGGTACCTCTTTACAGTAATTATATAAAATGGAAAAAAAATCAGAAATAAAATAAGACTTCCTTGACTCTGAAGTCATGTTATCTCTATCTTATTCGCATGGGAGAGGCGGGGGAGGAGAATCACATAATAATTGCAAATCAGTGAAGAAAAGTATGAGAGCACCTGGGATTGGTTTTGTGACTATATCAGTGATGAATTCTCTTCTTTAGTAAGGTTTCATCTTTCTTCCCTTTTCTTCTCTTCCTTATTATTACTCTTAATTTCTCACCACCCTCTCTTCTTATGCTCCTTAGACCTATTTGGCAATACAGTAGTGAATATAAAACATCTTGGGGATGGTTCACCACTGCATTACTCCAGTTTTATGCTGGTATAACTCCAATAAAGTCAATTGGGTCACATTGGCATAAAACTGCAGTAAAACAGGTGTGAATCAGGCCCCTTATGCTTATTCAAAGTTGTGCTTTGTTCTGTAAATGGGTTTTCTCATTACTTGAGGCAGCAGTTTTCTGTATTTCTGAAAATTAATTAAAAAGAATATTGTAACATACTGATGTCCAACTTAATAAATCTCTCTGACATCAGTGGGTGTTTTGCCCTTTGTGATTCTATTTGCTTTTTGCCAACGTGTCAGATGTCTGCCATTCTTCCATATTTCTGGTTATCTTTAGTCAGAATTCATTTTTGGAACATAGTTAATTTAGCTCTAGTCTGCTTTCTATTGTTAGAAGCAGATGGCCTGGCCTCTGTTGAACATTGCATGATAGCTTTCTTTTAGAGTGCTATCTCCTGGAGAATATGAAGTCTGTCAGGAGTGGTTAAAAATGCATATTATTGGCTAGTAGTTCATACATTTACTTTGCTAATGTGCACTGTAACTATTGATTGAATTGCTATAATAGTGCTATTTAAATATATATATTAAAAGAGCTGTACTTTGGAAGACTCTAAAAATAGCACTGATATCTTTAAAGCCCAATTCAAATTCTAGTCTTTCCTGTTACAGAAGACAGTCTCATTAGGAAGAAGTGATGCAACACAGAAGCAGGTTTTAAGAAACAGTGCTATACTGTATGTATTGTGTGTATGACCAGTTTTACAGGTTCTGCTGTTTCTCTACATGCCACATTGATGTGCAAACCCCAAACGTTCCAGTCCCACAGCTATGTATAGTTCCTGAAACCTGATCCTCTTTTGCCAGTTCATTCTTCCTACTTTTTATTTTAAATGCATTGAAGGAATTCCAATGCAACAAAAGTATCTGTAGTCCTGAGGTCAGAAGCACTTTGTCTTTACCCCAGATTCAAGGAGGCAAGGAGTATTTATAATAGTATAGTTTCCTCAACCAGTGACCATACCTGGCAGTATGTCTCTCTCTAAAGTTTCCTCCTACATCTGTTTCTACTGCTCTCAAGTACTCATTATTTCAACAAACTCATGTTGGGTTCTTTCCCCCAGGTCTATTGATTAAACTGTGGTTTCATTGTATATGTGTCCTTCTTGAGTAAGGATATGATCTGAATGACAGTGCATAACTACTCCATTAATTCACCTTTCGGTGGAGGTGTTTAAGCATGCAGGACAATGTTCATACTTGTAAAACTACAAGGCTTTTGGATTATTTTGTTCCTCTCCATGAAAGAGGAGAACACAGGGACTTCAGTTATTAACTTAATAAAGGGTTCTGATAATCATGATTTAGTAAAATGGCTAAATAACATAATATGATAGAATTTGCTAATGGGAATATTCTTTTTTTTTTTAATATTCTTTATGACATTTTATTTCCCCATCACATCTAGCTGACTTTTCATACTCTAGGGTGTCAATGCCACTGAGTTTCAGTATTGTGATCTCAGCACTAGAAGAAGTTCAATAGATGCCTGACTTTCAAATAAGTAGGATGAAATAATTGGCATTTGATAGGTCTCTATAGTGCCTTCATTAGCTCTGCTGTGGATTTAATTTTTACCTTCATTCTATGTTTGTATCTATTCTTGGCAGTTCTAGTAACTGTGGATGCCAAATCATGCTTGTGAGCATATTCCTTTCTGCTTTGCTACCTACTTTTTTTTATTATTATTAAAAACTTGTTTTGCTTTATTACACAGCGCATCCTCCAATTATCCAAATCTTAAGTCAGTCAGTCTGTCATAGATAAGCACATATAGAAGAAATCAATTATTTATTCCACACCTTAATGTATCAGCATGAGTTTGGGATGTTCACATTACTCCCAGTGGTGAAACATTATAGGTGAAGCATGCAGTCAGAGGTGTGTGATAAATTGAATGTGAATATTTAAAACATAGGGTTACCATATATGAACATTCAAAAAAAGAGGACACTCCAAGGGGGGGCGGGTATTTGCACCAGTATCTACCAACTCGTGTTGTATTAATGTGTAATTATACTGTTATATATGCTGTGTGCTACATGTCGTCTATATTAAGTATAGATATGAAAAAGTGATATGGCCTCCTCACCCGCCCGCCAGCCACTGGCTCCCTCGCCACTCAATCTCTTCACCACCACCTCCACTCACCTACTCACCCCTCCTTAGGGTTACTATACATCCATATTTTCCCAGACATGTCCGGCTTTTTGGTTTTAAATCGCTGTCTGGGAGTAATTTTTAAATATCTAAAAACGTCTGGGATTTGGCTACATCAGTCAGGATGCCCATTGTCCCAATATTGGGAACGACTTACCTCACCGTGCGCACCAAAGTCCCGGGGCTGGCAGCGCTTCCTGAGGCAGCTCCCGGCGCCCACCCACCTGCAGGAGCCTGCAGTGTGGGCGGCCCCTAGGCACAGAGGTGGAGGGGGTCTCCACATGCTGTACCAGATCCCTCCTGCCTAATCAGAGGTGCTGGGGCAGGGCTTGCAGGCACCAGCAGCGGGCAGAGAGCCCTTCGCCCCGCCAACCTGACCCTAGGAGCCAGCGGTACCTGCAGGATGCTTCCCCAGAGCCGCCCCAGGTGAGCACCACCGGGACTCCCCACCTCGCCTCTCGGCAGGTCCTTAGGGTCGGGTTGGGCGGAGGGCTTTCTGTGTGCTGCCAGCACCTGCAAGCCCCACTCCGCGGCTTTGGCAGCTCCCATTGGTGCTGCTCCCGGCCAATGGGTGCCACGGAGCTCACGCTTGTGGTGGGCACAGCATGTGGAGACCCCTCGATTGCCCCTGATCCTAGGAGCCAGAGGGACCTGCGACAGGAGGGGTAAAGGTGCCATAGGCTCTTTAGTAGCCAGAACAGAGAGGACTTTGCATTTTTAAATATTTTCTGAAAACACCCCACACAGTGAATCACAGGGTATGCAATGTATGTACCTCAGAAGAATTCAGGGTTGAGTTGACTGTGTCTGGATTCTAACCTGGGAATCTAGCTACTTCAGACATGGGGCTAGATTTTCCCCAACATAGGAAAAACACAGAACAAGAACAGGAAATACCAGAGTTTCAGACTGAGGAGTTTCCTTCAAATTATTCTATATGGGAGTAGGATTTACCAACTGGTGAACCAGGCGGAGATTTAGTGCCTAAATCCATGGTTCTCAGGACACATGTGGAGACTTTATGCACTGTTTCCTATACTGCCTGGCCCCCAATGGTAGTATGGGTCCTTCATGCTGTCCCCATGTATCATTTCCTCCAAACCCTCCTCTCAAGGGGCAAAATTTCATTCAGCTCACATGGCCATCATATAAGACAATGCTGACGTGGTCAATATCATATTAGCATTTGGTTTCCAGGGAAACAGCTCTACAAAGAGTGGAAGTCCCAAATCCCTGTCCCCATATTACTCCTTACTACTGCAAACCTTATCAGGAACCAAGCAGGAGCTTCCTTGAGATTGAGGAAAATGGAAAAACCAATACCTTAGAGCCTCTTCTATGCCCTCATCTCGAGATCTGCTTAATCCACTCCATTCGTGGAAGAGGAATAGATAATCTAGTACAGTGGTCCCCAACGCGGTGCCTGCGGGCGCCATAGCACCCGCCGGGGCATCTATGTGCACCCGCGTACTGGCCGGCGGACAAGCATCCACAGAAATGCCGCCAAAAAGTGGCATCATCAAGAAGGGTCACTGCCGAAAAGCTGCTGATTTTCGGTGGCATTTCGACGATGCATCTTGATGTTGCTGCTTCTCGGGGGCATTTCGGTGGATGCTTGTCCGCTGGCCACGGTCCTTGGTGGCTCATCGTCCGGCACCCGCCCCCCAGAAAAGGTTGAGGACCACTGATCTAGTATATAAGGAATCCTTAGATTATTAAGCAATGTAAATAAATCTTCACTTGTTCAAAACTAATTTTCACTTCAGTATAATGCTGGTTTGAGATATTTTATGGATTTATGTATATATTATATATATGAAATATATTTATAATTTATCACAATTGTTTTGAATACCATACTTACAGGGGCGGCTCTAGGTATTTTGCCGTCCCAAGCACGGCAGGCAGGATGCCTTCGGCGGCTTGCCTGCGGGAGGTCCCCGGTCCCGCAGATTCAGCGGCATGCCTGTGGGAGGTCTGCCGAAGCTGCGGGACCAGTGGACCCTCTGCAGGCATGCTGCTGAAGGCAACCTGCCTGCCACCCTCGCGGCGACCGGCAGAGCGCCCCCTGTGGCTTGCCGCCCCAAGCACACGCTTGGTGTGCTGGTGCCTGGAGCCGCCCCTGGATACTTAGGGTGAGAGGTGTGTGATGTCCTGGGTCTCTAACCCAGGGCTGTGAGTTCCCAGATCACCATCCTTCCCACCACCTGATGTCTGCTGAAACCTGGTGCTAGCAAGACTACAGCCTCAGCCCAAGCACCATCCAGGGGAATCTTGACTGGAGGATCGCACGGCCCTACTGATTGGTCCAACTATGCTATTTAAGCCCGAAGAAGGCACAGAAAAATGTCTGAGCAACTAGGTGATTGCCTGCTTCCTGCTCCACCTTTGGCTTTGTTTCTAGTTCCCACTGTGCTCCTGCTCCATGCCTGATCCTTGGCTCTCCTTCAGTTCCTGTCCTTACACCTCATTTTTGATCATTAGTTACCAGTTCTGGCTCTGACTCCGACTCCAGCTTGACCCTGGCTCTGGCATTTGATATTTGACCCTGGCTATGACCTTCAGCTTCAATTTCTGGCTTGGACTCTGGCTCAACCTGTGGCTCTGGTAATTGGCACTTGACTCTAATTCTGACCCTCCTCAACTCCGGTCTCTGATCTGGATGCCTGCTTCGCCCATTAGGCCTGATGCCTGCTCTGACCACTAGGCAAGACCACGTACATTCTGGTCCCTAACACAATGCACCACTTTTTTAAAACAAAAAATTGTATTAGCTATATTTAAAATGTTTGGACAGTTATAATATTTAAATGCAAACGATGTACACCAGATGTTAGAAGTTGAACATTGATGGGGGTATGTAAGTACACTGAACTCTTGACATCAATTATCTAGATAGCTATTAGTTTCCAACTTATTACAAAGAAAAGTGAGAATTTCAGTCAAAATTGAAGAAGACTATCTGTTAAAAGCTGTTCAAAGCCCATTGAGCATGAACTGGGCTGCTGAATAATGCAGACAAGATAATGAACAGGAGACAAATGATCCCAAGCGGGCCCCTGCTGAGTATCAAGAGAATATGTTTATAAGATAGATTTATTATCTTAACATCTTTTTGCAGTGACCTTCAATTTATAGAAAATACCTGAGACACTTTTAAATTGTGCATTCTTATTTGCAACCGCAGCACAGTGAATTTGTCATTTCCAGATCAACTTCTAGGGGTTATCTGTTGAAGGTGGAAGGATGGGGTTGTTAAATTCTGCTTTCAGTTACACAAGGCACCTGCAAGCAGATTTTGGCCTGGGGAACTCAAAACTGTTCCTGAGAAAAGATTTAAGAATTGCTTTATGTAGTTAAGACAGCATGCCAAATGTGTGTTATGATCCTCCTCTGAGACATAAAATCCTCCTTTATTTATAAATGTGTTTTTGTTTATTTCTCTGTATTGTCTATGCTTCTGCTGCTGCTATTACTCGTTAGATGGCTAGCAGAATTATCTATGAGTAAGAAATAAAATATTCAAAAAGAGTTGCTGAATACTAGAGCATAGAATGCTAAATTCAGACTTGGTGTTAGAGTGCAACTCTGTCCAAATTTGGTCAATTAAATATTCAGGTCTCAGACTGCACAGAGGTGCATACCTCAGAACCTGTGGCTGACAGGGGAACCTGCACGTTCATACTCCACAGATTATCTTCAGCTGGAGCCACAAAGAGGCATTCTTGGTAGATCCATCAATTTCATGTTCTTCCTCTCCCCTAAATCCATTATTTAACCTTCACCCACCTTACCTCATTTACAACTCCCCAGCAGCTGAGAGAAGCTCTTCTAGGTGGCTCCTCTATCTAGCAACTCTGTTCTTACAGCAGCAAAAAGATTAGAATAGGGCCTGTGGCAACAGCGTGGTTTGTTGGTAGGGGAGTTGGTCCCCGCTAGTGCCAAGTTGGATGCTGGTTTGGGGATGAGGCTCCTTTGATTTGAGAGGCAGGTATCCCTTAACTTCTGGCAGTCTCCACATGCTGTTGCGGGGGAGTAGATCTCCCTTGGCAGGTAAAGGGAGTTAGGGAGAGCAGGTCTGCTCAGTATGGTAGTGCAGGGTAAAGGCAGGGAGAAAGAGCTCCAGGCTCATCTCTTCAAACCTGCGACTGAGTAGACTGGCACCAGTGGGAGAGAGTTTGGCTACAACACTCCCATTCAGTGCAAGCAAGAGCTTTCCCTGGCCTCATCCTTCTGTACATGCACTTCTGCAGTGGCCAGAAAGCGTAGACCACATGGCAGATGTCCCCCTTGCACTCCAGATGTCACTGTTGGGGCACGCAGGAGGGGAGTTTGCCTTGCTGCAGCTACCAGAAGCACAGCAACGGTGGCTGAGCCTTTGGCCTGGGAGCTGCCTGACTGAGCAGCAACCAGCCCAGTGCCAGCCACAGAGAAGGCTGAAATTTTTCATTTGCAGATTGGTCTTTGCATTTTTTAATTGACCTATTTTTCCCAACTCCTACTCCCTTGTTCCCAACTCCTGTACACCATGATCATGCGACCCTGTACATACTGGATTGGCCCTCAGGATGTTGGAGAGATTTAATGAAATGATTCTGTGGGTTACGCTTCAGACATCACTGCCTCAGTTTCCATACACAGTGAGGGAGAAATGTGACCAGGGAATCTTGGAGTCCTAGCATGTGCTGCAGCACTGAACATATCCATTTGTTCTTTTTGTTCCTAGCAATTGGTTTGCCTCAGTTTACACTACTTTAAGTTTTTGAGCCCATCTTTGCAAGGAAAAAGGCAAGAAACCTCTTTTTAAAATGAAAGCTGAGATTCTCCTTCACTGGACCCAGGAGCTGAACTCTTTATCTGCAGAGCGATATGAGCCCCACACAGCACAGGACTAATTGCTACCAGCTATGTGTTTGCTGTCAGCATAGGACACAGGAGGGAGATGAACCTTGAGTCTGCAGACAACCTGCTTCAGCTCCTCAGGTCACATCATGACATATCCTGAAGAAAGGAGGGAGGTACCATCTGGGAGCAGTATGATTCTATCATACCACCAGGCATAGCACGTATTGCTGTTTGTCTGGGAAATGAAAACTGATCCAGAGGATAGTCTGAATCTGCCTAAGTAATTGTAGTTTAAATATACCCCTATATAGCCACTGGCTGAGGAGTGACATTTATCATATTTTAGTTCATTTTTATTTTATTTTAAATCTTTGCCAGATTTAATAGACATAAAATATGTCTCAGTAAATTCATGGAATTCTTCAAGTTCAGTTGAACCTGCACCTACTGAACAACTAATAGGTTTTAATATTGAAACTACAAAATATCATTTTATGCAGCACATAACATGTATTCATAAATAAACATGCATACAGACATTAAGTCAGTTATGACTGTAATTAGTAATTTTCAAGTCCTGACAAACATCAGGATTCTAACTGGAATATACCATTTGGCCTACTTGCACCATAATAAAACTTTCAAAGAAGGGCAGCATGTGTTTTTTAATTTGCTTTTCAATGGCTAGTAGCAAATAAATGAACATGGGGCTACTGGGTATGATAAATTAATATGCACACTGACAACTTATAACCACAGCATAGCTTTAGGGAATTACTGTATGAATATATACAAGCAATTATATGTTTTAAATGATTTATTTCATTTTCTGAATAAAATAGAGAATACAAATATAATGTTATATCAACTTCATATTGAACTTATTAAATGGCGACCTTTTTAATTAGGAAATTAATGAATTAAACAGTTCATTATGGATAAGCATTCTTTCTGGTTGTTAAGAATTTGTCACCACAGACCTGTCATAGTCACTCTAATTATGATTAATACCTTATCTTGAATTCCATCTCCATTCACATCTCAAGAACAAATGTAACTTCTATTATATGACCAAGGTTCATAAAAACAGGGTGATTTGCTTTTGGCCTTATACTTCATTCATTTTCACATTCATATTTAACAGATTTAGTAAGAACTAAAAACAGCCTTGTATTTATTTTTAATTTCTGAAATGTATTTTAACCACGACATGCTGTACAACCCTTCATGCTCTGCTGAACCATGGCTGTGTGTTCAAGATAAATGAAATATCCCAACATTTTGATTACCCTCTTTCAAGTACACTAACCACTATTTTATGGGGTTTTTTTAAGTTGACATTACTATAAATGACATTTTTAATACCCTGAAACTCAAGATTTACTGTCACTGGACTAGATGCTGCAGGTCTTATTCAGACCTTACTCAGTCAAAACTCTCATAAAAGTCAATGCAAATTATATATTAGTAAGTACTTCAAGATTTGGTCTATTAGTAATAGGTTTCTGCTCTCTGTATGTATATAATACACAGAATGTGAGGTTTAATTTATTCATATAACTTTATTTACCTAAATTGCAGTGATAGCTATAATTAAGTTTGCCCAACACTTTCCATTATGAGACATTGTTTTCAGTTGCTCATAATTTTGCAACATTTTTGTCTTTTGGGCTCAATTTTCCATGTCAGTCTCTGCCTCAGGCTGTTTGGGTTTTTTTAAAGTTTAGCAAAAAAGGTTTCGCCATTTCCCAGAATGAGGGCAAAATACATGTTGATTAATGAATTGATTGTAAGATTATTACTTTTTAAAGAAGTGCTAGCCCCTCCATGGTTGAAGTAGGGTGCAAGTAACGACTTGAAACTTGGCAAAGGGGTCACCCTCATGTCAGGTATGTGCCCTTTCTTGTTTCCATGAAAAAAACACCCAAATTTGGCAAAGTTGTGAGCCTTCAAAAAGTCAGTCTTGAATTACATGATCACATATTATTTTTTCCATGGTGTCCTTGCCTTATCTAGCACACAGGATAGATGTGCTTTGGGAATGAATCCAAGTTGTTTAGCAAAGGAGGCTGTTGTCTATAGGACCCTGGCCTCATTTGTGGCAGAACTTGGAAGGTGTGCAGTGAATGAGACGGGGACCTGCAGGAAGAGAAAGAACGGTCTCGTGGCTAAGAAAGTTGAACACCAGCCTGGAGAACTGGATTCTATCCCCGCCTCTGCTGCAGTGCTCCTATTTGATGCTAGGCAAGTCACTTAAACCAAAACGTTCACAGTTAGGCACTAACTGTGTGTTCCACATTTTCTGGGTGTTCAACGTTACATATCTGGGACCAGAGTTGCAGAAGTGCTGAGCCCTCACAACTGCAACTTAAGCCAACTGGAGCTGTGCTTTGAATTCTATAAAAATGCCAAGTAATCTGGGCCTAGGTGTCTCAAGATGGGCATCCAAAATTAGTGAACACCTTTGATAATTTTGACCTTAATCTCTCTGTGCCTCAGTTCCCCATCATAAAATAGGAATACCGGTACTTATTCTCACAGAGTTGTTATGAGCACCCTGCTGTTTTGGTAAGGTCATCCATAAAAACACACAGGAGGAAATTAATAATGTTTCATTTAATGGAGGGTTTGAATGGCATGCCACAAATAAGATTAGGGAAAATACATTGAATGAGGAAGATAAAAAGAAATACTGGACTAGCTACACCTTCAGTTAGCATTATCTATCCTGTGAACTGAAGGCGGCAAGGGACCTGCAGAAAAAAATAGTATGTGATTATTTAATTAAAGGCTACCCCACAAAACATGCACACAGGGGAGCTGAATTAAGCTTGCATGGGAAATCTTAAATCTGCCATTTCCTAACTCTTCAAAACCATCCACCCAACCAACACACACAATAACCCTGAATATACAGACACTCACTGCAGTACCACCTCTCTTTCACTACCCACACAAGTCATCCACCTAGAAACCAGCATACACCAACCTAAGTGCTGCGGGAGCCCGCCGACATAGCTACCACCTCTTTCGGAAGTGGATTCATTATGTTGATGGGAGAGCTCTCTCCTGTCGGCACAGAGCGTCCTCACAAGACATGCTACAGAGGCGCAGCTGCATCGGTGCAGCTGCGCCAATGTAGCACTTCTAGTGTAGACTAATGCTTAGACTTGCCTGCCCTAGGGAGCAGGGCAGCCTGGAGAGCCTTCTGCCCACACAACCCCAAATTAATGTCACACTTTCCATAAAACCATAAATTTGAGTGGCAAAAGCCATGGTCATCACTAGGGTGTGGGTCTGTAACCCTATAACTTGCACATATCCAAAGACATGTGTCTATCATGGGGAATATGACAGAAAAGATTTATCTGTGTAAGAACCTTCTCTCTCTAGATATCTCTGGGGCCCCTTGCTCCACTCCTCATCTTACGGAGAGCATCACTTCAGTGGAGTTTGGGTCAGTAGTAAAATGCAAAAGCTAATACTTCTTTCATCAGCCTGGTTCTCATGTACATTAAGGCCCCTTTACATTGCCCTGGCAGTAATAGGAATAAAAGCATACATCCATTTTAAGGCCCCTTTAAGCTGCCCAAGCCTTGTTGTAATTGAGAACCAGGTCCAATGTGGGTTTTATTTATTTTTTTGGGAACTCTCTTGTCCTGTAATCACACATAAATTGTTACCAAAAGGAATGCAATGAATGGACCATATCACACTGTCTGTTTTTAAGCAGAAATTCCCACTGGTTTCAATATTTGTAAAATGTGAGATTATATATCAAATTGAAGCCTCATTTACTCAAATGTTGGGGTAGACTCCTCCGTGGGGAAAAGTCTCAGTTTCCAGAATCACAAACTCTTTATGGTGTTCTTTGTGGTTTTGATGATGAACACTTTAGCAAAAGAAAAAACAGGAGTTCAACCTCACATAGGCCAAATGTATGCTAATCAAAACCTATTGAGATCTACCAGATCATTATTTTGATGCAATTAACTGGTAGTCCATTTCTCCATAAAATACAAGTATTTTAATTTTCTTCATCATTTGAAGCCCACCTTCATCTCACTTCAGAGCCCATTATAACAAAGATAATTGTACTGCACTCACTGTAGAAGTCAACTAATCTAAAGTAAATAATCAGTGTGCAGTGAAAGATTTTAATTATATTTTCCCATAGGTATATGGGGTCATGTGTTTAAGAGTGTGTGATGTACTTACAAGTTATTTCTTTCAGCAGTCTCCACTACTGACTTAATGGGTCTGCTCTTTTGAGAGGCCCCCTATATCATATTTATGATGCTGTCTTACTTAGGGATCGTACTACAGAATGTTGGATATAATGCAGTTCGGGAGCTGGCCCTTGACAGACAATTGCTTTGCACTTCTGTGAGTTGGTAACTTACATCCAAGATGTTTCTAAATTCTGCCACTTTTTCCTCCTCAATATCTCCAAGATCTGCCCTTCACTCTCTACGGCCACTCTCAAATCCTTTGTTCAGCCCTTCATTACGTCTGTCTTAATTCCTGCAATATCCTCCTCCTCTCTGGCTTCACAAGCACACACATTACCCCCTTTCAGTCCATACAAAATGCATGAATTTGATCATATAACTCCCCTTTTTAATCCTTCCATCAGTTTCCCAGGGAATATCATCAGATTTAAGATTCTTGTCACCACCTTCAAAGCTCTGCAAAACTCTGCCCCACCTTACTTATCCCCCCTTGTATAGAGCTCCTCCCCTTTGTTCCGCCAATGCTCCTAACCTCATCTGCTTGTTTGCCAGATTTTCAAGCAATCAGTTCTGTGCCTTCTTTCATGAAGCCCCTTAAGCATGATACACCTCCATGATCTCATCCACAAAGCTCTTATCTTGTTCACATTTCAGTCTTTCTTAGAGATCTACTTTTGCCAGGTTGCCTAAAGTGAATCTTTCTGATTTGTAATAAATTGTATACAATTTGTCTATTATTCTCCTGTCCTCTGTCCTTGGGTGGTGAACTCCTCAGATCAGGACTTTCTTAAGTGTCTGGAAAGTGCTTAGTTGCACTAATGCATAAATAAATACTAATGATAATAATGAACTTGGTTACGGGAATCCAATCACCTCAATTAAAACTGTATGTTTATGAAAATATGAAACATTTAAAAAGACCAGTTGCAAAAGACAACAAATATTTGAGCAAGTTCTATATAAATAAATGTTTACTGCTTACTTTTTCATACAAAGGCTCTTGTTTCATAACCTAATGCATATAAAGGGCTAGTTTTAGTTGAAGACAGAGAAAATTCAGAACTGCAAAAAAGGGCAGAGTCAGCCAGCAAGGTGCTTCCTACTGAAAGGAAGTAGGCAGATTTAGAGATGTCTCTTTTACTTATAAAGAAGAAAAAGTAAATTCCTTGGATCTGATTCTCTATTGCCTAGCATTTTTTGTAGTCCATTACATTTGTGCCAAGTGAGCATGAACTGGTGCCAAATTTGAATTCTCCAATCACTCATTTTTCACAGGTATTCAGAAGTGGAGAATCAGACCCCCCTATTAATCTGAGCTGTCAGCCAAGTGATCTCACTCTGATGTCTGATTATGGTCAGATTGATTCTCACACTAAAATCTTATATCCGAGCTTAGGGAAAAGCACTATGCTAATGTTAGGTATAATGTTTCTTTCCCCTTTCCTGTACCTCATCTTACCTCTCTGCTGTGGCACAGACCAGTCTTTAGTCTTCTCAGGACTTTAACTATATATATATATTATAGAACGTTAAATCACTGATAAGAGTGTGACACACTCTCTACAGGAAAAATTTACTCTCTCTCTATATATGTATCTATATGCACATAAATAACAGTTTACTTATAACCCTTGAAACAACTGTAAATAGTGTCAATAACAACTCTTGTTTACAGACACTTTTGCAGGGGGAGGGGTCCCCAAGTTTTAATACTTGTTACTATCACAAGTTCAAATGCAAAATATAATTATGCATGTGCTTATACATACACTCCCTCAGGGCTCTTCTCTGGCATGATTTATCCTTCTTGGCATCTGTGGAATGGTATCTAAACCTCTGTACTCCAGCTCCTTAAAGTGGTGGTTTGGGGGAAGAGAAGATAGCCCCACAGTCTCCTTCGGTCTCCCCCTGAGTCTTTGCAAGGGCAGTCTGCAACTTGCACAACATTTAGAAATTCTAATCTTCTTCTTTTCCAATGGGGTGAACAAGCTTTCAGTCTAAATCCAACAACACTGCAAAGTCCCGAGAACACTATCCTTAGAGCAGACCCTTCTGATTACTGAGCTACTCCATAGCTGAGTCTGCTAGTCTGGCTCCCACTCCTATTTATAAACTCTCCCATACCCTCTTTGAGTTCCCATTGGTTCCACTCTCAGAAAGTGACTCTGGGTGTGTCCTGCCAGATGCTTGCCCACACTGGAAATCACTCAAGTAGCTTAAAATAGTTAATGAGCACACCTACCACCCTCAATTTCTGGATCCATCAGTCACTTTGAGGGAGGGATAGCTCAGTGGTTTGAGCATTAGCCTGCTAAACCCAGGATTATGAGTTCAATCCTTGAGGAGGCCACTTAGGGATCTGGGGCAAAAATTGGTCCTGTTAGTGAAGGCAGGGGGCTGGACTTGATAACCTTTCAAGGTCCCTTCCAGTTCTAGGAGATTGGTATATCTCCAATTATTTCATCTGGCTCTGGCAAATCTGCTCTGCCATCACACTCACAGAGCCCCCAAAACAAAACTTAGAATTAAGTATCCTTGCTGTTTCTTCTGCTGCTTACACCACTAAATGCTGCAAAGCAAGCATGAGAGTCACACAAAGTATTATGATTATTTTATTATTAAAATGTGTGGTATATAGTCTAGATATTATTTTCAGAAAATATTTATTTACCTATTCAAGATCTAAGTAAAAATCACTGGAGGAGATTTCCTTTAAAAGAATGAGCCAAAATTTTTATCCATGTTAGAAAATATACACTTTAGTTGCTGATTTCAGTGCCTTTTCAAGTAAACTACCAAACCACTTGACTCTATCAATAATCTCACTGGACAATTGTTTGGAATGCAAGTTGCTGTTAAATAAATCAGATAAATAATTATCTATGTCAGTGCTCAAGAGGAAAGGGTCCTTGAGCTCTTTACTGTGTCTACAGAGCATCTGCACTGTCCTGACTGATCCTGAGGACAGTCAGGAGCAGGACAATGTGCAAGTGGACGTGGAGTGGCTCTGAAGTGTTACAGCTCCCCCACCCCCAAGTTGATCCTGCTCCTGTAGAAGTCAATGGGATGTTTATCAACTTCAGTAGGAGCAGCATCAGACTTATCGTGCCTTCTTTCCTGGTATGGCTACATTGAGTATTGTAGGAAATTCTCTTCCTACTGCTCTAGCACTGATGCAGCATAACCAGACCTAGCAACAGTAAGAGTGCTAGCACGTACAGGCTTTTTAACCACTATCTCACCAGACATCTGCACCGATCAGGTCTAGAGGACACAGTGGTTAAAAACACTGATGGGGAGTGCGCTGCAGAACAGAATGTGGGCCTGTACTTTGGCAGCCATCATGTAATTCTGCATGGAGGTTCTTTAGCTGCTGTCATTGTTCAATATTTGTTTTACGATCAGCAAGAAGGTAGTTGTGAAAGTCGACAATATTTCTTGTGGGAATACAGTCAGAACCATCAACCCCTAATAAACATAAATTAGGGTCTAAATCATGTTAACCTCCCGCCAGAGAGCAGAAAAAACAGTGAATGTGTCTACTGAAATTAAAAATTAATAGCCATTAAAAAGGACCATAAACAGGAGAAAGGATGTGTAACAGAGCAGCTGGGGACAGCATTTATATGTACTTTTAACTATATGTAGTGTACTGGAGAGAAAAATAATTTTTATTTCAGTGAGAAACATTTTTCCCTATAAATTCTTCAATGTGGTGACATTTGTTAAATGTAAACATTATAGCATTACTTTAAATAGTACTTAAGAACAGAATAACATTCAAGGTTTCCTTTATTATGATGAAACATAGTGCTAAAAGCAGGATTATCAGATATCCAGCCCACAGGCCAATCTGATCTGCTTCATATATGTGTGTGACCTGAAGACATACTCAGGTTATGCAGAGTCCAAGTTTTCATTAAAAAAGTAAGTTTCTAGACCTCATGATTGTGAAGAAACACTCAGTTTGTATTTGGAAGGTTAACTGAGGCAGTGATACCTGCCTCAGTCTGCAAACGGCCTGAAACAATGGCTCTGAGAAGTTCCAACTCTGCTAGTGGTTTACTGTATTACCTTGGGCAAATCACAGGGCTTCATATTCCTTGGGTGAAATCTTGGCTCGTTTGAAGTCAAGAGTAAAACTCTCATTGATTTTGATGTGAGTCAGTATTTCACCCCAATACACAAAATGAGAGTAAAAATACTTACCTATCTCACAGGGGTGTTTTCAGGCTTAATTAAATTAATATTTTGAACTTGTTTTTGTTTTTTTACACTGTTATGTGCAGCACTGAACATGTCAAATGAATAACAAACCAGTCTGATATCTTTGAGTGAAAGGCACAACAGACAATACTGAGTGAGAGCCTGTGCTGTACCTCCTAAGAAGTGCAGCCTAGACAAAAGAGAGGGGGGCAAAAGAAATGTTGCCTCACCTTTGAGCCTTCTGGATTGTGGGCTACTGTGAGGGACAACCCAGCTATGGTGTAACTAACGTACAGCAGCCTTCCTACAGGAACACCCTTGCCCCACCCTCTGTGCTGCCCCTTCCCAAAGGCCCCACCCCTGCCCTGCTCCTTCTCCAAAGCTCTGCCTCACTCACTCCATCCTCCCTTCCCTCTGTCGCTCACTCTCCCCAACCCTCACTCACTTTCACCAGGCTAGGGCAGGGAATTGGGGTGCGGGTTCCAGGCTGGGGCTCAGGGGTTTGGAGTGTGGGAGGGGGCTCAGAGCTGGGGCAGGAGGTTGGGGTGCGGTAGGGGTGTGGGGTGCAAGCTCTGGGAGGGAGTTTGGGTGCAGGAGGGGCTGCAGGGTGCAGGCTCCAGCTGGGAGGTGCTTACCTCAGGTGGCTCCCGGTCGGTGATGCAGCAGAGCTAAGGCAGACTCCCTGCCTGCCCCAGCCCCGTGCCACTACCACATGTTCCTGCACACACACCCCTGAAGGGCATGTCTCTGCTGCCCCTGGGGGGGGGTGCAGGGGGCTCCGTGCACTGCCTGAGTCCACAGGCACTGCCCCCGCAGCTCCCACTGGCGCAGTTTCCAGTCAATGGGAGCTAGGATTGCCAACTTTCTACTGGCACAAAATCAAACACCTTTGCCTCACCCCCCACACTGCCTCTCCTCTGAGATCCCACCCATGCCCCACTCCTCCTCCGAGGCCCTGCCCCTGGTCACTCCATCCTCCCCCTCTCTGTTGCTTGCTCTCCCCACCCTCACTCACTTGCTCATTTTCACCAGGCAGGCTCAGGGGGCTGGGGTGCAGGAGGGGGTGAGGTCTCTGGCTGGGGGTGCAGGCTCTGGGGTGGGGAAAGGGATGAGGGATTTGTGGTACAGGAGGGGCTCTGTGCTTGGACTGAGGGTTTAAGAAGGCAGGAGGGATATCAGGGCTGGGGCAGGGGGTTGGGGTGTGTGTGAGGGCTCTAGCTGGGGGTGCAGACTCTGGGGTGGGGCTGGAGATGAGGTGTTTGGGATGCAGGAGGGTGCTCCAGACTGAGATCAAGAGGTTCGGAGTGTGGGAGGGGGATCAGGGCTGGGGAAGGGGGGTTGGGGCCTGGGAGAGGGTCAGGGGTGCAAGCTTTAGGTGGTGCTTACCTCAAGCAGCTCCTGGAAGCAGCAGCATGACCCTCCTCAGGCTTCTACAAAGAGGCATGGCCAGGTGACTCTGTGCCTTCCCCGTCTGCAGGCACCACCCCCGCATCTCCCATTGGCTGCAGTTCCCAGCCAATGGGAGCTGCAGGGGTGGTGCGTGGGGTGGGGGCAGTGTGCGGAGCCCCCGGGCTGCCCCTACATGTAGGAGCTGGAGGGGGGACATGCTGTCTGCTTTCCGGGGAGTCATGTGGTGCAGAAGCTAGCAGGGAGCCTGCCAGCCCTGCTGTGCGGCGCCGCCAACCGGACAGTCAACGGCCTGGTCAGTGGTGCTGACCTGAGTCGCCAGGATCCCTTTTCGAGCGGGTGTTCCGGTTGAAAACTGGACACCTGGTCATCCTAAATGGGAGCTGCAGAGTCGGCACTCGAGGTGGGGGCAGCGCATGGAGACCCCCTACATCCCCCAAGGGGCCACAGGGACATGTTGCTACACCGGCTGCTCCCGGGAGAGACGTGGGGCTAGGACAGGCAGGGAGCCTGCCTTAGCTCTGCTGCACTGCTGGACTTTTAGCACCTAAAATCTCCCAGTTTGGCTTCAATAGCCTCTGGGAGATAGGGCCTGATTCCGGGAGACTCACAGCATAACCGGGAGTTGGCAACCCTATTTCAGAGGTGCTGAGCTTCCCCAACTCCACCTGAAGTCCCCATGAGCTGCTTGCTGCAGGTACTCACTCCATAGGCGTGTCTGTGTCAACACTCATTATTAGTCAATGACTTTGGAACTTTAGGCCTCGCTAATGGTTTGTTCCATAGCATCTTATTATTATATATTTCCCTTACTCCTTCACTTTTAAAGATTTGTCTGTAGAATGAAAATCTGAACTAATAGTTAGATACATTTATTTTTTGTTATATGAAACTGTTTTTATTGTTATGAAATGCAGGACATATTTAAACATCGAGGCATGTATTGTATTGGGCATATATTTAAAAATGCCATTTGTGGATTTTATCTCAGGTCTCGTAATATTGGGTGTTTCTGTTAGAGACACAGCAACTGAAGTAATGTGAGTATGAGAGAATGTCAGCCTTAATTTTAAAGAAAAATAAACTTCTAGGCCTATGGCTGCAGAGAAAACAGAGAAAAACTTGAAAACCTGAACCCTAAAGAATCAAAACCCAGAAGACGAATAAAAAAGACCCAACATTTATTACTTTTAAGCCAATCTCATGATTTTTGGGGGCCCCACTCATGAATTTTGAATACTTGGAGTTGGCAGTACTGTGCCAACTATATGTTGTAAATTGGTAAGGCAGTATGCAAAAAAAAGGAAATTTTGTCTGTGTGCAGCATTTTGAAGAAGGTGGTGTAGTAAGTTATTCTGTTTTTTGGCATAGCAAAATTCAGTGAGTATATATTCCTGAATTAGTGGGGGTGGGGGGAAGGAAAGGGGGAAAAAAAGCACTCATTGGAGGGGCTCATGTTTTCTGTCAGTTAAGCCATTCTCTCTTGTGACCCAGAGAAATTCCTTAATACATTAGGATGGCATCTTTCCCCTTGACAAGATTATATACCCTCCACTTCTGCAGCTGCTCCCCCCCCCAGGCCCACCGGCATCTGCTTTTACAGTGGGAAAAAAAATACAAATCTGCTGTTCCTAAGAACACAATCTTTTGGGCACAAAACTCTTCCTATTACATAACTCACTGGAAAGTAATTTGGAAATAATTTACATTAGGGTTGGTTGATTTTTATCAGAGGTTAAATGACAGGTTGACAAAACAAGATGGGCAAGGATGTTTGTTCTCTGATGTCTGAAGAAAAATGTTTCAGGATAATTTATTTCTCTTGTATTTGTCTCTAGTATTGATAGAATAAAATGCTAGCCCTAACATTGCTACCTTTACTCTGCAATATTGCTCAATGGTGCATGTTTTTTGCATATGGTCACTCACCTTTTTATTATTGTTTCTCCACTGCCATTGCAAATTTGACATATAGTTAAATGTTAAAAATAATTGCCTCTTACAAATATTTTCCAAATTGCATACTCCATAAGACTTTCTGAATAATATTTTTTAAAAGCTTGATACAGAAGCCAATTTTAGATAATGACTGTTATTTTGCCTTGGAATAAGCAGAAAAACATCACCGCGTGCTTGTTACTTAGCTCATGTAGCTCACCTGATTAGTTGCTATTAAAGTTAATGTAATACACATACTCATCCGTCAAAACAAGTGAAAAGAGTACCCTGTAACTTTAATAATGCCACTGGGAATATGTCTGACCTCACACCTCCAACCCTGACATTGTTTAACTATATCCCACAACTTGTGAATTTCAATTATTTGTTCAGAGGGACCATTCATAATTGCCTGGTGTAAGCCTGCCTTTAGGATGCAAAGCAGAAAACAATGAAAATGCTACACAGGCGAATTAGAACAGCAGCACTTAAATGTATAAATTAACTGGGCCTCTTTTCACAGCTTTCTCTTTCTATTCTGAGAGGCTTCGGTCTTGTGACATCAAAGACAGGATTATGTGAGAAGATAAAAACTTGATCTAATGTCTATGTTTGAAGTCATGAAAGTCTTCCCCTCTCCAAGCCAAAATAACCCTCCTTATAACACAAAAAGCCAGGGTCCAGGTGCAGGGGATGGGGGGGGGGTGGAGTTTCATCATACACTAGAGTATATGAGGCAGGCCAAATGATTGTACATTAAGCCATAATCTTCCCAAATGTGCTAAAGGATTGTTTGTGGGCTTTGTAGGGCTTGTTCTACAAGTTAATATGTTGTTTTTCTTTAAAACAAAGACCATTGTTATGAATGTTGTTGGGATGGTTCTTTAATGAGAATTTAACTTATTTCATGTGATTGCAGGGAAGGCTACTAAGGAGTTATTAGAGTAGAAGAGGGGAACGCCGAAATACAATATTGGTTACCAATGAGCTTACTGTGATCATATTTTGTAAGGTACCGCATGCCTTACATCTTATCTCTTGTACATTTGATACCATAGGGGCGTGTGTGTGTGTGTGTGTATATGTGTGTATATATATATATATATATAAAAAAAAATAGGAATTTGAATATAAGGCAAAATTAGAGGCTTTTTTACATTTCAAATACTTGGCTTCTTTCAGCAGGGAAGTACTGTATTCCAAAATGAAAATTCTCTGTAGCTAGGTGATATGATCTGCTTTGAGCCTCAAAGGAATCATCTGGGATGAATACAAACCTTTACAGCTTCACTGTCTCACATGGTTACAGGAAGACTTTTTGTTTTAACACTTGCAAACGACAAACCCATGACTTTTAGAGTTCTCATTTTTTAAGTAGTAAATCAGAATTCAAGTGGTTGATTAATCTCCCAAAGGCCAAAATAAGTGCTCCTGGGCAGTTTATTACTCAGGCTGACTATTAGAAACATTTTCAAATACTAAATGCTAGTGAGTGTGATTGCTTTCTACACAAGACTGAGATTTGGCTATGTTAGCTTCTCTTTCCTCTAACTTTGTGGAATTAGGCTCACCTTCCTGAACCAAAGAGATTAGAGATAACCAACTTCTAAATCACAAAACACAGACAATCAGATTCAACAGCCAACACAAGAAACGTGCACCCTTTCCAACACACCAAAGCATCTTCATATTCTCAACAATTGCAACTGCATGCCGAAGGGGCTACAAGGAGTTGTTATACATCATTCTCCTCCAATACTGTGGTATACTTGCCTTGACTTTAAAGAGGAACATTTATCTTGGTAATACAAATGTTTATACACTTCTAAATTCCACTGTTATCAGTGGTTAAGAAAAAGAAGTTTATTTTCTATAAGTCTGGAACAAATATTTTCCATATGTTGTAGATCATTACAGCAATTTAATACTTCTGTTAAAAAAACAGTTGAATTTTTAAGCTTTGTGCTTCTTGTAATTATACGATAGGGGATATAAGACAATTTTATACCATTATAACTGGGTACATATAATCTATAACTTCTCCCTCCCCCCACCGCCAACCCATACCTAACTACCAATAAGATGATTTCATCTTCTGTTTCTTTTATGTCTGGGTTAATCTTATCAACGACACTGATCATTTTCATCCTGTGGAATATTTAGAATTGGAGCTTCTATTACACCCTCCCATAGAGAAAGATGTTAGTATACAGTCCATTGAAGACCCATCAATAATGCCTTTCCAAAATGATTAATTGATAAACTGAGCTTTTGAATGTTTCTTCATGATGCAGAACTTAGTAATAAATACTAAGTGTGTGTGTTCATTCATTATATTTTCCAAAGAATCATGAAATGTGAGAATAGGAAAAAATTTGTTTTAAAATGGCCTTAGCGGTATGATATAACACCATTATGTCAGGTCAGACTTACAAGTGGGAGATTTTCTTCTGGTCCAGTTTCAGGGCACAGTGATGATGTTGAAGTGCTTGGAAGACTACAAAGAAAGGTTTTCATTACTTGATGGTGGTGGGAAGGCCCTCATGGAAGACTTTCAGGATGTTAATGGGGGGGAGCAACTTTAATCCTGCAAGAGGCCCTTGAAGCTCCTTATAGTATTTGCAACTCTGGGTGGTCCTACCAATCCTTTGTGGCCATTAGGGTCTCGCTAAACATTTTGCAGTCAATGCAATTCTTGGAAATTCTACAGGTCTTGGGGAGAGGGACTATTAGAATATTTAACAAGCTTTCAATAACCTTTGCTGCTACTCTGCTGCTTTCGTTCTCACAGCTTCCTTAATTCCCAACCTGTCAAAAGTTGAAAGAGCACTTTGAAAACATTCTGTGTGAGATACAGAAGAAGAGCAGATTGGTAGGCAGAGTTACTGGATATAAATAAAAGTTCAGAAACCATTAACAAGGGCTGCTTAGTGCTAATGCCAACTAGAGATAACTTTAATTGTGCATGAGACTTGTAAATCAGATATTTTTCCTCCCGTAGAACTATACACTGCAGTTCACCAATATGGGGAACTTCCATTTAGGCTAACACAAGTTCTTAAAGTGGTCTGAACATACATAGTTCTTAGAAAAGGGCTAATATCAGTTAGAAGCCATAGCCTGTAGGAGTAAGTAAAACTGATTAGCTAGCTTAGCTCAATAACTCTCCAGAATGTCCTGCTGAAGTGATTTTCATTTAATAAAGTAGTTCAGGAAAAATTTATGGATAAAATGGCAACTGAAAGGGAATATGAAAAACTGAGGATTTGTTTGAATTTGGGAAATTGAGGGTAGATTTCTTATTACTGGTCCCTGGCACAGACGGACATCTAAGCCCATATCATCAAAGGTATTTAGGTGCCTAATTTCTGGATCTGGACCCCAGAGACTACAGCCTCTGAGAGAAAGGAAGTGCAATGAGTTACTTTCAGGAGACTGGCAATGACTCCTTCAGAAAAAGCCTTCTTAAAACCTACAACAGCCACAGAGCTTTCTATGGACAATGCTCTGTTCCTTCTTAGTCTTTGGCTGTTTTCATGTTTAAATTTGTGGAAACTGGATTAAGAACATTGTTGAGATGAAATTATATAGCTATGAGAGCAAGGATCATCTTAACACTGAGGCACTGAACAGGGTCTCAAGATTTGGGTGCAATTCCTGGCTCTTCTACAAATTTCCAGGGAAAAGACATTATATCTACCTCAGTTCCCCACCTGTAAAATGGGGAATAATGTCTTGTTTTTCCCACCCATTATCTAACTATTTAGAATGTAAGCTTCAGGGGAAGGGCTGTCCCTTACTATGTGTATGGATACTGTTGTGTATTTGGTTGTCATGGTTTTTGTTCCTATGGCAACTGAGTTAGATTATTAGGGGATAGCCCAGCCGGTTTCGGCCGGTTGGCTGAGCTCTGTGTCTGTAAATAAAATGGTAGTTTTGTTAGCTGTCTGCTGTCTGGCCTCAAGTGATTTCTTCCTAAACCGGCTGCCCCCAAGGAATATGTTGTGTATTTGGTTGTCATGGTTTTTGTTCCTATGGCAACTGAGTTAGATTATTAGGGGATAGCCCAGCCGGTTCGGCTGGTTGGGTGAGCTCTGTGTCTGTAAATAAAATGGTGGTTTTGTTAGCTGTCTGCTGTCTGGCCTCAAGTGATTTCTTCCTAAACCGGCTGCCCCCAAGGATATAACAGATACTGTCTAGCACAGATGAACCTTAATCTGGGTTAGGAGCTCTGGTCATTATTATAATAGAGTGGGTGGGTTGAGGAAGGACTGAGAGGGCTAGGGGAATGTTTGGGGCCCTTATGTCTACAGGGCTGGAAATGGTATACGTTTGTATTACCTTTCCGTTATGTTTCATGGCATACACACAGAGAAATTAGATAAGAACAACTACTTTTATTTCTTAGACTTAAGAATGCTAACACGCAACAGCCCCAAAAGTGAGAGACACAGTAGGCTGCAGTCTGTCCATCTGCAGAACTGACTGTTGCTCCCAGATCAAAATGTGATGCTTCCTCGCAGACCTCCTTAGACTACAAGCAAAACCCTCCTCTTAAAGAGATAGCTTGCAATTCTAGCACAGTCCTCAGAACACCACATTTTCTCATTACCTACCTGTGATGGGTTGCCTCCTTTCCCCAATAAGGGGGTTCCTGAGAGCAGCTGTGACCTAGGGAGGTTCTTGGATCTATCAGAGCTACTCTGCCATGAACTAGTAATGGCAGGTGGGAAGGGGCCTGCAGATACTCAACCAGTGTTGAACATAGGGCACCAATGGAAATGGCTCTGATCTTCTTGGGAGTCTGGGATCTGTGAGTCTGGGGTGTGCGTCACAGCTCCATGAGAAAGATCATGGAGAAATTCTGAAGAAATCCTCATTAAGTTTATTTCCCCCCTAGTCCTGCTGTAGGTTTTATCCTGGGATGGAGGACTATCCTATGTTAGAATCTTGGATTAAGTATCTGATCAAAACAAAATTGCTTTTAAATACAGATTATCATGTACTAAATTCATCATTATCAGGAGCATTTTTTGTAAACACAGTGCAGAGCAAAACCACCTTCAGCATAACTCTAGTTGTTAGGTGACAGCCCACCGGACTTACGTGCCAGAACTTATTCCTGAAGGTTTTATTTCATGAGCTCAGGCCCAGATCCTCAAAGGTATTTAGGTGCCTAACCTGATAGGAGTTAGAAACCTAAATATCTTTGAGTATCTGGGTCCCAGTGCTTAGTTCTACATCTCTTGTGTACCTTCCACATTTATTAGGCCATTCATTCACTAGTCTGGTCCCTCTCTCAGGTCCCTCTGTCATTATATCAGCAGCTATGGCTTTACAAAATATTAACAATGAAATTCTACATCCTTGCCATTTGAAGTTCTCCATTTCATAAAACTTGACAAATTTTATGAAAACTCTCCACAAATTTTCAGTTTTTTGCTCCAACAGGATAATTTGTTGCTTTATTCTGACACTTCTCTTTCAGCATCATTTTGGAATAACTCATTACAAGAAACTGCGTAACTGTTAAGGAACTTATAGTATAAGTGAAACATCAACACTAAAGACAAATTCTCTTTAGAACCCCAGTGACCATTATATGATTTGTGGTCATATAATTATTAATTGCCAATAAGAAAACATATCTAAGAGGCAGTTATTATGCCCCTACCTGTAGGTAGCAACTGATCAATTCAAGTGTTTTAGAAATAGTATCAATATACAACCTTAATGTCTTCAATATTTTTATTAAGAAGGATTAACTTTAATATGACAAAAATGGGGGTGTTTCTGATTTCATTTTTCTTCATAAACTCACTGAACAGTGAAATATGCTATAATTCTATGTGTTTTGTTTTTAAATTAAAGTCTAAAGAGATCTCTGTGCCAAACCTGGAGGACACAAAAGGCCAAATTCTGCTCTCAGTTGTACTTATGAAACTTCAAAGGGGTTGCATGAGTGTAACTGATAGTAGAATTTAGCCCACAGTTTTGTTATTAGATATTTTTAAATGGGCAGTTTATGGAGACTGCTATTTATGGGCCCAATTCTCTGAGCAGATTGCTTGCAGAGTTAAGTCCCGTGTTAATAAGAACCTTCTCTCCAGTGTGGAGAGCTCTAACACATGGCACAAAAGTGAATAAACTATGAAATGCATCAGATATTTATATTAATAAAAAAAACCTGAACATATAAGCAACACTTCTGGACAAAAATACTGTGCGTGATACTGTTTTCATGTTTAAATAAAAATGTATTCACACAAACATGAAGAATTAGTATAGTGATAGGCTGAAACTGTGAACCCCCAGTTTTTGTTCAGACAAAACACCTACTGAAATTCTTATTCTGTCTTCCTGGATGTCAATTGGAGTTTTACTGACCATGTGTTGCACTAAAGTTATCATCAGTCAGCATAGATCAGAGATCTTTTGCAAGTATGCACATATTTTGTTATCCGTCTGTAAACAGATTATGTTGTCACATGTTTACACAGACATTTGGCCACCAGAAATTATGGCATATAAAGGAACTAATTATTCTCTGTGCTAGAACTGAGTTTGGCACAGAACTAAGTGGTAGTGGGAAGAGGCAAAAGTGCCTTTATTCCATGTCTGTGTCTCCCTTATTCTGGACTGAGGCTGTTTTGGCCTCACTCAGGCATATGTTAGAGCAACTTGAGGTGTCACCCTAGCTTACATTTGGCAGTCCATGGCCCCATGAGGCCATTGCAGCAGCCAGAAATAGCTGGAATTCAGAGCATTCTAGCTGTGCTCCTGAGAATGCCAGTCTGGGAGACTTCAATATCCGAGGAATATGGTAAGGGCTGCAATGGTGAGGTGAATTGGTCTCAGTGAGTCTAAATGGCACAGCACATTACCAATATCAATCAGCACATATGTCTGCACTTGGAATCTAGCTTTCCCCATGACATCTGTGGATAAAAATATACTGTATTATGAGGTCTAATGTCCACCCCAAATCCATGTAGTATATATACACACAGTAAGTTAACATGAGGTTATGAGCTTGTTGGTCTGTTGTTGGGTGGAGCTGTCTCAATGTGTATCTCTCTTCCCCACTTCAGAGTGGCACCTGCCTGGAGCAAGGAAAGGACAAATTTGACATAACCCAGAGTGCATTTAGTAGAAAATAGAGGCAGAACAGTCTCAGCTAAGGATATGCAGTTGTAGTCTCCACCAGAGACCAGGCTGAACAGGAGACTTTCAGTCATCTGGGCACATTTCAAGATTCATCTCTTTCTGTTGTCAGTTTACTAGCAAGTAGGCCATGTTCATCCCACCTCAATTCCATGGAAATCTCATTTCCTTTTATTATTCCAGAATATTTGTATATATGACAGTCATTTTTAAACTCACTGTTTTCTCTACAGTTATATTTTACTATATTATTTTACCATGAAATAAATCTTTCTTGCTTCCCTTTTTCCATTACAAAATGTACAATGTTCCATGTACTGTAACAGCTCTCTCTCTCTCTCCCTTCAAAGCAGCCTATCTTGGGGCCATATATCCCCATCCTCAGAAAGCATATATCAGGCAAAGAAGTATTTCAGTAACTGGACAATGCTAAATTCTAGATTGTAAAAGGTAATTAGGCACAGCTGTGCTTTTAGAAAGAGATCCATCAAGTGATGGAATATTCACCACATTTCTTTGTAAGTTTTTTCAGTTGTTAATTATCCTCACTGTTAGAAATGTGTGCCTTACTTTCCATTTGAATTTGTTTAGCTTAAACTTCCAGCCACAGCCAGTAGATCTTGTTATGCTTTTGTCTGCTACATTAAAGAGTCCTCTGTTAATAGATATCTTCTCCCTATGTAGGTACTTACAGAGTATGAAAAGTCACCTCTTAACCTTGACTTTAACAAGCTAAATGGATTGAGTTCCATAAGTCTCTCACTATAAGGCATGTTTTCCAGTCCTCAAATCATTCTTGTAGCTCTTCTCTGTGCCCTCTCCAATTTCTCAACATCCTGGTTGAAGTGTGGACACCAGACCTTGACAACAGTATTCCAGTAATGAATACAATGGAAGTAATGCCACCTCCTTACTCCTACTCAATATACCCACTTATGCATCCCAGGAACACAGTAGCTCTTTTGGCCACGTTACATTCAGAGTTTACATACATTTGACTTCTAAATGACCCACTATGACTCCTAAATCTTTTTCTGAGTGACAGCATTCCTGGGTGTGTTTGTTTGCAACCAGTTTACCAAGCAATCCAGATCACTATGTATAAGTGACTTGCCTTCTTTATTTACCAATCTTTGTATCATCTTCAAACTCTATAAGCAATGATTTAGTATTTTCTTCTATATCATTGATTAAAAAAAAACCATTAAATGGTGTTAAGAACCAAGTGACCAAGAACCAATCCCTGTGGGACCGCACTTGAAACAACCCTAGTGATGATTTGATTAAGTTTCTTTATTCACAGTTACTTTTTGAGATCCTGTCAATGATGTCATCATGTGATCCCAGAGTATGTCCTATTATTCTCAATGGTTAATCTGATCCCAAAAAAGCAGTATTAATTTACATGGCATTTTATAATGTAAGTTAAGGTGAGTTTGTGACCCACACTTGCTGTACTTGCAGCCAACCAGTGCCTGACCTGGTTGGCTGATCCTCTACCCATAGTAAAAGAGTTCCTTATTGTGTGTAATGCCTGAGAAAGAGCTGAGAGTTACCAGATGGATATGACTTCAGACCTTTCCCTTGTGTTCTGCCCCTTCATCCCAGGTTTACAGGACTGTGTCACATCTATAACCTTCCCTCAGAATGCAGTCTACCTTAGAGTTTGACCCACTCTCAAATATGTTCCTTCAAAATGCAATGCTCTGCTGCTGTTGAAGTTGTCCATTGCCATTTATTATTCTATTTCTGTGTACTAAAGCAGGTATGTTTTAACGCTCTTGCAAAACACAGCAGAAGCTCCTGACTCAAGTCAGTGCCTTTGTATCTGGCAACAATCTGCTGCAAGAATCTATGGGCACTGAAGAATCTGATACAGCTCACTCACTGGTGGGTTTTGGGTAAATGTACAAGAGAAGGAAGAAAAAGATTTAAAAAAAGATTAGATAAAAAGACCTATATGTATCATAAGATTGTTAGTGGAGATTGGTCAGTTGTTGGGTTAAATGTAAGAGATCACAGCAATGTGGTGTTTACAGGCCATTTGTGCTTTATTCAGCCATAATTATTCTCTGTGGTATGCTTGACTGTGATTTCCTCTCTATTGTCAAATTAGAGACAATTTTATTTCCTTAACTTCTACATATTCTTTTTAACCGCAGATGATAGGAAACTAAACAATCTGAGTAGCAAATATGCAAAACACTATAATATTTCCTCTGCATTCATTTTGTAAAAAGGCCAATTAGTTATTAATAAACTGCATGGTTGTAACTTCAAATATTTAACTTTTTTTTAGCCCTGTCAGGTTCTAAACCTCTAATAAATCATTCCCTGTGTATATGAACTGCAAAGGAAATGCACTGTAAAGTAATTGTTTACTTGGCTAGCTGACTAACAGAGGGCAAAATAGAATTTTTGCCTGAGTAAAGGTTGCAGGATCATGCCTACAGAGGGAATTGATTTAATTGCCCCTTCTTCAATTATTTATGGCAGAAGATGAGAATAAAGGCAAAAAATATATGAATTGATACATTTTAAAATGCAGTTACACTAGGGTAAACACCTGTGAAATGGAAATCAGGTGGATTTGCCCAGAGCTCCATGGGCCTGCCAGAATTTTAAAAATAATACCTGTTTACAAGCCTTTTAAAATTACAGAATAGTGCCACAGCTCACTCATGAACCTGACTTCTATAAAAGTGTAAGAGACACACCACCAAAGTGAAAGAATTGGGAAAATTAAGGCCTTCTTGGAAACTGGAGCTATCATTCCAGATGGCAGCACCACGTATAGCTGCAATATTTACCTCAACACAGCTGCATCTGTTGAGGATCCTATGTCAAGAATTTAGAAAGACATAATGAATGAAGTTCTGATCCCGCAAATATTTACTCACATGCTTAGCTTTATTCACATGAGCACTCCCATTTAAGTCAGAGGGATTGTTCACATATGTTAAGCACATATGTAAATATTTGCAGAATTGAGGCTTAAGAAACAGCAGCAGACTTTGTCCTGGAGGCTTTAAGCGGAATTAAAAAAGAAACATGGAAACTACTGTAGTTCATCCAGGAGAGATGCAAAAGAAAATACTAGCAAATGATCATAATGTATGAGACTGCCTGTAAGAACACAAATATTACACAATATAAAGTGGTTAATATTTAGTGTAAAATGAGAATTTATGGATTTTAAGCATGCTGAGAGTTCTGAACAAGGAGATAAGATTGTTTTGATGGTGTTTTTAGGTGGTGTTTTTTAATTACTGGTTGTCAGGATCAAGGGAACATCTTTTCTGCGACACCACTTCATATCCGGAACTTGAAGTTTGTGAATCTTTGAATTTGAGGAAACTGATTTACACAGAAACATAGGATGGATTTTAATATTTTCCTAAATTATAATCCTATGCACTTCACCACAGATTCACAGAATTCTAGACACTAAATACTGAAAGGACCAGTTAGATTATCCAATTCCTCTCCCTGCCAATGCAGGATTATTCTCTGCAGTAATTTTTCTAGTGTTTTGTTCCCTCTCATTTTAAAGTGGGGCTTCCACCCTTCCCCTTGGTATACCCAAGAATCTCTCACTGCTAGGAGGTTTTCCCTTGATATTTAGCCTGAATTTGCCCTTTCTTAATGTATCACACTAAATAATTCATCCCCCCCACCTTGGGTGTTCACACCCTTTAGATATTTGTGGGCTATTATGTCTACTCACAGTAATTACTTAGCCAAACTATACATATATAGCGCTTGAAATCTTTCCTCAGAAGCCTCTTGATCATTTCTCTTGCTCATTTCTGAGTGGCCTTCAAATTTATTAATATTTTTCTAATGGAGGATTTAAGAGGGGAGTTTATCAAAGGCACAAAGGGCAGAGAGGCATATAGGCCCAGATCCTGAAAGGTATTTAGGCACCTAACTCCCATTGACATCAACAGCCTAAATACCTTTCAGAATCTAGGCCCTAGTGCCTTTGTGCCTGTGAAGATCTCTCTGCCAGTGCCCAGACCTGAATACAATAGCTCAGGTCACAGGAGAGTTGTGCAAAGAAGGGTTAGTACCTCTCTGCTATGATACTTTCACTTATTCAACCCAAAATTACATTGAACTTTTATTTTGCAGCCATAACACATTACAAACTCAAATCAATTTGCTGTCCACTATACACACAGGTCTCAATCTGCATGACTGTTGCACAAATTTCTCCCTTCTATCAGCGTTTCAAGTTATTTTCAGAAAATGTATTAACTTGCCATTGTCCATGCACAAATTCATTTTATTATTTTCTGCCTTTTTTTCCTAAAGTCTCTGGATCCCTTGGTATTATTTCTCTTTCCTTATTGGTCTACTCCTATTAACATAGTGTCATTGGTGAATATCATTAATGTGGTGTTTAGTCACTCTACCAGAGCATTAATAAAGGTAATAAATAACACTACTCCTTCCCTGGGTGATTCAGTTATACTTCAGTTTAAAATCAATTTTTTCTACCTTTAGGTTCCTCTAAAAATAAGAGGAAATTGTGGCCCCTTTGAAGTCAATTGCAAAACTCTGATTGACTTCAGTGGGGCCAGGAGTGCAATGATCAAATCTACAGATGACTTTTGCTGCCCAGCATTTCTCTCTGAGCCTGAGGACTGAAACAACTGACATACAGATGGCTAATTGTCAAACTGACAGTGTCACTTGTTCTTGAGGGCTTGAACAACAGCAGCCAGTTATTTTCAGAGCAAATCTTAATATTGACATTTCAAAAACCCATCTAAAGTTAAAAAAACCACATGGGTGCTCTGTGTTTGAAAGATGTTAAAACCTTTAGTGGCTCATTCCAAAGAGCAAGAGTGATTTGATTTGCTGTAGCATATATATCTGTTATAAGAGCTCTGTTCTTACATGCAGGGCTGATGATACTCAAAGGTCCATTATACCAACCTAATCTCTTTAATTCATCTAGTCATCAGTATCTTAAATGCTAACATTAATTTTGAATTAATTTCTGATGTGTCAGACATTTTGAATGAGCAAAACAGGTACTGTTTCTCTAGTAACAGTTTTAATAACCTAGTGATGTTATTTATTATTATTATTAGCCCAAATTATTGCAACATCTTGTAACACATGACAGGTATTTAAAGTACCGTTAAAAAATTACTACAACAATGTCATTGTGGGCTCTATGGCACTGTTAATTTCCATATCAAATATACTCTGTGTATAAGTAAAAAGATGAGGCTGTTTTTTTCCCCTAATAGCCAGTCTTGCAAAGTCATCCTGTCCTCTGACAGCTAATCTGAGTTCTCTCCTCCATGCACATTATCATCAATTATAAAAGGTGCTACAAACCAGATTAGACCCTCCTTGACACCTCTGAAACCTCATTGACTTTGATAGAGTTTGCACAGGTGTAACTGAATGGAACTTTAATTTCAGTTCTGAACAATGCCTGATGATGCACAGGAGGGAACAGACTCCATCTCATTCACTCTGAACTGTGTTGGCTCTGCTGGCTAACAGGAGTAAAAGGCAGCAAAAACTTATTATTCACTAAATATTCATATGTGACTCTAAAGGCATACCAAAAGATCACATTTATTGCTATTTTACAAAGGTTCCATAGGGGGAAAACAGGGGATCCTAAAAGGATAAATTAATATATATGCAGATTGCTGCATCTATAATAATCAATATTACATACCCCAAAAATCAGCAACATCTATTTATAAGCTTTGATTAAAAACCCCAAAGACTGCTTACCAGAAAGAACACCTTTTCTTCCACTGCGAGGATGAAGCAGTGAAAGTACTTTAACTTCCATTTAACTCTTCAGTGTCTAGAAATCATGTCTCTGTTTTTGGTTCATCCTGTGGAGCAATCTCTGAAGATGGTAGTTTGTGTCACTACCACAACTGGCAGCAGTGCTAGTGAGGAAAAATACTATTAGTGCTAGGCAGAAAAGGAGCCACAAATGGATTTGGTTTTAGGATAATGCCAATTAAAAAACCCTTAGAATTCTAAAAGTATTATTATTTTCTTTGTATTTATTTTAATGACTTCTAATGTACCCATTACCACTGCCTCTGGACAGATCATACACAAAACAATATACAGTTTAGAATTGCCCCCAATGAGTAGAAATTTTAACCTTCCCCTAATTAATTATTACCCACAAGAAAATAAATCAGAAAAATAGTGTGATGGCAGTATGGATGCCTTGTCTTAATTTAGGCCTCAGTCCTTCACTCACTTACACATGTGAGTAACTTTATTACTATGAATAGTTTCATAGATTTCAATGCAACTGTCCATGATAGTTAAGTTAACCAAATGCATAAGTGCTTTCAGGATTGGGACCTTAGACTCAGCCATTAAAGGCTTGGCTGAAAGGATGCACCTTGCACTGCAATTTGAAGACCAATGGCTTCTACATGTAGAATACTGAGGGTCTCTTCAGGGCTCTGAGCAGTCTCTCTCTTCAGTTGGTACAGCTATAAGAATGTTGCTCCTTGTTTTTCCATCAGCTTTTCCCTTTTAGGATTATTTACTTTTTCCTCCTTTTTGTTCACACCAAAGGCTGACATTGTCTGAGCACTGGGACCAGTTTTGGTTCAAGTTTAGTTAACGTTATATATGACATTTTAAATAGGTATTCAGATGTATAGATTTTTTTTTATTTCAAAGCACTTTTAAGTTATATTTTAAAAATAGTCCCCAGTTGTGGCTATGCTTTTTTTCTCTTCTAATTTTAAATCGTGAGGTCATCCTGAGTTGTGTAAATATTTTTCATTACAAGCTACATGCATAAAGATCTTCCTTTATTTAGTCATCCTGAAGTGGAAAAGTATTAGATTCCCAAAGAAGTTAGTCCTCCTATTGAAAGACAGATAAATTATGTAATTCCACTTCTTCCATAAACTGTTATTTAGCAGATGAGCTATTTTTGAACAGTGTATTTACAGTGTGGAGATTTCTGCAGGTGATCACCCTTTCTTCCCCTCACATACTGCTCTACAGATCCAATAGCCAGGTGTGGCCTATCAATGTTAACCCCCACACAGCTGTCACCCAAGACTATAAACTCTATTCCATTCATAATTAAGCAGGATCACATGTCCAGTAGTGACGCCAGGATTTTGTGCAAAAAACGGAAAGCAGTAGCTAAAGATGTGCTAATCTGCTGGAGGAGACAGTGACTGATATTTTTCTCTCAATGTCTGGAAGTGCCACCTGTGTGTGTGTCAAGCTGTCATCTAGCTGCATTTAGGACTGCAGTGGGTCTGGTCCTGCTGCAGTTCCCAGGGCACTTTTTAATTTCCCATGTTTTTATATGTGACTCCAGATTCCATTCCAGATTTTCATTGGCAAGAAATTTTTTTTACCAGGAACATAGACATGAACCACGCAGCTTTTTCCTGGCCTGTTAGAACTCTCCTGGGAGAGAGCAATCTAATGACTGTAGCCCCCCCGCACCGAGCCCATACCTGCCCCCTAGCGGTCGGGTACGGCGTATCTCCGCGGGCATTGGAACCCTTTGTCTTGAATCATCTCTGTCTGACAGTCACAGCTGCGATCAAGTTTTTAATTTATACAATTTGTAATGCACTCATTTTAATAAAACACAGGTGGCTTAAGGTTGCTTCCTCCCTCTCCAAAGCCTCCTTCGGCTGCCTGAATAGAAATATCAAATGAATCAGCGGGGATATGAACTCGTCTGTACAATTGTGGTCCAAGTGTATCACATTAGTAACCCTCATTTTCACAAAGCTTGGTATTTAAACCTTCCGCCGATGTGCCAGGGAGCAACAGCACCTTTTTGGAAATCCATCCTAAATAGGGATGATAGTCACGCCGCCCCATTAGTCTCTGATGCGGTTCTCGGCGGTTGAATGGGACTGGACATTCTCTTATTTGATGTTAGTATTGAGAAATGTCTTGTTTGAGAGCCCTGAGAACAGGCGTTGTTGATCTCATGTATCTACTCTCTCTACAAAAGTGTAAGTGAGCTAATGTCTCCCAGGTGTTGCGAGGGTAGAATTTTTACTCACTCCTTCCATTAGTTTAGGTCCAGATTCTCTGTAGTGGGGGAGAGACGAAGCCAATAGCTATTCATTAGTTGTATTAAAATGGATGGGTTACAAATTACACGAGTTAAGAAGCTTGTTTGTAGTTGTACTTGCTAGACCTGAATAGGAGTAAACAGGTTAGTCGGGGTCATTGACCTCGGAACAAATCCAGCTCAGTTTATACACACGAGTCCTGTTGAGTTCAGTGAGACTATTTCTGTCAGTAAGGTCACCGCTATTTGGCAAGGATCCCCTCACAATCACCCTTACTGTCATTTTTTGTATGTTGAGAAAAGATCATTATCGATAATCCTCACTGCGAGGCATTCTGCCTGCACATCTCCCGACTCATACCGCGCGCTTTGCTGACAGGTTCACTTCCTTTGGGCTGCATCCTGCAGCTCTTGTGCCCAGGCGAAACCGCCTGTTGAAGTCCGATGGAGTTTTGCAGGAGCCCGGATCTGCATCGTTAGAACCACGGACAAAAACACCGTGTCAAAGGAAGGAATTTGTCAAACATCATGGATGTCTAGTAACTCTACTTAATTGTCACCTGTGCCTCTCTCCTTGTTTCCTGCCTGCCTAGTCACAGCCCTTTTATGACTGCTGTATCATATCTGATGAGTTAAAGGCTGGCAACATCAATTCACTTTGGAATAAGAACCCATGACAACCCCCGAATACAAGTTATTTGACAGCCAGCCAGACACTATAGTTTTCTTTGAGAAACAACTACAAGAGGGAAGAGTATTAGATATACTAGAGATCACTCTAGTAGTATAATCCCTTTCACTTGCCTTGGCACAGTTTGTCTGCACCCGATCAACATCTCATCTAAACTCTTACAATTCCACCCCTGCTCCTGGTACCAATATTCTTGTTGAATCAAATGGAGCTTCCACTCAGAAATGAATCTTCTAAGTAATTCTCAGTCTGGTTATTTCTTCTTCTACTCTGTATTTCTCATCTCCTTTACCCTGAGTATTGGTCGGGGGGGGGGAATCTTTTCTAAGATACATCAGAAAATCGTGTCCATATCAATGTAAGGGTCACCCCCTACCTTCACTGAAGTCAGTGGCAGCTGGCCCTAAACGCGTCCAGCTTTCTTTCTGTTATGTGCCAAAATAGCTGCAATCAACTATACAAAATATGAGATGGGTTGCTTTAAAAACAGTCCAGATTTAACAAGAAAAAGAAAAGAAAAATCTAGACTAAGTGAACTAATTCTGAAAAGAGCACATTTGTACATCAAAGGCGACTTTTAGTGTATTTAAAAGAGCAATTATAGGGCTTTCAATAGCCGGCAGTAAATTTAAACATTTTGGGAATCGCTTAATTTATAACTAATGTAGCTACAGAAATATTGAAATTTGTTCCCATGTAAAATCTAAGGGAAGCTATCAAAGAACTAGAAGGTGTCTATTTCTTGTAATTGTTTATACTGAATTCCTGCCCGGCATGTCCGCGATGAAAAACTTTTCCTGTGTCGTTCCCACATCTGATTTCCAAACTGGGATACAGATCTGTGCTTCATTCGCAGTTTGTTTGTTTTTTTTCTTCGCTGCTCTAAGAGTTATTTTGATTCTGGAAATTAAAGTAAAAACCCCCCTCTGGATCGGATGGAACCATTCCAGTGGAATTTAAAGTGGACAGATACTGCCACACTGTGTTTTAGGAAAGCTAGATGCAGTTACAGCCTAGACCACGGAGATTGCAACAGGTTTGCCTTTCCCAGCCGAAGCTGCGAACAGATCGATATCACCAAAGAAGGCGGAAGCAATTGGTTTAGGTACCAGGCATCCTTCTCTAAAGCAAAGACTTGGACTGCAATCTGGATATCTGGGAACCCGACAAACCCTATGAGCAGATCCCTTCGGTACAAATTTAAAAACGAACGACTCAGAAGGGTTCAGGCTTATCTGGTGAGAAAACTATAACCAGTGAACCCGAGCCTGTACCCATTGAAATCAATGGCATAATGCCAATTAACTTCAATGGAATCAGGATCGGATCTAGTTCCCCCGCCCCTACCTTCACAGCTTCATTTGCTTTCTCCTTTCTTTCCACCCTTCTCACAGCATCGCTATAGAAGAGAAGGAGCAGGATTTCAGGTCAGTGTAGAACACCTTCAAGACTTCTGTTTTTTCATTAGCGCGGAAGTATAAGGGAAGGCGCATATGGGAGGCTAAGGCTGAGAAAAAAGTAGAAACTTCAGAAGAAACTTTCCAACTAGACGAAATAAACAGACCAAGTGGAAGTGGATGAAGAATTTCTCCATGAAACAGCAAACTTACTTTTCACAGAATTCCCTTTTTATGCTTAGCAGAACACAGCACCAGAAACGTTTATGTGTTTGTGTATGTTTGGGAGGTTCCTAATACATAAAACTGTTATGAACACAAATCTCTGGGAGGAAAATGCCCATCTGGGATGACAACAAGTGAAACATCCTAAACAGCAGCGCCAGCAGAAGCAAATCAATAGCTCGGTTTTAATTAAACATTGGTGTACTGTACAGCAGGGCAGACAGACAACTGTAACAATCATTCACAAGCCAACTGGGATTCATCGGTCAAAGAAACAAAATGTGACTTTTGAGAGGTTTGCTTCATAACTTCCCTCTTTTCTGTTGGAAGTTTTTTTTCCAGTAAAGTGCTTTTCCTGTGATTTTTAAAAAATCTTTCTGTTTTATACTTCTCATTCAGCAGTTCTTAGTTTTCAAACTCAGCTGAAATACACACCAAGCAACACACATAAAATAGCTATATCTGTGAGTTGTTAAAAGGTGATGTGAAAAGCTTAACTCACAAGTAGCAGGGATTTTTTTTATTTTGAGAAGAAAACTGAGAGACGTTACAAGTTCACAGGCAATGCTACGTTCCACGCATTTGTTTAATTAAAGAGTCCTCTATAAAATGTTTCCTTCCCCACGGTTAAATATTCATTCACTGCAAACTGTAAAGAATATACAGCAACAAGGTGGATGAGGTAATGTCTTTTATTGGTCAACTTCTGTTGATGAAGAGACAAGCTTTCGAGCTACACGGACCTCTACCGCAAGTCCTGAAGACTTGTGTAGCTCAAAAGCGTGTTTGTTTCACCAACGGAAGTTGGTTCAGTAAAAGATATTACCCCACCCACCTTCTCTCTGATATCCTGGGACCAATATGCTGCAACAACACTGCAAACAAGAATATAGAGTCATGACTACTTACCCATATTTAAAAGAGCCCTTTGCTGTTAATGCAGCAGCAGTTTAAATTCCTACTAATAATTTCTCTATTGTTTTGCAAAATTTACTTTTGCAATCGAGAGCCTCCCACTTTAATCCCTTGTTGCTTGCCTTTGTCAACGGTAATTGCTTTGGTGTCCCTTTCAGAGCAAGATCAGTCTCGCTATCCAGCAGAGAAACACAAACAAGTTTCCCTTTGAGATATTTTTAAAATCAGATTTTAATGGCAATTGTATCCAACTCTTTATCTTGTTAAGGAAATAAAAGTTTCTAAAAATAATTTCCTTTTACACTAACTACTCGAGAATCCCTTATTTTGCAGATTCTCATCTCGAATTTTAGCACTGTTTTTTTATATCCCGTCTGCAGAAATATTATTCCGTTTAAAACATATAACGCTGAAGAGTAACCGATTCCACTCTGACTGCTGAGCTCTGATGTATCTGGATTTTAGACCCACTCCGATGCACTGCCCTGTTCAGAAATGGACCAGGGTCTAGCTCTGCAGCCACTGTGACTTTTCACATCACCTTTTCATCACTTTGTCAGTTTTATAATAGTTAACAACAATAGAAGCTCTTACCTGAAACCTGGCTCTCAATAATCTGATTGTACAATATATAAACACAGACACCAGATAGGTTATATTAATCAAACCATTTAAGAGCCCATTTCTCAGATACATCCCTTGCCCCTACAAATGCACCCTTTGTGGCTAGGTGTCTCTCTCTCTCTCTCTGCCCGTGCCCTTTAGGAATGTACTAGGACAGAGAGTAAGGCGCTCTTGCCCTCGGAGGGGGTTGGCGGAGTCTGCTCAAGGAGGGAAGAAGACGCTGGCGAAGTGGAAGGGCAGATCTGCGAAGAGTTGACTGTGAGAGCGGGGATGGCAGACACAGGTGGCAGCGCCGGGGTGGGTTTGATGGGCACAGGAACCGCTGGCATAGTCTGGCCGGGTGGGTGGCAGAGAGCCTTCATGGGCACCCCAAATGGTCCATACTCGTGAGACACGGGCATGCCGGCCATCGAGTCCATCACCCCCACGTGAGGCCACACGGAGCTGACCATGTTGCTGAGCTGGCTGGACACCGGGTACCCGAGATGGTGCATCACTGAGGCCAAGGGCAGCCCGCTGGCCTGGATCACCCCCTTGTAATCTCTCCCGATGATGTTCTCGATGGCGAAGGGGTGTTTGAAGCCCGACGACGGGCTGCTCCCATTGAGGCCGTAGGGCTGGAAGTGCGGCAGCCTCCCGACGGCGGCGGCGGCGGCGGCAGCCACGGCCGCCTCCGAGGTGCCCAGGCCCTGCATCTTGCCCGGGTGCTGCGGGTGGAAGTAGTGCACCACGTGCGGCGGGGGCGCGGGGCCCTTGGGCACCCCGCCGGGCAGCGGCGGCTCGGGGCGCAGCACCTTGAAGCGCTTGCGGCGCCGCAGGAAGCTGCCGTTCTCGAACATGTCGCCGCAGTCCGGGTGCAGCGCCCAGAAGCTGCCCTTGCCCGGCTGGTCGGGCCGGCGCGGGATCTTGATGAAGCAGTCGTTGAAGGAGAGGTTGTGGCGCAGGGAGTTCTGCCAGCGCTGCGTGTGCTCCCGGTAGTAGGGGAACCGCTCCATGATGAACTTGTAGATGTCGCTCAGCGGCAGCATCTTCTCGGCCGAGTGCTGGATGGCCATGGCCGTCAGCGAGATGTAGGAGTAGGGCGGCTTCTGGTCGCTGTAGGAGCTCTTCCCCGGCCTCGGCATCGCCGCCCCGGGTGCCCGCGGATCCGGACCCCACGCTCCCTAACGCCCGCCGATCGCCCCGCGCCTCCTCTGGCTCCCGCCGGCCGACACGCGCCTCTCCGGGCTATCGCGCCCCCCGGCTCCACCTCCCGCTAATCGCTGCCTCGCGGCCCCGCCGCATCCCGCGGCGGGTCCCGCCGCGAACTCCGCACGGGCCGCGCGCTGCTCCCGCTAACCCGCGCGCACCTGGCGAGACGCGGGGGGGGAGTCCCGGGGGGAGAACGAGCGTCTCTCACATGCTCCGCACCCCACTTTCCCCCTCCCCCCGCCCAATAGCCTGCCCGAAACGTGCCGCTCTCTAAGCCGCCCCGGGGGCTATTTCGCGGGGAGAGCCTCGCGCAAACGGCGCGGGAATCGCTGCTTGTCTCTGTTGATGCCCCAACCTTTCGCCTTCCCCGCACAGCAGCCGCTGCTGCCGCCGCCGCCTCTTGGGAGCCGGAAAGTTTCCCGGCTTCGCACTCTGCGGCCTCCCGCGCGCGCAGACTTTGTTTGCGGGAGTTGCTGCGGGGGCTTTTTCTGGCGCGCTTCGGGCGACGCACGGTCCTTGCCTCCTTCCGCGCGCACCTGCCCTGGGCCCCGGCAAGCAGGGGAAACGGCGCCGTGTCCCATGAAAGCTGGGCCGAGCTGCCGCTGCGGCGGTGGTGCCGCCGGTGCGGGTGCCGGTGCCCTGCTGGAGGCGGGGAGGGATGGAGCTGTCCTCGGGCAGGCGGAGCGAGGAGGCGGCGGCTGCGGCTGCGGCTGTGGCTGTGCCGCGCTCTCCAGCGCGGTTTTGTAACGATCCCGGGGATGCGGAGACCCCCGCCGCTCGCCTTATTATCACATGACAGTTGCTCAGGGACTTAGCGACTCCTGCGAGAGGGGCAAGAAGCCGCTGCTCGGCGGCCGCTTTCACTCAAAGTCCGCAGCGGGACAGGGCGGGGCCAACTGCACTTGCGGCGCTTCTGTGAGGCTTTAAAGCGCCCTGTGAGGTCCAGCGCCTCTTTCAAAGCACAGCGTGGGGGGGCAGCTTGCGCAGGAAAGGCGTCGCCTCCCGTCTCCCCAATCCGCCCGCTCCGCAAGCCATTCCGCCGCTCCCATGTCCGCTGGGCCAGCATTGCAGCCAAGCCTCGGCGGTGAGGAGCCGCCAGGGTCACTCCCCGCACCAAGGTTTCAAGTGAAGAGGGGGCAGAGCCTTGCAATTTAAGCACGTGACGCCAAGAATCCGACGGACATTAACATTAGCCGTCACCTGAACTAAACATCATGCTCTCGGAAATTAGGGAACTCTGGACCACTTTGAAAGTAATTCTAAACAGCGATGCAATGTGAAGGAACAAAAACAGAAGTAAAAATCCTATATCCTCCCCCTCCCCCAATGATCACAAGTAATATTTTATGGCCGTGATAAGTCTTGGGGGGCATTTAAAGAAAAAACAAGCAGCTTCCAACTCCTATGTGATTCTGAGGCCAAGTGTTTACGGTTTTTTGAGACGTTAATCAGTAGAAATCAAGTTCGAGTGTAACAATTTATAGGCGCCCTCCAAAATGTATTTGGCAAGAGCTATGTATTGGAACATCGGATGGAAAAAAACGGCTCACGTTAACGCTAGAGCTGAAGAAAAAACCCGAAGAGTTTAGTTAGATAATATGGAAGGTGCTCGCATTGTTTCGTCTGGCTTTTATTTCTAAATAAGTAGGGTGAATATACTCTAATGGACACCCCCCAAAACATAAAACACACACTTACCAAGGCCCTCCCCTACTTTGTGTTTCAATTTTGTATTGACTTTTAATGTATTAATACAACAGTGCAATACAGATAATTAAAATTGGACGTCTCTAGCTTGTAGCGCTGAGATAATGGCCATAGCCTCCACCCATCAAGTTTGTTGTGAGCACCAAATAATTAGTTTTAGATGTATTTTCCTTTATGATTCAGACATTACAGTGTGAATTGGTAAACAGAAAAAAACCCCGATTTTTTTATTAAGATTTCTATATCCAAGACATACAATTCCTTTTCTAGGGCGGAGGAAAAACTGAATGCCAAGCGTGACTTCAATTGCATAATCTATCTATCTGTGGAGACTTCAGGCTCATTGAAGGGAAGAACTCAATCATCACAGGTTAAAAGCAAGGTACCAGGAAAATGTGCTAAATTTGTGATTTTGGAAAATAAACATGTCAAGACCATAAACGTGTACTTTGATATATTACATGACATATTATTACTCAAGGCACCCGAGTTGCACCTTACCATGTTTAGCTTTATTCTGGGAAGTATTTATGGTTGCAGCAATATAAAACGTCTGCAGTTTGAACCCTGGCGGTGGGCATTACTCTAACTTGGCAATGGCATGAGCGTAGATATTGGGTGAGAAGTCTCCTGCTATAGCTATGCATTTTCCCAAAAACATTTATTTTCTCTTTGATTTATGAATGTGATGCCACTTGATTAGAAATCCTGTTTCAGATTCGCTCTCTCTCTCTTTTTTCCTTACATATTCAAATATCCTGGATTTGAAAGTCAATGAATCGCCTCATCTCATGAGTTAATAACTCGAGCTTTTCTCCAGGTATTCCATGAATGCGCTCTGTCTCTATGTCGCAGATAAACCACCATCATTTGCGAGCGGGTGTGACTCTACCATACTTTTCACAAAAGCTCTAGGCCGGCCCAGGGAGGATATAGCACCCGAAGTGCACTGGTACGCAGTTTGGGGGAGCTGACCCTCGCTCTAAAGTATAC